>NC_028643.1:25409225-25422108 GCF_001406875.1 Solanum pennellii
TTTTAAAAAGGTGTGAATGGAAAATGAAGAGTTGCGACTTTTATGAAGAGTTGTGACTTTTATGAAAAGTTGCGACTTTTATGAAAAGCTGTGACTTTTATGAAAAGTTACGACTTTTATGAAAAGTTGTGACTTTTATGGAAAGTTGTGACTTTTATGAAAGGTGACGACTTTTCTGAAAGATTGTGACTTTTCCAAAGGTTTGTGACCTTTCCGGTAAGGCACAATAAGAACCTTTTCGCACTATCCTTTGTTTTCTATAAATTGAGGGATTTCCTCTCATTTTAAATAGAATTTATGGACTTCTTCTTCAACTACTAAATCTAGTATTCTAAGTGTACTTTACTGCCGTTGAGTGGTTCGCTGACACCGGAGTTTTTGGTATCTATACTCTGGTGGTTGAGATCATTTTACCCTGGGAGGTCATATTCCAAATCAAACCTCGAATACTAGAGGGGAATAATTTCCTTAAGGGACACTGTGAATTCAGTGGACTTTATCTTTTTCCTATTAAAAATTTCCAGATTCTAATAGGTGTTTTAAAAATTTTAGATTTGTGAATTAGTTTCAGTTCTTCTATTCTTGTGTTCTTCACTGGTTCATTAAACTTGGTAACTTCGTGTTTCTGCAAAGTTTGTTGGAATCAGTAAGATTCTTTAGACACATATTAACAACAATTCTTCTTTAAGAAAAATATTTCGTATATATATTTTTTAAATCTGTTTCTGATTCTAGTTTCGCTACTAGTTTTAATTTTCTAGTTGTGAAAATGTTCTTAAATTTTGTTGTCTTACAAAGATGTTCAAAGTTTTGTTCTAATTATGCTTGAAATACAAGATGAACAACAAAAATAACTAGCGAAATAAAAGGAGACAACTAACAGCTTCGAATATTGGAGTTTAATCAATTAATCAAAGTAACTAGGGTTTACGTGTTCCCCACAGGTTCATAACTTGATAAGTCTAATTATAACAACTCTTTCCTAGTATCTTGCATGCAAAGTGATAAGTAATGTATTTCTAAATCCTTGGTCCGGCATCTAGAAAATTTCACTCCGCACCTTGGTCCGGCTACGTGTGTTGCTATCCTAACCCTTATCTTTACCTCATATTAAGCATCGTATTCGATATTTGACTAAGTTATTACCTCGTACCAATCAATACTATCCTATTAGATAGTATACACTAAATCTATGTTAATAATTCTTTTCCTATTATCTACCTCCTTGGTCCGGCAAGTAGCATTAAGGCGAGTTCTAACGTTGGCCATCCGTTAAAAAGACTTCTAAGCGAAAGAATTATTAATACATGCAAGACACTATTCTAGAATTGTTATTTTAGTTAGGTTTTATCTCATTATTTGCCTATGGTTCCCACAACCCTAGTTATGGAGTTTAGTTACCCATAGTCATAATCACAATATTCAAACATATGGTATAAGAATTCATGTACTTACTTCAATGATAAAGAGTAAAATCCAAAAGTTCGCAGATAATCCAGAGTCTCCTCATAATCCAGAGTCTCCTCATAATCCAGAGTCTAACCTAAAAAATGAGGTTTTTTGAACTATTTGTCAAAAATAAAAACCTAATTAAACAAGGACTCTATTTGCTGGAAATCTGTCAAAACACGGCTGGATCGACGGACATCGCAACGGAACGTTGTGGTCACGACGGACTGTCATGGACTCTGTCGTCCCATACTTGATGAAATTTCTTCTGCTGCTCTCTTCATTACCCTCGATGGCAGGTATGACGGATCGTCACAGGCACAACGGTCCGTCGAGGGTCTCCGTTCCAAAACACTTGAACTCTTGGAATATGGGTACTAGGACTACTTCTCTGAACTTCATGACGAACCTGCAGGACGGACCGTCATGGACACGACGGTTCGTAACGCTTTCCGTAACCCCAAACTTGGTCATACTTCCCCATCTTCCTTCAGCAGCTGCACTACGCTGCCACCTACGGACCGTCACAAGCTCCGTAGGTGGTCTCTTCTGCTTTTCTTTGCTTAAAAACCTCTGGATTCATCTTTGGCCAGATTTCCTGCAAATAAGGATAAACTTATATAAAAATTAGCACAAAAAGGCTTTTGGACACACTGAACTTAAGAAAAAAGTATTAATAATACCGTGAAACCATGATATATCAGGCATGAGGACGAATTAGTCAAATCCTATGATAGTCTTACATACCTAGAAGAATAAGTTTATTCAAGAATATTGAAGATAAACTTCATTAGAAGCTTTGAAACCATAGCTTTAAGGTAGACTATCAAGAAAACATTTCTTGAGATTCTTGAATTAGTTTCTTGAAATCTCTATTGCCAAGCATTATGATTTTCATTAGTGATTCATAATTTTAGGGAAGATTTTGAGTTGAAATATGGAATCCGTAGAGAAAAATCTACTTTGAAGAAGAATCTTGAAAAATATTGGAAGAATCTTGAAAGAGATTAAAAGAATCTTGAATGGAGTCTTTTACTTTTATTTTTCCTTAGGGTTTTTTCTTAGGGTTTAAGAGAGGAGAGAATGATATATTAAAGAGGAGAATCTGATTCTTTTGAACCTTTTGTTAGTCAAGAAATTCATTTAAGATTTTATAGGAGGTAAAAAGATTTACCTTTTTTCTAATTTTTTCCCATTGTCTAATTCGTAATACAACTGCTTCGTGTTACTAAAATAGTCATAACGTTTTAGTTTGAAATTGGATTGATGCAAAATTTGTGGAGTTGGAAAGTAGGTTCAGATACCTTTAATTTGATATGCCATGGATCACATAATTCTTTATATTGTAAGAGACATGGTTGTTTGAAGTAAGAGATATGGCTCACATAATTCTTTATATTGTAAGAGATATGGTCGTTCAAAGTTGACCCAAGTAGAATCTTACATCTAAACTTGATTGATAACGAAACATCAAGAACATTTTTAAGAACTCATCAAGAAATTAAATTGCTCAATATTTATGATAGATTCTTTAAAAAATATCATGATTGGGATGTGGGTGAAAAAAACAAACGCTATGGTAGCTTACATACCTTAAAGAACTCGATTCTTGGGTGAATCTTGAATTTCTTGAATGAAAGAATAATTATTTCAACTTTTCCTCCTCTTGAATCTTCTCTCTTAAGCCCTAATAATATTTTATGAATGAAACTTATTCTAATAAGTTTAGACTCCTAAAGCCTTACTGCAAATGTCTAAATCTTATTAGGTAAGGAAAACACCAAATTACCCTTCATATTTTCAAGTGACTATCCTTATTTGGACAGTCACACTTCAAATATACATATCTCGCTCATACAAGTTTAAATATTAGCAAACTCGGTGACTTTAGAAAAAGGACTATGAGATCTTTCATTTAATATTTTGTGGGTCTCCCAACTTATTCTTTACTGGAAGTTGTGGTCCTTTTGATTTTATCCAGGACTAGGAATGGCTTGAATTCTTTTTGGGACTCAAGGTACTATATTTAGGGACGTGGCCTTAATAATGAAGAAATTTTAAATTCCTTGGTACTATCCTACACACCACGAAGGATTGTTCGAGTCTTGGTTTAAAAAAATTTCTGGACTGTTACAATTAGTCAACGCCATCAATTTCCATAAAATTGTTTTTTATCAATTTTTTTTTAATTTTACATTCATTAATATTTTTTAGACTAAGGAAGACTTTATATGAGGAAATTGGTATTGAATCCATAAACCTAAGGGATCATTTGGCGTGCAAACAATTTCATACTGTATTATATCGTGGTAATATTAATTTATGGATTTAAGAAAGGGAAATTTTCACAAATAACCACAATAATAAACATAATTATGTATCATACCTAGAGTTTGCATATTTAGGGGTTGTAGCTACAATTTAAGCTTCCTTATTTGTATAATTCCTAGGTGAGTGTGTATAATCAACTAGTACGTTTGTATTATTGAGCTATTTTTGTGTAAACTCAACATAACAAATTTATAATCAGATAAACATCTAATTTTTAAACAATTCTACATATTACATTATACAAAAATTACACATTAAATTATATGAATTCTGAATTATACAAACATGTGAATACAAGAACTGGAAACTCCAGTCCACTTAATTAGCGTTGAATGCTTGTCCCGAGTGGTAATTAACTAACTGTAGGTATGATGACTATTTAACTTATATATGTCTGCTTTATCATTCATAGAGCCCGTTTAGATTAACTTACAAAGTAGCGTTTAAGTTATAACAAAAGGTCAAACTCAAACTACTTTTAAGTCAAAAAATAAAAACTAGGGGGAGACCTACTTAAGATTATTAACCTTTTAAAGTCATTTTGAACTTAATTAATTTTTAACCTTGTCAAACAATTCCAAAAGGTAAAAATAACGTAAAAGTAGGTTTGATCAACTTTTATGTTAATCCAAATCGCTCTTACTTTCGTTTCTTTTTGTTTTAAATATTAGGTGGACATGGTTCTATAGTTTTTCACACACCTTCTCTTAGTTAAATAATTATTGCAAAATCAATTTAACATACACCATATTTGGTATTATCAATTTTCATTATACTATGAGAAGGAGAAGTTGTAATTAGAAACATGTATCGTATCTTTAAAGAATGTATCTTCACTGCACATAAATAAGAATGAAGTTTTATAACCCTAGGCCAACTAATGTAGCGCCACTAAAAATCATAATTCCCTTTTAATTTTTTTTTCAAAACTATCCTTCCTTTTTCATGAAAAAATTGATGTTTATATTCAAAGTTGTGACTTTAATATCACAATTTGTAACTTATATGAAAAGTTGTTATTTTTATGAAGAGTTGCGACTTTAATGAAAAATTGTGACTCTTATGAAAGGTTGTGACCTTTTCGAAGTGTTGCAACTTTTCAAAAGAGTTTTGACCTTTTCGATAATGCACACTAAGCAGTTGTCCCCATTACCCTTTGTTGTCTATAAATAGAGTTAATTGTTGGTGCTATTATTTGTAGGTGTGTTTCCGTTGTATAGTAGTCTAATTCAATATATTAATGAAGTTTCTTATGAATGTTCGTTTCATTCCTCAAAGTTTTCTTCCTGCTATTTCATGGATCGTAATCTTTATTATAACTCAAAGTGATTAGGGTAATTATGAGAACTTCTTTTTTTTATTAAGGTGATTTTTTTAACTCTCTTAAAAAATTCAGCAAAGATGATTGTAAATTAATCTTCTTTTTTGTCCCTTTGTACAAGTTTCTTAATATAAAAAAAGAATATTTATATTGATATGAATGCTACGTTACTACTCTTGCATCTCTCATTCCACAACTCATAACGCCACTGAAATTGTTGAATTCATTATATTTGTTTCTTTAGTAAAAAAAATTTTTATTTATACCACTATTATTTGTTGTTGTTTTTTCTATAGGGGATTCTAATTCAAATACATTAGTTAAACTTTTATGAAGTGTATTTTATTCCTCAAAGTTTTCTTCCTCAAATTTCATGAAGCTTAATCTTTTACTGTAAACAATAGTGATTAATGTTTATATTGCAATTTGTGTTTGCTATTTTGGTAACTTTTGCTAAACTTTGTTAAAAATTCTAGTGAGGATGATTCAAAATTTATCTTATCGTTTGTCCCTTTCTACATGTTTTTTCATATAGTTTTTGTGAAAATTTCTTTTGTGTTGTGTTATGTTTGATAGCACACAACAAATGTAATAACTCTTACGGAAGTAATGATGAAGTTTGTTAAAAGAACCAAACAATTTATTCTCTTGGTTGCCACAGTTAGTATATTATTTTCAATGTTTTTTCTTAGGTACAAACATCTCATATGTTATTGCGGTTTTCCTAGAATAATAGTATAGACACAACTAGTCAATTTTTTTGTCGCAAGTTAAGTAATTTCCCATATTTCTTCGTCTCTTCTTTTTGGGCATAATAAGAGATAATGTTTTCTTGAAACAAACAAATGTCAAAAATACTATATAACATTAATAATTTTTATCGGTAATAAATATGCACATTAAAGAAGAGTGGTAGAGCCGTTGCCGACATAAATTAATTGTCATTTGATTCAATGTTGCTATAATCTTTAGGGAACTTTATAGAAAGTACCGATTGCCTCTGAAAATACATGTTTAGCAATTATTTTTAGCTATTAATTGTTGTTAAAGACTATTTTTATTTTAATGATAAATCTTTATGATACTAACAATCATTTGATAAAAATATGTTAACTTGGTTACAGCGCGATAGACTATCTTTTTGAAAAATACGTTTTGCACCATGGATTATTCGTCTTGATTTCTAGGAAAGGTTGTCTTTATTATTATTTGTGGATATTTGTGAGTTCAATTCTCACATAATTATGTTTTGATATTTTGAATATGTTATGTGTCATACTTTTTTTTAGAATATCCAGTTCCGAATAGTTCTATCCAGATGTCCCCTAAATCATGGATGATAATTGTATTGATTATTTTATGACTGCATATTATAACCATAACAATAACTATGCTTCAATTTAAAATAACTTAGATACGGTGATATGAAATCTAAGCAATCACAATGACTACTTTGAGACAATGAGGAATAACATTCACGATACTAACAATCATAAGGTCATTTTTAACATATACATGATACGTCATACTATATAAAAATAGATTAATGGAGGTTCATAAGAAAGGAGATGAAGGTCTTCCGTTTGAGTTTCGTTAATTATGTTTTTGTCTATGGACGTGATGTTCCACTGTATTGTGGAATTGTTGTTCGAGGCTTTTTAGTCTCTTCTTTAAACATTTGATGTTGTTCTTTATATCTTTTTGAAATTGATCAAATTTCATAACTTCTGACCGACTATTTCTATGGAGATTTTCTTAAACTTATTTCTTATACTTAAAATCTCTCTATGACTCATAATTTTTCTAAAATAAAAACAAAAATTAAAAAATATAGCACTTTAGGATTTTGGAGGAACGCTTTGCCTTAAGATAAAATGTTCTTGACAAAGTAGTGTAAGTATCGAAAATATGAATATGATGATCATCTGTAAGCTTAATAAAATAGTTTAATCTCGTGCGAAGAACGGGTGATTTACCTAGTTCATAATAATAAACAAAACTTCTCTATTCACTTTTTAGCATATATTTTTTGAATCGGATGAATCGGAAACCTTTCATCATAGTTTTGATCTTATATTTGTAAGACTTAGGTTGATATCATGCTTTCTTTTATTTTTTTAATCAAATTTATAGAGGTTCTTTTTAAGATTTATACCTAATTAATTCTTTAAACTTGTCAACATATTTCATTCAATCTAAAGTCATGTTACCATTGAAAATTAAACTCCTTATAAAATAATTACATAGGACAATTATTATTTAAATTATCTAATAGACAAATGAAAATAAGTACATAATTCTTTTTCAAATTTTGAATTGAAAAATTCTAATTTTAACACTTAAGTAGGAATTGAAATGCTTTATTAATAAGGCTTAATAGTGCATGTATCTAAAAAAAAAATTTTTACTAATTTAAAGGGTTGATATTCATCCTGCTTTTTCTACCATAGTCGTAATTAAATTATAAAGTTTTATTTCGAATTAGAAGCTTGAATCATCATTAAACTTTTGGTAATTGACTGAAATTGTCACTGAATTTTGTTTTTGTCTTCCAAAAGTTATTCAACTTGGTCTAGTTAGATTTCACGGTCATTTTAAAATCAAAATTTTGATTTACTTAAGATCTAATCAATCGTAAAATAAACTCAACTCTTAACCCATTTATAACACCATTGGAAAAGCCACAACAAAAAGGCCTCGTTTGTTTTCAATAACATGAATAGGTTTGTATCAGAATAAGGTATATGTCAATCTGAATACATAGGTGAATATTAAAATGTTGCACTTAGATGTGATTACTAAAAAATGAATAGTTAAGAATTTGTGTTTTCTCTAACATCTGAATATGTACAATTTTTCTTTGTTTAAGAACAAGACATGTAAAATTTAAATAAGATACTACATTATTAAAAAAATTATATGTTAATTTATCGTGAATGTTTGTGTCAATTTAGGGCGATATTGACTTATGATGGTGGTTGTGGGTAGTATTTTATGGTATACTGGTTAGCAGTACTAATTTTTGGTTGTTGATGGTGGCAGCAAATTATTAGTAGTGGACTGAAATTGATAGCTAATGGCAATGGTGAATGATGATAAATGTTAGTGATATATAATGTTGACTAATCGTGGCAATTATCGATCTTGAATAGTGAATTAAATAATTTTTGGTGATGAGTATGAATAATGACCCCCAGATTTGCCTATGAAACATGTATGTTTTATCTATTCCTTTGCAGATTACAATAGTTACATTATGTGAAGCAAATAAAGTAATGACACAATATTTTATCGCTGAAATCCCGACTCATAAAGAGTGAAAAAATCATGACCTACACCTCTGTAGGATTAATTGTACTTCATTAATCTGAGCCTCAATAAAAGACTACAAACCTATGTAACCCAAGGAATTATAAACTCTAATTGCTAGACGTCAACAACAAACTAGATAGTCGACTCCATTTCAAGTTATAAATTTGGATTACAACTCTTGCAATCCTAGGAACCAACTCTAATTCCTAAACTCAAACACAAACCCCCAAGGTTTATGTTCCCAACTCTATAAGTCGCCCCAACTTGAAGACTCTATTCCTACACCAGTATATACTTCAGTAGATCTAAAATGAATTCAAGATACAAGTAGATATGAATTTGGATTACAACTCTTTCAATCAGTTATTCAATTCTTGTTTCCTTGTGTTGGCTTCAATTCGTAATCAATAATCACTCAAATATGAACTCTCTCTATTTCATTGTATTCTGCTTGTAACTCTTTGTTTAAGTCCACAAGTTTCGTCTAAGATCCTTGCTCTGTTTATTGACTAAGTAGAAACTAGAATTCTTTTCCTACATCAACATTGCTTTCTCATTCGTGCGAAATTTGGAAATTCTTGTAAACTGAATTTATGCACTCTTCCTACTTTTCCAGGACTCCTACTTGATTCAAACTCTTTTTATTTTCCTTGTCCTAGTCATATTGGATGAACATAGGACACATTGACACAATCTTTCTGCAGTAGCTTCTTATCGAAAAACCAACCCTTCCACCGCTTTATAACTTCTTATTCGTGTGGTTGGTGTTGTCTTTATCCTAGATGGATTCGATCAGAAAGGAACATGTCGGGGAAACCGGTTCCTATCCTCTATTACTGTTTTTGTCAATTATCAAAATATCTCGATCTAAAAAGTTCCCCTATATTTACGATGATAAATAGTTGCTTCTTGTGTGAATAGATCAATTTGTTTTATGTGAGTTTCTTAAAACTCAATACACAAAGCAAACATATTCGAGGATCAAGTTATACCAATTGGTTTATAAATATTATACAAAAGTTCACTTTCTCCTTTTGACATCATAAAACATTGTGAACGCATACATAACACTAAGAGAATCAAATTATGTAGTCATGGCCACTAGGGACATTGATACAATCAAACATACTTCTCAAATAAGAAGTAAAGCGGTCGTATCAAGTAAAGAACCCAACTAATGAGGTTGGGATCGTTCCCACGAGGAAAATAGTTTAAACTTAACTTTATTCTATTATTACTATTATTTAGTCAATTATTTCCCTAGAAATCAAAAGACAATAAAGGGAGGTTTTTATTTCTAAATTAATGAAAATAATTAACTAATCTAACGTAAAGAACTAACAGATTCAAATATGGAGCTTAATCAATTAATAAAAATAACTAGGGCTTAATTGTTCCCCACAGGTTCCTAACTTGATAATTCTAACTATAACAAATCATTCCAAGTATCTTGCATGTAAAGTGATAAGTTACGTATCTCTAAATCCTTGGTCAGGCATCTTGAAAATTTCACTCCGCACCTTGGTCCGACTACATGTGTTGCTATACTACCTTTATCTTTACCTCATATTAAGCATTGTATTTAATATTTGACTAAGTTATTACCTCGTACCAATCGACACTATCATATTATATAGTGTACACTAAATCTATGTTGATAATTCTTTTCCTATTATCTACCTCCTTGGTACGGCAAGTAGCTTTAAGGCGAGTTCTAACGTTGGCCATCCGTTAAAAAGACTTCTAAGCGAAAGAATTATCAATACATGCAAGACACTATTCTAGAATTGCTATTTTAATAATTTTACCTCATTATTGACCCATGGTTCCCACAACCCTAGTTATGGAGTTTAGTTACCCATGGTCATAATCACACTATTCATATATTTAATATAAGAATTCATGCACTTACTTTAATGTGAAAGAGTAAAATCCAGAAATTCACTTGATTAATCACCAAAAGCACCAACAATCAATTCCAAAAAAAGTGTAACAATTATTGAACTTAATCCTTCAATACTTGAACAAGAGAATTAACAACTCTCCAAAAGTCTAACCCCAAAAATGATGTTTTTTGAACTATTTATAAAAAACAAAAACCTAAAAAAAGATAGATTCTAATTACTGAAAATTTTTCAAAACGCGTCTGGGTCGACGGACCTTGTAAGGGACAGTTCTGGTCACGATGCGTTGTCATGGCCTCCGTCGCCCTATACTTCACAAATTCTTCTGCTTCTTTCTTCATTACCCTCAACCGACTGGTATGACGGACCATTCCAAGCACGACGGTCCGTCGAGGGTCTCTGTTCCATAATACTTAAACTTCTTGGAATTTTTGTACTGGGACTACTCCCTGATTATTACGATGAACCAGCAAGACGAACAGTCGTGGATATAACGGTCCATCATCGACTTCCATAATCCCACACTAGGTCAGACTTCCCCATCTTCCTTCAACAACTTTATTATGATGCCACTTACGGACCGTCACAAGCTCGACGGAGCGTTATAAGCTCCATAGGTGGTCTCTTCTGCATTTCTCGCTCAAAAACTTCCGCGTTCATCTTTGGACAGATTTCCTGCAAATAAGGAGAAACTTACATAAAAATCAATGCAAAAAGGCTTTTGGACACACACTAAACTTAAGGAAAAAGCATTAAATATACCGTGAAACCACGGTACATCAACACCCTCAACTTAATTTCGTTGTTTGTCCTCAAGCGACGCACTATGACTCACTACAAAATCTTTGTAAAATAGTATCAATATTTTCACTTTCGCAATAATTTAGCTATCAATCCCGATCAATCTCATCATGTTTATGCATGTTATAACTATTAGGCTTTAATTATGTGGAACAAGACCATGACACAGACTAACCACGCACTTACACCTATCCTCTTCAATTTCTCACCGAGGTGCTAATATTTCTGGTAATGCAACTAGTTTCCTCACTTCAAAACAACATCCTCATTTTTCACACAATGATTTCAGTTTGAGTATAAGGATTACTTTTCAACACTCATTCTTAGAACAAATTCACAACTCATTCATACATATTTCCATAAGTTTGCCCTTATTTTCACTACTTTACGTTCGCCATACAACACTTAGGATCACGATAGGACTTTCTTAGCTTGTAACATAGGCTTAGGGTCAGGTAGGGTATATTTAGGTATCCTTTAGTGACTTTTTGTACTCCTTTACATATTGTCTAAACGTACTACTTTTTATCATTTTATTTCGCCAAATTTCTCATATTCTTTCACCTTGCTATTTTCCCTTCTTTTTTCATTTATGTAAGTGACTCTTTTCTTTTCTTGCTTTTATTTATTATATTTTTTCATTGCACTTTTCTTTCAACTGGTTCTTGAGTCACTTTACTTTTGTTCTTTCTCTTTCTTTGTTCTTTCAAACCCACTTTCCAGAGCATTCCTCATAATAGCCACCCTCAACTCATGGCTTTGCCATGAGTCAAAGTACACAATACCCAAAGTTGCATCAAAGCCACGAAAACGTTGTTTACTGCATTAGCCACCCTCAACTTATGCTTTTGGCATAAGCTGAGGTGCAAATGTCCAAGGAGAGACCAGGGCCAACACATTATTCCCAGAAAAGATCAGTTGGGGTTAAAAAGAAAGGTCTATTTTAAGCTCAAATCATTTGGATCAAAGAGGGATTTATTTCATTCTTTTTTTTTTAATATTTAGGCTAAAAATTGGCTATATTGAACAAGGGCCTATGATCCTTTCCTAATTATCTATTACAACTTACTTTTAGCAGGACTAACTAGGCAAGTTCTAGCTTAGTACAAATAGTGGACTATTCAAATTTTCCTCACACTCACTTGACATCTCATTACTCTACAAGATTATCAAACACCTAGTTCGAGTATTTGACTCAGGGTCATGCAGTGGTGTATCTCTATGTCAAGCTTAGAGCAACACATTTATCAATTTCTGCGCCTAGCCATGCATCATTTTCATTACATCAGGATATCATTTTTGTTTTAGTCATCATGCTTCAGAGTTATACTATGTACACAAGATATAGACATGACGGTTCAACAATAAAAATAATCAGTCTCTTGGGGAAAAAGAACACATACAAGAAAATCTCAAAAGAGGATCGTGAATTGGACTACTCAGACTTCACCCTAGTACTCACTTTCCATTTACCCCACCCCCAAAAAAAGATATAAAATTGTCCCCAATGCATAAAAAAAGTTAAATATTAGAGTGTTAGGTGAAGCAAACCTGGGGCGCAAAGCGCGGGCAATCAGCAAGCTGGTGGGTCTGGTTCCCCGGAACCCACTACCTATGTAGTTTGGACACCCTCATTAGTGTCCTAATCAGTAACAAAACTATAAGTAGTGCCTCCTGCTGTCTCCACAACTCTGGAGCTAGATGACTGATATACCGTGGTTTCACGGTATAATTAATGCTTTTTCCTTAAGTTTAGTGCGTCCAA
>NC_028643.1:25432108-25578339 GCF_001406875.1 Solanum pennellii
GTTATTTACTTGACGCGACCGCTTTACTTCTTATTTGAGAAGTAAGTTTGAGCGTATCAATGCCCCAACAGCTGACTGTATAGCCCTGATCTGACGCGCGTCCTCATCATTAATCAAAACTCTCCTCGCAGCATCCATCTCACGGCACTCCTTCTTCATTGGTCTAGCCTCATCCTACTTTCCACCACTATTCCACTTGGCATACTCTCGAGGGTGAGGTGGTGGAATCTCAGAAGTTGCAAATTAGGCATCCAACACTATGTCATCAGTAGGCTCTGCAGAAGGGGCCTCAGACTATGTTACCCTAGCCCTTAAGATCATATCAATATTTGCTCAGAGACTCTCAACCACAGCCTGAAGGGTCAACACGTCCACCGGAGGGGCTGGCCGGGCTAGTAACCGCAACTCAAAAGCGTCTAGGCGCTGATGAACCTCAGCGATCTTCCTCTCTGTGTGCCTTTCCATCTTATTCTCCCAGTTCTCCTCCGCCTCAGCAATGGACCTCTGCCTCAAAGGCTGGATGTGATGCAGAAGTATGGCCATCTGAGCCTCTAGTTTCTGGACCCTAGCAAGCGGGACTAGAGCGGGGAAAGGGGCTGAGCAAGAGGAGCTAGGGGCACTACTACTACCCGGGATAGACTCGCCCGGGGTAGTGTAAGTGGTTGCTGAAGTAGACTGTGTAGCCATTCGAGCATGTGCTATAGTATCAGCCGAATTTTCACCAAGTGGAGGCAACTCTGGACAGGACCCTTTGCTTGTAGCCAACTCATTGGCGTCATCCCTGATGAGGCCAATATCAAAAATGTCCAGCGGAGTCTTGAGCTGATCAATGTGCCAAATGGGCACACCTGCGGACCTGCATAAGGAAAATATCATGCACGAAAAATGGTAAGTAGTGGTGACCTTGAAAGCCCTCTCGTACATGACCACCTGTAGAAGCCAAGCGAATTCAACCTCAAACGCGGCTATCATCGCTGCCATCAGAACTGCGCGATCCCAATTAACTATATTATCAGCAGTCGTGGGGGGAGAGGCAGTGGCGGAAAATCAACCATAAAAACATAGCCGTGAAGGTCAAGTTAGTCTTCTTGATAACTCCCTTCGACTGCATGACCCAGTCGCCACCCTCTCCATCAATAGATAAGTCTAGGGCCATCCACCTCTTGGTGGTCTCTCATAGCGATCGCTCACGCAAAAATTGGCCATCTTTAACAATTTGCCACCGGTAGTCGAACTCGGCGGTGAGAGTGGTCCTGGTGGCATCAACATCCTCGTCGTACAGATAACGGCGGATGGAAGACAAGGAGATGTCGACCTGTATGCCGCGTACTCTGATGTGCTGAAGTGGGGCCTGTTTTACGGGGGCAGCCCACCTATCGATCTGTGATCGGAGAGTTACCACATAAGAGGTGTAAAACTCTCGGACAAACTCCTCACTGTAGCGGCCCAACGAATGAGTTGTCCACTCCAGTCTGTGTCGGGTGAAAAGATTTTGGATAACTTGCATGGTGGGGAGACTTCCTGTAAGGGCCCGCCTCTCCAGTGTAAGGGTCCGTGTCATGACGCCTTTATCATTTAGAAACTTGGCATGTGAATACACTTAGTATTGCCCATCGACACACCACCGGTTGGGTTAGTCAGCAACCGGGGCGAGAGCATCAGTCAGTAAGCCTGGAGTGGAATTACGACTGTCAGCCTCATCAGACGAGGCAGACTGTGCAGCCGTGGCGGGTGCAGGGACTTTTGCAGACCCGGAGCTTCCTCCGATCACGATACTCCTAAGGAACCAGACGCTCCTTCTTCTTGTGTAGCTGTGCCAGTCAATGTTCGCTTCTCATTAGACTGGGAGGCAGTGACTATGCTGAACGCCACCTTTTTGGGCGTAGCTCTTATTGCATGTGAAGCTCGTGATGGAGTGGCAGTGCCTAGGGGCACGTACTCGGGATCATGCTCATCATCAGAGTCTATAAATAGTCGGGTAGATGGGGCGACAGACTTTGAACGCCCACGTGCGTAACCTCGATCTTGTTTTGTTGCCATTAAAGATAGTACCTGTAAAGAATCATTATTAGTACTCTAAGGAGCAAACAAGACGAGCAAAAACGACACAACATAAACATAAGAGCAAAGTTGGAATGACATCTCTGTAGTAACAGTGAAACACGAAGGACCAGGCGACGGCTTTTTGTGAGTATGACGGACTGTCATGGTGTCCGTCATGTCTTACTTAAACTATGTTTATGTGGAGACCCCTGAAGGAAATTCTTTAATAGTTTGACGGATAAGCAGGACAAACCGTCTGATAATGACGGTCCGTCGGCGATTTCCATCATGTGGCACTTAGAAAAAGTATGGTGACCCTTAGGAAAGGGGTCTCTGACCATCATGACTGTTGTGTACGACGGACCGTCGAGGGTACGACACTCCGTCGTCGATGTACGTTAGTGGACACTTAGAAAAACATGGAGACCCTTAGGACAAGGGTCTCTGACCGTCATGACGGTTGTGCAGGACGGTCTGTTGTGGCAATGATGGCCCGTCGTAGATTTCCGTCAGAAGACACTTAGAAAAAGTTCGAGACCCTTAGAACAAGGATCTCTGACAGTCATGACGGTTGTGCAAGATAGACCGTCGAGGGTACGATGCTTTATCGTACATGTCCGTAAGTGGACACTTGGAAAAAAATGGAGACCCTTAGGACAAGGGTCTCTGACAACCATGACGATGGTGCAGGACGAACCGTCGTGATAATGACGGTCCATCTTAGATGTCTGTCAGAGGACACTCGAAAAAGTTGGAGACCCGTAGGATAAGGGTCTCTGACTACCATGACGGTTGTGCAGGACTAACCATCGTGGGAAGGACAGTCCGTTGCATGTGTCCGTTGGTGTACACTTAAAGAAAACAAATAGTGGGGTGTTGGAACAGACCCTATGACGGTCCATCGTGGGTACGACGGTCCATCATTAGGGTCTCGTTCTGCCAGTCAGTGACAGAACTCAGGATGCCACAATAATCCCCTGTGACTTAACAGGAATACATAATGTTAACCTACATGTTTCTAACCCAAATACCTAGCAAAATAGCAATGCTAAAGTTCCAATTTCTAGAGTTTTAATAAGGAAATTCGAGGACACTGAACCTAGGTCAGACAAAATTTGATCAAAGAACAAAGACCCACCAAAAACAAATAGGCTAATAGTAATTGAAAAACAAAAATGCAATGTAAATGGGTAGAGATCAGAGACACATACTTGACAAGAGGAGAAAACAAGCAAGTGACGCACTTGGTTATCAAGAGTAGAACCACAGCAGCAAACTCAGACCAGTAGAAAGGAGATTTTTGTAATTGGGGATTTGGGGAAGTGATCAGTTGATAGAAAAGAGAGGTAGGAAGTTGGAAGGGGAGGGAATGGGAGAAAGAGGGAAAGAAATGGTTGAAATGAAGGGGTGTGGGGTTTTAAAGGTTGAAAATTTTTCAAATTTTCCAGCAGGGTCGGGTCGGGTTGCTGGTTAATCACGCAACGAGTCCCTGACGACGGTCTGTCGCATATGCGACGGTCCGTCTTGGGTTTCGTTGTGGGTGCCCTAATTTAAAAAATAAAAGAAAAACGTACCTAGCACGACGGATTCATGCTACGGTCCGTCGCAAGCCTGACGGTCCGTCAATGTACGTCAGTGAATGTTGTGGAGTGATTTTCTGCAGTATTTCCTAGTGATGGGCCTTAAAAGTTAAAACCCATTAGTAGAAAATGCTACCATTACTAGAAAGAAAACTATAGGTATTGGGTAGCCTCCCAACAAGCGCCTGATTTAACGTCGCAGCACGACTTAAGACACTTGATTAATCACACTTCATCAAGATGGTATGCCTCGATCACTTCATTCACAAATTTAGCATGCCCAAAATAAATTTTTATTAGTTGTCCATTCACCTTAAACCGCACACCCTCCTTGGTTTCCAACTCAACTGCTCCATGAGGGAATAATTGGGTAACCCAGTAAGGACCAGTCCATTTGGACTTAAGCTTCCCTGGAAACAAGCGCAACCTAGAATTGTATAAAAGCACCAAATCCCAAACCATAAACTCTCGTTGATCAATTTTTAGGTCATAGTACTTCTTCATCTTTTCTTTGAAGAGGGCTGAGCTTTCAGGCGAAATTCATCGAGTTCATTAAACCCAGTTAACCGTTGTTCTGCAGCATCGTTCCAATCCACTGTCAACTTCTTCATAGCCCACATGGCTTTATGATCTAATTCAACAGGAAGATGACAATATTTCCCATATACAAGTTTGTATGGGGACATACCTATGGGAGTCTTATACGTTGTCCGGTAGGCCCAAATAGCATCATCAAGCCTACTTGACCAATCCGTTCTACTAGCGTTCACTGTTTTTTGACAATATCTGTTTGATCTCCCTATTTGACACTTCAACTTGCCCACTAGTTTCAGGATGGTAAGGAGTGGCCACATTATATAGAACCCCATATTTCTCCAATAATCCCTTGAATAATTTGTTGCAAAATTGGGATCCCCCATCACTAATAATTCCCCTTTGGGGTACCAAATCGAGACAATATATTCTTTTTCAAGAACGAAGTGACACTCTTCTCTTTATTGTTTGCTAGGGCGATAGCTTCCACCCATTTAGATACATAATCAACCGCAACTAAAATATACTTCATTCCAAGAGAGCTCACAAAAGGACCCATAAATTCAATACACCAAACATCAAATAAGTCAATCACAAAAATAGGGTTTAGAGGGAGCTCTTGGTTTTTTGAAATGTCGCCATCTCTTTGGCATCTATCACATGCTTTAGCGAACTCATGAGCATCTTGATGAAGAGTTGGCCAATAGTAAGCACATTGTAATATCTTTTGAGCAATTCGGATACCACTATGATGTCCACCAACGGGTGAGGAATGGCATGCCTCTAAAACACTCAACATCTCAATTTCTGGCACACAACGCCGAATAAGCCCATCGTCATAGCTCCTATATAAGTATGGTTCATCCCAAAAGAACTTCTTCACATCGTACATGAAATTTTTTCTTTGATGAAAGGACATGTCTTGTGGAATAATATCGCTAGCCAGATAGTTCACGAAATCTACGAACCATGGAATCAAGTCTTGTGAGGCAGCCAATACATGCTCCTCGGGGAAAGTATCATCAATATAAGTCTTATCCCCTAAATCTCTCATAGCTTCATCTTCTAGACGGGACAAGTGATCAACAACTTGATTCTCGGTCCCTTTTCTATCCCTGACCTCAATGTAAAATTCTTGTAGCAATAATACTCAACGAATCAACCTCGGTTTTGCATCCTTCTTTGCCATCAAATATCTCAATGTTGAATGGTCAGTATGCACTATAACTCTAGTACCTAGCAAATAGGAGCGAAATTATTCAAAAGCAAAGACTAGTGCAAGGAGTTCTTTCTCAGTCACTGTGTAGTTCTTCTGGGCTTCATTTAGGGATTTACTAGCACAGTAAATGGGGTGAAAAAGGTTTGTTCCTTCTTTGTCCCAATACCACACCAAGAGCAACCCCACTAGCATCACACATCACCTCAAATAGAATGGTCCAATCTGGAGAAATAATGATAGGTGCAGACAACATTTTTTCTTTTAGCTCACTGAATTCTTTAAGACAGGTTTCATCAAAATAAAATTTACAATCTTTCTCCAGCAGTTCGCACAACGAATGCGCAATTTTTGATAAATCTTTGATGAATCTCCGGTAAAAACCTGCATGTCCAAGAGAGTTTCTCACACTTTTTACAGAAATAGGTGGGGGGAGTCTCTCTATTACCTCGACTTAAGCTCGACCTTTATGTCCTTTTCTGAAATGCGATGACCAAAAACAATACCTTCTTTCACGATGAAGTGGTATTTTTCCCAATTTAGTACTAAATTGTAGTCTTCACATCTCTTAAGGACCCCAGATAAATGGCTCAAACAACCCTCGAATGATTCACCAACCAAAGAAAAATCATCCATAAAAACATCAATAGTATCTTCCACCATGTCGGAGAATATCGACATCATACATCTCTGAAATGTGGCGGGTGCATTGCACAACCCAAACGGCATTCTCTTGAACGCAAAGGTCCCATATGGACAAGTAAAGGTGGTTTACTCTTGATCTTTTGATGCAATAGAAATCTGATTATACCCCGAATATCCATCAAGAAAACAGTACCTCCCTTTTCCGGCAAGTCTATCCAACATATGATTCATGAAGGGCATAGGAAATGGTATTTTTTGTTCCATTCATTTAATTTACGGTAATCCATGCACACCCTCCATCCAGTGATCGATCTTATTGGAACAAGTTAATTTTTCTCATTGGGGACCACAGTCATTCCCCCTTTCTTAGGTACACACTGAACAGGGCATACCCAACTAGTATCGGCGATTGGATATATTACTCAAGCATCCAACCATTTAATGATCCTTCTTCACGACCTCTTGCATAGGTTGATTTAAGCGTCTCTGGTGCTCAGTACTTGGCTTATGATCGGGCATGAGTTGGATTTTATCAGAAGAAATACCAGGAGGGATCTTAATAATGTCCGCAAAAGTATACCCAATAGCTCTTTTGATCCTTTTTAGAACTCTCACAAAACTCTCAACTTTTTGTTCATTCACGTCTGATGCAATGATTACCGGCAAAGTGTCACCATTTCCTACGAATTCATACCAGAGATGAGGAGTGAGAGATTTTAGTTCTAACTTTGGAGCCTCATTTATAGATGGTTTCGCGGATGGAGACCTGCGATTGTTCATGTCTAACTCATATTTCTTTGGTTTAAACCGAACATCACCTCGATCAAGAGACGCGACTAATGTCCCATACTCTTCAATGCAATCGTTATCAAAATTCAATATCACTGCCACTATTGCTTCTACACCTAGACGTTCTTCTATTTGTTTCTTGGATGACTTACCAACTTTGTAGGATATAGCAGATGCCAATTGGAGATCACCACTCTGCCTCATGGACCTATAAATGTTGAAGGTAACTTCTTCATTGTTCAGCTGAAATTTCATCTGCCCCATTTCCATATTAACTAAGGCTCTACCCATAGCAAGGAATGGACTCCCAAGAATAATAGGCACTTCAAAATCGACTTCACAATCAAGAATAACAAAATCTACCGGAAATATGATCGACTTCACTTTTACTAGCACATCGTGGAGTATCCCTGTAGGACTTTTTACTGTTCGATCAGCCATCAGTAGCAGCATCGCAGTGGGCTTTTGATAACCCAAACCCAACTTCTTGTAAATTGAGAGGGTCATGAGATTTATGCTTGCCCCTAGATCACATAATGCTTTCGCAAAATGTAATAACCCGATTGTACAAGGAATAGTGAACACACCTGGATCTTGTTTCTTTTGTACCAGAGATCTTGTAGCAATAGCACTATAATGGTGCATTCTATCACCATCCTTAAAAGTGACTGGTCTTTTCTTTGTAACCAGATCTTTCATAAACTTGGCATAACTGGGCATTTGTTCTAGAGCTTCTACCAAAGGGACGTTGATAGAAAACTGTTCAACATTTTTATAAAATGCCAATATTTACCATCCTCGGTATTTTTCACTAATCTTTGAGGAAAGGGTGTGGTGGTCAAGGCATGGAAGTTACCTTTTTAGGCACTTCAACATCTTTTCCAGTGTTATCTTCTACTTCACCACTAACCTCTATCACTTTATCATTATCTTTTATCACCTTTTCCCCATTAGACGGCATAGGTGGGTCAATGGTTTGCTTACCACAGCGAGTAGTGATTGGCATACAGTGTCCATCATCTTTTGGATTATGGACAGTGTGGCTAGGAAGAGTGCCCGGTTACCGTGTGTTAACAGTCGCGGATAATTGAGTTATTTTCAACTCAAGCTACTTAATCGATATTGCATGTGTATCGACTTTCTGCCCAATACCCGCTAAATCACTCCTTAACTCTTTAGTGCGCTCATCAGTAGCATCGAACCTGCTCATCATTTTGTGAAACATATCCTCAACTAGCGCCACACTACCTCTACCATCCCTAGGAGTAACTTTACAATTTTGAGATGGAACATAGGGCCCATTCTTATCATTTTTGTTACCATAGTTACCCCTGTCGAAGTTGTTTTTGCGATTGTATTTCCATCTCAGATATAATGACCCTTACGATTGTAGTTGTCATTGATCCGACCTTGGTTTCCTTGACCTTGGCACCAATTCTCCTAATTTGAGCCTTGGGCACTCGGTCGGAAACCCCCCGTCTGCTCATTTACCGCACAGAAATCCTCCTCATAATAACATTCATCATTTGGTGGTGGTGGTTTAGACAGGTAGTTAACTGCATTTATCTTTTCCTCACCCCAGTGACATGTTTTAACACCAACCTAAGCTCAGTTCTCATCTGAGCCATCTCTTCACGAATCTCATCTGTGGCTGGGTTGTGTATGGATTGCACTGTGAAGGTATTTCTTCCAGTATCTCACTTCCTAATACTCCAAGGTTTATATTCCGAGAGATTTTTTCTAACTTTTCAGCAATCTCGGCATAAGGACACTCCCCATAAGAACCACCCGCTATAGTATCCAATACCGTTTTATTATTATCATCCTGTCCCCGATAGAAGTATTCCTTCAGTGATTTATCATCTATGCAGTGATTGGGGACAATTCTAAAAAATGAAGTGAATCTATCCCAAGAACTGCTAACTGACTCTCCTGGTAGTGACACAAAGTTGTTCACTCTGTGTTTGTCATTCAGTTTCTTGGAGACCGGGTAGTAACGTGCTAAGAAAACGTCCCTTAGTTGGTTCCAAGTGAAAATTGAGTTATAAAGGAGCTCAGTGAACCAAATAGAAGCCTCTCCCGTCAGTGACAGCGGAAATACTCTTAGCCCTATTACATCCAAATCCAAATCAGGCCTCCCTACACAGCTTCTACACACTACCCTTACCTTAGCTATGTGGGCATGTGGGTCCTCAAAACGTAGCCCTAAATACAAACCGCTAGTAGTGAGTATTTGCATCAGACTACTAGTTAGAACAAAGGTGTGGCCTTGTGGTAAAGAGGGCAAGACAAGTAGCCCATCAGAGTCTCCAATATTATCATAACCTCGGTAGTATTTTTGAGGGCGTGGAGCGGTATTTTGTCCCCTTTGTTAATTTTCACCAGGATCATCGGGTAATAACTTACCATGAACATCAACCGGAGCTGGGATGTTCTGGTTTGGATCATTATCGTTAATACCCAAGTTTCGATTCATATTGCGTAGTGTACGCTCTAATTCGTGGTCGTAGGGAAACAAGGGTTCTCTTCCTCTCCGTGTATTTGGCATACAAGTAAGTTAGTTTTGCAAGAATAAAAAACAATAGAAAAGTAAAGTTAAGAAAATATTGACTAATCTTTAGTAATAAGTTTAAATTAATGTAAAAGCTACTTTCCCCGGCAGCGGCGCCAAAATTTGAAACGCTCAAACTTACTTCTCAAATAAGAAGTAAAGTGGTCGTATCAAGTTAAGAACCCAACTAAGGAGGTTGGGATCGTTCCCACGAGGAAAATAGTTTAGACTTAACTTTATTCTATTATAACTACTATTTAGTAAATTATTTCCCTAGAAAACAAAAGACAATAAGGGGGGGTTTTATCTCAAATTAGTGAAAATATTTAATTAAACTAACGTAAACAACTAAAAGATTAAAATCTTGGATCTTAAACAATTAATAAAAGTAACAAGGGCTTAAGTGTTCCCCACAGGTTCCTAACTTGATAATTCTAACTATAACAATTCTTTCCTAGTATCTTGCATGTAAAGTGATAAGTTATGTATCTCTAAATCCTTGGTGCATCTAGAAAATTTCACTTCGCACCTCGGTCTGTCTACGTGTGTTGCTATTGTAACACTTATCTTTACCTCATATTAAGCATTGTATTCAATATTTGACTAAGTTATTACCTCGTACCGATCAACACTAGCGTATTAGATAGAGTACACTAAATCTATGTTGATAATTCTTTTGCTATTATCTACCTCCTTGGTCCGAAAAGTAGCATTAAGGTGAGTTCTAACGTTGGCCATCTGTTAAAAAGACTTCTAAATGAAAGAATTATCAATACATGCAAGACACTATTCTAGAATTACTATTTTAGTTTGATTTTACCTCATTATTCACCCATAGTTCCCACAACCCAAGTTATGGAGTTTAGTTACCCATGATCATAATCACACTATTCATATATTTAATATAAGAATTCATGCACTTACTTTAATGAGAAAGAATAAAGTCTAGAAATTCACTTGATTAATCACCAAAAGCACCAACAATCAATTCCAGAAAAAGTGTAACAATTACTGAAATTAATCATTCAATACTTGAACAAGAGAACTAAAGATTATGAAAAAGTCCAACTCTCCAAAAGTCTAACCCCATAAACGAGGTTTTTCAAACTATTTATAAAAAACAAAAACCTAATAAAAGATGTATTATAATTACTGAAAGTCTGTCAAAACGTGTCTGGGTCGACGGAACTCGTGACGGACCGTTGTGATCACGACGGGCCGTCATGGCCTCCGTCGCCCCATACTTCACAAATTTTTCTGCTGCTTTCTTCATTACCCTCAACAGATAGGTAAGACAGACCGTTCAAAGCACGACGGTCCATCGAGGGTCTCCATTCAATAATACTTCAACTTCTTGGGATTTGGGTACTGAGACTACTCTCTGATTATTAGACTAACCAGCAGGACGAACCGTCGTGGATATGACGGTCCATCATGGACTTCTGTAATCCCACACTAGGTTAGACTTCCCCATCTTCCTTCAGCAGCTTCACTACGATTCCACCTACGGACCGTTACAAGATCGACGAACCGTCATAAGCTCTGTAGGTGGTCTCTTCTGCATTTCTCGCTCAAAAACTTCCGCGTTCATCATTGGAAAGATTTCTTACAAATAAGGAGAAACTTACGTAAAAATCAATAAAAAAGCCTTTCGGACACACACTAAACTTAAGGAAAAAGCATTAAAAATACCGTAAAACAACGGTACATCAGCTATCACCTACACAAACACTTAAAAAATAAAGAACTTAGTTAGCTATAGCAAAGCATTTGCACAAACGTAGGAGATATACATGAACCTAAAACTTAACCGATCATTTACATTAATAAAATAGCATATACACCACAAATGTTATCAAAATTTAAGATACAATCAAGCACTTATGATTAGAAAAAAATGGAATGTTAAAGGCTAGAGTTGTTAGGTAATAGCAAAAGAACGGGCATAATAGGGTAAGTAAAAACCTTCTTTCAACAGAAAGAAAGACATCTTTTAAATTGACAAAATTAGCATCATCTCAATTTTAAAGGTATCCTTGGTCTATACAAGTTCACCTTGAGCATCCTGTTTTATTTTTCTTTAGCAGGCCGACATGTTTAAGGTCATAGTTCATATGTAGTTGGTCCATGGCATTCTATGAGTCACATATATGACATCAATTTTAGCTTATTTTTTTCATTTTTTATCACCTGTAAGGAACTTGTTCAATCATTTATGTCCCTCTAGAGAAACAATAGATCACTCGTCTCTCACCCCCAAATGCAGTAATCACATGCCTAAGAGTATTGTCTGCTTCCACAAACTTCACCTCTCTATTTTCAACAGAGTCATCTTTAATTTTAGTTGAGTTAGTAAGAGGAACAAGTTTTCTTCAGCATCATTTGTAGAGGAACATGTTCTTCCAATTTGTTCCTTAGACGTGGTACTATCAGGTGTAGCATCAACTATAACAATTTTTTAATTCAACCGTAAATCTCAGTTTATATGGATCCTAATAGAAGGACTAGGTTCAATATAGGGGTTCCCCATTGATTCCCCCTCACTAGATTCACCCGAGTTGAGCCTAAAAATTTAAACTTTGTTCAACAGTTGAGTCCCAAAATTATTCCCCCTCACGTGGTACATCCTCCAAAACATCCTCAAGTCATTTTAGAAACTCCCTATACATATTCCCCCCTAAGAATCAGTAGAACTTTCAACACCACAACCTTTATTTTTTAAGGCACCAAAGGAGCGGTGTCATTCACTGAACTCATCTCAACTATAACATTAGATAGACCGTCACGCTTAGAATATCAAAGAATGACATTAAGAACCACAAATTGTAATAAATAAAGCATGAAAATGTTTCCTGAAGAACACTTCATTCCATAATTTTCAAAAAAGAGGAATGCTTGATTACGAAGTTTAAGAAAGAGAAGGATGTGTGTTTTAGAGACACACTAGGATATGGCTTTAAATAAGATATTTTAGGGTTAATTAGCGTCGTCTAATAAAGAGTTTTATATTGGGTAGAGGTGTGGTTATATTTTATGACAAAAAATTCTGTTTTAGAACAACGAAAATAGAGAAGACGACATGTATATATCATTTGGGACAAGTGGCACGAACAAGTTCAATTGCATTGATTATATATTTAGTCATGAAAAATTGTAGTATACATACCTTAGATCGCCTTATAATGCTAAATTTTGCTCCAATTTTTCTAAGGCTCTCTCTTGTGACAAATGCAAATAAAATTTTATAGTGCATGAGTGACTTTACTTTAAAAGTGGTATAGAGACACACAACTTAATCTAGAATCCTGGGCATAAAATTCAAGATTAGAGGGCAGTATGCGCAATGCTCATTAGCCATTGAGAGATACTCATGTGATCTTAATCATCCCCAATTTCCAAATTGTTCCTTTTAAAAGTGTTGTATTAGGTTGATCATCTTTCTTGATTGATGGACTCGCAGTTTACACAGTCTGCTCATTTGAGTTCACCTCATACGATTTTTCATGTTCGTAATTGTGAGATACTCATAGGTTGAACATCACATGGTTATTCATAGTTTATTTAAAGATCATTGGAAATCATCATCATCCTGCATGCTTGTTTCTCTTATTACAAAGTTGTAATATATTGAGTGGATTTTGGTTCATTCCTTCAACATGATTCCTTCTTTCAATTTGTGCTCTTTAGTCTTGCACATTTTTTCAATTATTTTTTCACTGTCAAGCTATTAAATCATCCTTTTCTTTTGCAAGTGAGAGGAATTTCTTCTGGTTTCAATCATGTGTTTGGAGAAACATGTGTTCATTAGTGAATGTTGCCTGCTTCCTCTCACTTTTCATGCAAATTCAAAGTTTATATTTAGGAACCCAAAATAGTGTGGGCCCTTTGAATCGATAAAAGGAATGAATAATCTCTCTATTAATTCATGTTTGTAAAAGAATTTTTGATTTTTTTGCCCCAAATTGTTCCTTTGACGTGATTCCTTTCTTTTAACAGAGTTTGTTTTTCTATTTGAGGCAACTTTGAAGTTTTTATTCATGTGAGTTATAACTATTGGGCATGTACCCCTTGACTGACCAATACTATTATAATGTGTGCACAAATAAGAAGTTTTCTTCGGGACTTCTTTAATAAATCTATTCCAGATTTTCTGCTATGTGTTCTATTAGTGAGCTGAGTAACAAACATTGCGGAATGAGTCCATTTATTTGACCTCTATAGATCACACTTAGTTCTATCCACGTCAAGATTTATTATTCTAGATTTTTCCCTTTCAGAAAATAGTTCATCTTTTAAACACGTTAGATCTTGGTCACATCTGATTTAGTCTCCACTAATTTTTCCTTTACAATTTCTAGTAACACTTTGTTTCAAAATTCAGATTTGAGAGCCGAAGTGCAAGAATCAAGTTGTTGTACATGTTCCTTGAGGAATTGATTTTCTTGAGATCACAGTTAATTTTTTCAAGATCATTATATTCAAATTTTTAACTGGTGAAGGAAGCCAATAACTGATCTTTGTTTTTATCTTACTTTTGAACATTATCTATGAGAGTTAAAATAAGGGAAAGTAATTATTTCTTTGAAAACATTTTAATTTATTCTTAAGGTCAAGAAGATTTACCTCTCTTTCTCGGTGGCTGATGTAGAGTATGGTTTAGAGTCCTCCATGGCAATCAAAACCATATCTTCTACATCATATTCATTTGAGTTGTCTGAACAGGTTCCCCATGCAGTATACATAGCATTTCAATAGTTTCTTTTTTCTTGAAGAGTTTTTGAGGTTTATGTTGATCATGGCTATGTCTTCATCATCCAGACTAGATTCATCACTTTCAATTGCTTTTGAAATAGAAAATCATATCTTTGTTTCTTCTACTCATTTTTGTTTCATCAACATTCATCTCGTAAGTCTTTAGATTACCTACAAGTTCATCTAAACTAATGATTTTCAAATCCTTTACTTCTCCAATTGCGGTGACCTTAATCTCCCATGACTTAGATAGAGTCCTCAACACTTTATCAATAGGTTCGTCAGTAATGTATATCGTTCCTAAACAAACCAGTTCATTCACAATAGTACTGAATCTAGTAATCATATCTTCAAGTCATTCACCACTCTCCATCTTAAATGCTTCATATTCATTGCATAGTTAAGTAATTCCAAATTTTCTTACTTAAAATGAATTTCTTCATGTGCTTTTACCAGTGTGCCCTAAATTATTTATGAACAAGATTTTGTGGCTCTGCTTCTTGAAAATGAGCATCAAACAATTGATGAAGCTATGTCTTCGTCTAAGTGAACTTATAGGAAAGAAGTTTTCAATAGTTAGATCGTATACTTTTTAAGTTATCATACTTGGGAATTGGTTGATCTTCCTCAGGGTAATAAACATTTAGGATCAAAGTGGATCTTTAAAAGGAAAATGAAAGTTGTTGGAACTATTTACAAATATAAGTCTAGACTTGTAGTCATTGGATAGACAAAATGAATGTATCGACTGCTTTGACACATACTCTTCAGTAACATTGATAACCTTAATTAGGATGTTAATAGCACTAGCTTGCAGTGTATGATCATAAAATTTATCAAATGGATGTAAAGACAACCTTCTTAAACGGAGAGTTGGAGGAATAAATTTACATGGAACAACCTGAAGGGTTTATATTTCCTAGTAAATAAAAGAAAGTGTGCAGACATGTGATGTCTCTTTATGGGAGCAAGCAAGCACCCAAACAATGGCATGCTAAATTTGACCAAACAATGTTAGAAAATTGATTAAAGATTAACAAATGTGATAAGTGTGTTATATTAAAACATTCTGAATCATGAAGTCATTGTTTGTCTCTATATTGATGAAATGCTGATAATGAGTAAATCTACTGATGGTATAAATGCTACTAGTCGCATCATGTCCAACAAGTTCGATATGAAGGACTTAGGAGTTGCTTATTTGATCTTAGGGATTAGGATTTTCAGAACTTCTTAGGGACTATCATTGTCTTAATATCATTATATTGAAAGAGTATTGGATAAGTTCAAGTACTTGAATATCAATGTTGGAAAAACTTCAATTGATTTAAGCTTTACATTTCAAAATAATGAAGTTGAAAGTGACTATCAATTGGAATATCCCAGAGTAATTAGATGTTTGATGTATATTATGAATTGTACGCGGCTTGATATAGCATGTGCTATTAGCAAACTAGGTTGGTTACCTAGTAATCTGAATTAAACTCACTGGATGGAATTGAAACGTGTGATGGGGTATCTGAAACATACACAACCCTATGCTTTGCATTATAATAAATATCCTGCTTTGATTGAAGGATATAGTGATGCAGATTGGATCACAGGGTCAAATGAAGTAAAATTCACAAATGGTTATATGTTTACACTTGGTGGAGAAGCACTCTCTTGGAAATTGTACAAACAGACATGTATTTCTCGCTCCACAATGGAATCTGAATTTATTTCTTTAGATAAGGCCGGTGAAGAAGTTTAATGGCTCCGGAATTTACGAGAGGATAATCCATTTTTTCCCAAACTTGCAGGACCTATTTGCATACATTGGGATATTCAAGCAGCAATGAGTAGGGAAGGAAGCGTCATGTACAATGGTAAGTCTCGTCATTTACGACAGAGACATCACACCATATGACAACTGATCTCTAGTGGAATTATCACAATTGCCTATGTGAAGTCAAGTGATAATGTATCACATCCACTAATGAAAGGCCTAGTGGGAGAGGTAGTGAAAAGATCATCTAAGGGAATGGGTTTACGACTAAGGAAATGTAAACATGGCGGTAAATGTATCTAGAAGACTGGAGATCCCAAGAGCTAGATTCAAGGAGAAAAATAAAGTTGTGACTGACTGTTCGACATTGTCAATTACCTCAATCCATACTTATGATGAAGACAATGTTCAGGAATAAGGGTAAGACTTTAAGGTTTGTTAATGAGTTCATAAAGCATAAGGTTTTTCATGATTTTCTAAGTTTGGTAGATTTTACCAATTAGTGTATCTACGAGATGACACGGTTAGAAATCACCTATGTGAGTGTGAAGTGTAAGCTGCTTCAAAGAAAATTTTATGTCAAAAGCCTATTCTCTATACCCTCGTGAAACGAGGAGGTGTTCATGGCTGAAACGAACACAACTGTAAGAACCATAAACCATAAAGGGTTGATTGTGTTACATATGATTGTCTTGGTATAGACCAAAGCTCGACGGTTCAAAAATATCGCATCTACAGATTGACTGAGTGTATCCAACATACGTTCACTACGGAAAATCCAAGGGGGAACCTACTTATCCCGATGCAAGTAATCCTTGCCTATGAAGTACACGTCCGTCTTTCCATTCCTATGTTATAACAATTTCCCATTAATTGGCAGGGATTATTGGGTATGTAGCAAGAATTAATAGGAAATGGAGGGATGATGAAAAGACAGGAACTTGAAAAGTTGGGAACTTGAATAGTCAGGCACTTGAAAAATCCTCTTATGCTTTAGTGAAAAGGCATTTATCCCTCGTCGGTGGTGGAAAGAAAAATAGTAAAATTTAAATATCGAAACACTCCTATTAATTATTAAAAGGGTTTGAAAGAGGGACCCCCTCCCGTCGTCGCCGTCGTCGTTGCTCGACTCGACTTCGGATTCAGCTTTGAAAAATAATCGAGAGATTATTTTTTGATGGCCAAAACATGTTCAAATAATTAGTTGATAACAGAAACATTTTCATTATTTAGTTGAGATTTGTTGACACCTATTTTCGACCCTCCCCGATATAAATTAATTCACGAGCTTCTTAATTCTAAAACGATTTAAATAATTTGATTTTATTGAGGCTAAAAGGGTTTTTCAAGTTGTTCGAAGTCAATCTCATCGCCTCTTTATAATCTTTAGTTAATATATGTGTTTTACATAATTATATATACAATTAGTGTATTTTATGATTATTCGAAAATCACCTCAAAAACATTTTACTTCGTCAAAATAAATTATTTCGGTTATATATAATAGTGTATGATTTAAATTATTTAGTTTGTAATTTAATTAATTATTTATTTCGTTAAAATTTTGAAAGTTTGTTAATTAGTTATTTAAAAATTTCATCCTACCTAGGTTTAGTCAATTCATTAGTAAATTCAGATTTTGCTAAATCACTCATTTAGGTTATATTAGAAGACCAAAATTTGGGTTCCTACTCATTTTTTAGAATCCTACTACTTCCATCCCAATTTCCAATCATCCCAGCCCAACCCTAAATAATCCTGCCCACAACCGCTCCTATATAATACCAGTAGACCCCTATAGCGCTTTCTCCTTTGCAGCGAGGATCGCATACACTCCAAACTCCAAGTAAAATCGAAACCTAGCAAAATTGCAACCTCCAGCAGTCCAGACTCGAATTCAGATCGCGTTACTCTCTTCTCTCCCTTGTTCTCTCGTACAGAATCAAGGTGTTGCAATCTCGCGTGCCTCCTCGTACTTGATTTTTTATCGAGCGGTCATCCTAATCAATCCGTTGAGGAATTGTAAAATTTAGTACAAATTCAAGCTGTGTGGAATCCTTATCCATTGAAGAAGAATTTTCGAATTTCAAATTTTAATTCTATCCTAATCCCTTCTGTCTTCCCCCCTCAAATTAGCCATTATCTTCTTCTATTTAAGGCTTTGACCCTCTTCATTCCAGACGTTGGATATAACTTACATAGAGGTGGGATGATTTTTAACTAAAGTGTAGAGAATAGCTTAAGCAAATAGCAAGAAACTACATACAAAAGTACATCTGGAAAAAAAAAAGTAAAAAAAAAAAGTTAGAAAAACAGGAAAATTTGTGTGAAAAAAAATTGTTGGCAGAAAAGGTTGGAATTTTTTTTTTTTTTGGAGAAAATGATGGAATTGGTTGGCTTTAGATAGAAAAAATAGAACACTGAAACTAAAAAAATAGAAATGGGCAAAAGAATTTAACACGATAGTGTTTGTATTGCCGGAGTTTTAAGGTCACTTGTTTACAATCAAAGTTTGCGTTGGAGTTTATAGTTTTTAGTGATGGAAGAAGCTCCATTACTAGCTCGTTTTTCAGTTCGCTGCCTCCGAAAATGTAATATCTTTTTCATTTTGTTAAGTTCCTCTTCACCTTGCTGTGTTCGGTGGTTTGAAGTTTTCTATTTTGAGAATATATCCTTGTTGTTTACTCTTTTGATTTATGGTGACATAGAGTTGTTGTTTTAATATTCGAATATAACTAAATTTTATATTTCTTTGTGTTAAAAGTATATTGTTGTGTTAGGTCGAATCATGGCTCGATATCAACATTACTTTTAGTCACTATCTTACCGCTCTTCTGATTTTATATATTGTTTGTCTAAAGTTTGAAAGAGATTGGTTATTATCTCCCTATATGTATTAGTTTTAGAATCAAATGTTAGTCCTCTTTTTACATAAGGCTGATTTTGTGGCCTGATTTCCTAGTGTAGTTTCTCATGTATTTTTGGGAAGTGACTTTTTTAGGTTTTAGATTCCTAAATTTAATTTTCTTAATGATCCATGTTTGAATAAACATGGTTTGTCCGAGGAGGCTTACATGTTATTTCATCTTTAGGAAACCATATTTATGAAATGAGTTTATTTTGAGTTAAAAGATAATTTGTTCAATATTTTCTTGCTAATTTTAGTAGATTATTTGTTTTATTGTGTTTTTCCTAGCTAACAATACTTGATGTTTGGAGGTAGTGGACTCAATCATGCTTGATTTTCTCTGTTTCAACTTTGTCTATTTGTTTATCACATAGCTTACTAGTATAATCTTCAAATAAACTCATATATTTATAGTAATAAAGTTATGAATAGTAGTATGTCGGCCATATGTAAAAAGTAAAGGCCATTATGTAAAAGTTTTTTGTTTTCTTGTGTCGGTCGAAATAAAAAAGGCCATGTGTAAAGTAGTATCGGCCACTTGGCCAAAGTAGTAAGTTTTTTTTTTTTTTTTATAAAAGGAGGGTGTCCCCTCATAATAAAATAAGTCCTAGATTTTTTATTGCATTTTGACATAAGAACATGTGTGTGCTTGATATATCTAGATAATAATACAATATGGTTGGTTTGTTAAATTGATTCCCTTAATTTAATAATGCATGTTCTACTTCCTATTTATTGTATAACTTATTAAATTTGATTTGTGAGTGGCACTATCGATAAAAAAATAAATAAATTAAGACCTTCCTTATAATTTAGTCATATGTGATGTGTTCTGTTTTTATGACTTACAATTGGCAATAGTAGTGTAGAAACCTTCTTTTATTTTACTTTATTTATTTGAATAATCTAATGCTATTTATTTCCATGTTGCTTATATTGATTTAATATATTGGCTCTTATGTATTTTGTTTTCATTTTTTTGCGTGCATGTCATCCCATATGAGTTCTCAATATACTCTTTACCTCTTTTCAATTGAGTTGGGCCATGAAAGCCCAGCAAACCTCCCGTCATCGAGTTGACCCCATCATTCCAAAAGATCGGGAAGTTGAAGATATTAGGCCTAAAGGCCCAAAATTTAATTCTGTATTTTGTTGTTGGGTCTAAGCCCTTTTTATTTAATTATTAATCTACCTTGTTAGTCTAGGACATGTACAAAGATAAATGGGTCAAAAAAACCAACACAGGTGGGTCCAAATACCGGTACAGGCGGACAGATAACCTGGATTTGGAACCAACTCTCTCTCCTTCTCCCTTCATCCCTCTTTTATTTTTGCTTATCTGTTTTTATTTCTCGTTAGTTTAAAGTTAGAAAACTTCAAATCCTCGTCGAATGCCATAACGTTTTTTTAGTAATTTAAAATTGAACTAAGTCTAAATAGTTTAAAATAATTTCTCAATTTATATGTTTCATTTATATAAAACTAAGAAACTGATATCCAATAAATTTTATGTTTTAGCCAAATAGAGTTAGTTGTCGGATAACCGTAAGTAAGCGGAGGTGTTAGGTGCTTTAAAAACATTTCTAAGATGTTTATAGGAATCCCCGAACCCCTTTAAGGTCTTCAATTGATTTTTCTTTTTATGTCTTTTGAAAACATAGTTTTTTCTTAATTTTTCAAAAAAAAAAATTAAATGGAAACTCTTAAAGTCAAAGACTTATAAATGAATATTTTTTCGGTGTTAAAACAGAAATGGCAACTTACGACGGGGACTTGGAGGATTCTAACCTTAAAACTAATTCTATTTGGCTGCGTGATATAATTGTTTACTTGTTTTCCTTGTCTTATTATTGAAACTGTTGCATTTTCATGGCATCGATTCCGCCAATCGACAATAGTTTGCATTACGACAACAGAAGCTACGTGTCTTACCATGGCTTCTTTCAGAAATACAAAAGATTTCATTTAAAAGTAACAAACGAATAGTTGGAATGTAGTCATCCAATGTCGTTTGTTAGCTTCACCCCGTTGTCTGTCCGACTCGGGTAACCGTCACTTTGAAACATGTTCTAGTCAACCTAAGATATAGCGAAACTAAATCCAAATATAAGCATTTGCCCATGATGACCCAACATCCAAGGTGTGTTGGGCCCATTAGAGAAGCTACCTTGAGTCCAAACGGCCCACGACCTACACGAACGATCATCCTTACATGTTAAATTTGAGGGATGTATATGTCGTTGGAAAAACCATTGTCTTTCGGGTTTGAATGTCTTTTATGTTAGCATACTTTAGACTAAATGAAGGTATTTATAAGATATCATTTGGATCAAAGTACGTAAGCACCCGGAGATGAGAAGAAATGAAAAAGGAGGGACCTTCCATGGAAACATAATTTAGAATCATGCCCCTGCGCGGGGACTAATTATTTTTTATCCCTTTTTCTATAATTAGTTATATCTATTTAAGTTTTATTCATAAATTTGTATAAATTTGGGTTTTGGGACAATGTGATGTTTCAAATGACATATACATCCCTCAAATCGTTAGGCCTATCCTTGGCATAAAAGGGTCACATATTTGTTTAGAACGCGCAATAACCGTTTATGTGTTATAATTGTTTGTATGATTATGATTCTTCACTTGGAGATTTTGTAGCCTACTCATTCTCGAAAAACATTTTTCTAGAAATCCTTAAGCATAAATATCAAGTCATATCGAAAGTACGTCCAAATACTCTTCGAGTCCTTAGTTTCTTAATAAATTTGAACTTTATTTTCAAAAAGTACTCTATCATATCATATCAGGGAAAAAGAGATTCATCATTTCAAGTAAAAAAAATTAAAATAAAAAATCAAGTGGGTTGAACTACGTAGGACTTGAATTCTCTTTCGCGAGATACGTAGGCAGCCTTTCAAGGTTTGGTCCCCATGTTTTGAGAAAATTCTCCCTTTCCCAACTCTTACAAAGCGAGTAGAGTTACATCTCAATCAAAAATCTTTACATTGTCTTGATTCAAGTCGACATTTCTGACTTATTAGTCCTAAAATCAAAAAGACAAATTTCTGTCTCTTTAATCATTTTTCTATATACGTGGGCTAATTTATCATCAAATGAAGCAACTGTTATGTTTTTACAATAATTTATATGATATTTTGTATTAACTATCATCGACGCAGACTAACACATTTGCTTTTGAGTTGTTTTTCTTTGTCAGGTACTCAAAACTGATCTGTATTGAGAAAATTGCTGAAAATCCATACTTCACCATGTTCAAAGACCCCAAAAATTCCTTGTCCGACCAATGTCTATCAAAAGGCTAAGAGAAAATGGTTTAAGCTGTAAAGAATACCAATTTGAAAGAAATTACTATGAATGAGACTACCATTGCTGAACAGAACAAGTTGATTGCACAACTGTTCCAACAGATTGCAAAAATGAGAGGAGAGATGGATATGACCCAAGATTTGACGAATCTGGCTATCATTGCTAACACGCCTACTCCAGACAACGAGAGGCCTCCACTCCATTTTCCTACTTCAGATCCAGCGTACGAATATTTTCCAAACAATTCATCCACTTTAACAATTCCAAAACCTTCCATCATTGACTTAACAAACCCTAAGCCACATCATGTTATTTCCTCACCAAAAGTCACCTACTTCTCAAAATCCAGATACGAACATTCTCCAGAATTTTGCTTTTAATAATCAAATTCCTACTCAAATTGTCCAACACCTATCTACCACTCAACTCAAACTCCTAAAAACCACATTTCATCTTCCAATATCGTCTGAGTCGTACTCTCCTCTCCCACAAATTCTGAACCCGGACATTATAAAAAGAAGGAAAATGAATTGATGGTCAGGAAAGGAAAGGCTGAGCAAAGCACCAGAGAGGAAGTCATGAATGCAATGAAGTACTTTCAACATACTCCATATATTGTAGGGTTCAATTATGAAGATTTGTGTCGCCATCCACATTTAGAACTCCAAGAAGGTTTTGAAGTACCAAAATTTGACACTTTTAGTGGAGTCGAAAATCCTTTGACTTGTTTGAGGGCTTATTTTTATCAACTCATTGGAGTTAGGAAAGATGAAGCTTTGTTGATGCGACTCTTTGGTCGATGTCCGAAAGGAGAAGTTTTGGAATGGTTTATTTCAAAAGAAATCAAGCACTGGACAAGTTGGAGCACTTTTTCTAAAGACTTTATTGAAAGGTTTGGTTATAATGTTTTTCATTCCCAATCAATAATCATTGGAGAGAATCAAACAAAATTTTTACTTAAAGTCATCAATAGTATGCCTAATGTTGGAGAAGATAGTTTGCCAGGGTTAGGCCTCCCATGAACGAGAAAGAAATTATTGAAATCCTCGTGCGCATATAAGAGCCGGAGTTTTACAATAGGATTTCACTCATTCTAGGAGGAATCTTCAGTGAGATAGTAAAAATTGGTGAAGCTATTGAAGATGGTCTTAGGACCGGAAAAATCGTTCGAATGTCTCCCCAAGATTAATCCCCAGCACCATTAAGGAGGAAAAGGGAAGATATTTCTTTTATCTCATTTGAATTGAACCAAAAATTAAAGAGACGTGCTGGTATTAATGTTAAAAAGCCTTTACAATCAAAAAACTGCCCTTTAGCTCAACATAATCCTTACCCAATCCAACCAAGTTACCAATTCCACCATCAAATCATCCAAATTACCCAAATGCTCACCCAAATTACCAAGCTCCATTTCCAAATTACCCAAATGCATATGAAGCACTAGTTAGGCCATTATTTTTGTGTTTTGTGGACACATTTGAGACACAGACCCTATACTAATCTCTAGCAAACATTAGGAAACAAGCCAAGATGAAACAAGAGAAAGAACTAAAAAAGACTACAACTAATTCAACAAGGATAACAAAGACTATAGTAGGTAAAGAGTACACCTTGAATTACCTCCAAAGAAGCGCTTGATTTAACGTCGTGGCACGACACATGCATCTTGATTATTAAGTCTTCATCAATATTATAGTATTCGACCACTTCATGTACACTTTCCGCATGCCCCAAATAGGTCTTTAACCTTTATCTGTTGACTGCGAACCTTGCATCTTACTTGTTCTCTAAATCAATACCTCCATGTGGGAACAATTTGTTAATGAGGAATGGCCTCCACTTGGGCTTCAGTTTTCCAGGAAACCAGTGCAACTCTGAGTTGAATAGAACCACCAAATCACCATCTACAAATTCTCGCTTTTCGATTCTTCGATCGTGATACTTCATCATCTTCTCCTTGTAAATGGCTGAACATTCAAAGGCCTTTAGGCCAAACTCATCGAGGTCATTAAACTCATTAAGTAATTGTTATGATGCTGCGGTCCAATTTAACTTCTGTTTCTTTATTGCCCACATTGCCTTGTGCTCTTATTTGACCGGTAAGTGACAAGTCTACCCATATCCAAGTTGGTATAGAGACATACCTATGAGAGTCTTATATGCAGTGAAGTAGAAACAAAGAGCATCATATATTCTCCACGACCAATCTGTTCTATTGGCATTCACCATTTTTGCCAAATTCTGTTTGATCTCCTGATCGAACACCTCCACTTACCCGCTAGTATATGTGTGGTAAGGTGTAGCAAAATTTTGACTAACACCATATTTTTTTCGCAACACTTTCAATAGTTTGTTACAAAAGTGCGATCCACCATCATTAATAATGGCCCTAGGTTTACAAAATTAGTAGAAAATATTCTTCTTAAGGAATGCAGTTACACTATTTCTTTCATTGTTTGGGAGCACAATTGCTTCCACCCATTTCGACATATAGTTAACCGTCACAAGTATGTATTTCATCCCATGAGAACTCACAAATGGGCCATGAAGTTAAAGCCCCATTCATCAAATAGCTCAATCACCAGAAAGGGATTCAATGGAAGCTCTTGCCGCTTTGAAATTCCTCCATCTCGTTGGCAGAGATCACAGGATTTGGCGAAGTCGTGATCATCTTGGTGAATGGTTTGACAATAATACCCACAATGCAAATCTTATGGGCAGTCCAAATACCACTATGGTTCCCACCTACATGCGAGGAGTGACATGCCTCCAGAGCACTCAACATCTCTACCTTAAGTACACAACGACGAATAATCCCATCAGCATAACTCCGGTAAAAGTAAGGGTCATACAAAAAGAACTTTTTCACATCATGCATGAACTTTTTACTTTGGTTGAAAGTCGAATCTGAGTCGACCACATCACTTGCCTGATAGTGCGCAAAGTCAGCGAACCATGTGATCAAATCTTGTAAAGCAGCCACTATAGGGTATCATCATTTTAGCATCTTCTCCCTATTCCCATATAGCTTCATCATCTATTCTGTACAAGTTGTCGATAGCTTGATTCTAAGTCCCCATCCTATATTTTACCTAAAAATTAAACTCTTGCAGCAACAATATCCATCTGGTCAAACTTGGCTTCGCATCCTTCTTCGCCATCAAATATCTCAAATCAGAATGGTCTATATGCACTATGATCCTCATGCCAAGCATATAGGAGCAAAATTTCTCGAATGCAAACACCACCGCAAGAAGTTCCTGTTCAATGACCGTGTAGTTCTTTTGGGCTTCATTTAGGAATCCACTGGCATAATAAATGGGGTGAAGGTTTTTGTCACTTCTTTGTCTCAATACCACACCAAGTGCAACCCCTCTAGCATCACACATCACCTCAAATGACTCACTCCAATCAAGTGAAATAATAATGGGTGCGGACACAATCTTCTCTTTCAACTCTCTAAAATCTTTAAGACAGGATTGATCAAAAACAGAACTTACATTCCTTCTCGAGCAATTTGCATAAAGGATGTCCAATCTTCAAAAAAATCCTTAATAAACCTCCAATAAAACCCGCCATGCCCAAGGAAACTTCTCACACCCTTGAAAGATATACGTAGACGAAACTTCTCTATCACCACTACATTGGCTCGAGCAACCTCTATCCCCTTTTCTGAGATGTGATGGCCCAAAACTATGCCTTCTTTCACCATAAAGTGAGCATCAAAGCCAAAATTACTCAAATACTGATCAAAGGATTCTCCCACAATAAAAAGTCATCGGTGTATTACGTAAATAAAATAACATCATTATGAATAAAAACGACCTATCGAGACAAGTGAAAGTGGTCTTTCCTTCATATTCTGGAGCGATAGAGATCTGATTGTAGCCCAAATAGCCATGAACAAAGTAATACCAACCCTAACCTGCAAATCTGTCTAACATTTCATCCATTAAGGTCAATGGGAAATGGTCCTTCTAAGTGCAAGAATTTAACTTTTGATATTCAATGCAAAATCTCAACCCGGTCTCTGGCCGCATCGAAACATGCCCGTTCCTCTCATTAGGTACCACCGTCATCCCGCACTTTTTAGGCACACACTAAACATGACGCACATAACTACTGCCCGCTATAGGGTAAATGACTCCAATATCCGACTTCTTGATTATCTCTTTTTTCACTACATCTAACAGGTGCATTGCACCTTCTTTGGTGCTCAATACTCAGTTTATGATCCAGCATGAACTGAAATTTGTAGGAAAAAATATCGGGAGGGATCCAATAATATCCGCAATAGTCCAACAAATAGCCTACTTGAACCGTTTTTATACCGCCACTAAGCACTCTAATTGTTGCCCATCCATATCCGCTGCAATTATTACTGGATAAGTGTCATCTCTACGCAAGATGAGATACCTCCGATGAGGTAGTACGGCCTTAAGCTTTAATTTAGGGCCTCCTGAATAGATGGATTCATGGGTGAAGACTCGCGATGCTTCATATCCAACCCCAATTTCTTCAACTTTGACCAATACTCGTTTCGTTCAAGTGCAACCACCAAATAATTACACTCCTCAATACCCTCTCTGTCAAAATTCATAATGACTGCCGCTAGTGCCTCAACACCTAGTCGATCTTTAATCTGCACTTTAAATACACTCTCAACCTTGTAAGAATAACATATACCTTTTGGAGCTCACCATTGTTCTTTATGGAGCTACAAATATTGAAAGTTGCTTCATCATTGTTCAACCTATATTTCATCTACCCCTTTTCCATATCGACTAATGCATGCCTTGTGGCAAGTAATGGTCTTCCTAGAATTATGGGGACCTCGAGGTCGACCTTACAATCAAGAATGACCAAATAGGCCGGAAATATGATTGACTTCACTCTCACAAGCACATCATGGAGTATAACATGGACATCTTCATAGTTCGATTGGCCTTAGTATGCCACATCTTAGTAGGCTTTGGGTCACCCAACCCTAACTTCTTATAAATGGATAGATGCGTCAGATTTATGCTCAAACTAAGATCACATAATGCCTTAGAAAAGTGTAGCAACCCTATCGTACATGGAATAGTGAAGGAGCCCGAATCTTCTTTTTGTCATCGTCCTCAAAACTCAAAAACCTATTCTTTGTCACGATATCCTTCATCAACATAGAATAACTGCGCATTTTCTCCAAAGGTTCTATCAACGGAACATTGATAGAAAGTTATTTCAACATAGTGATAAGCCGCCCATATTTACCATCTTCCATTTTCTTCACTAATTTTGTGGGAATGCTGGTGGAAATGGCAACTGAAGACCAATTACATACATGTTTATATATACTTGATCACAAAAAATTTCAATAACATTTTCCCGATCATCGAAGTCTTAGGGATGGGAACCATTTTTTAAGATAACTCTGCTTCTTTCGATGGTGTATCACCCTACTCTCCACTAGCTTCTATCGCCACATCTTCCTTACTAATATCTTCTTCAACTACACACGACTTAGGTGGATCGATGGTCTGCTTACTTCCTCAAGTAATGATTGTCATGCAATGCCTATCATTCTTATGATTCTTGATAGTGTTGCTTAGAAGAGTGTCATGTTGGTGTGGGTTCATAGTAGTAGACAACTGATTCATCTGTAACTCAAGATTTTTTTGTCAAGACTCCATGTGAATCACCCTTTTGTACAATAACTCATAGTTCACCTCTCATCTTCTTGACATTCTAATCACTTGTATCAAACCTCCTCATTATCTCTTGCATCATTTGCTTAACCTACACCATACTACCTCCATCGTTGTCACACGAAGATACTACATGCTGGACGTGGTCGGCACTCGAAGATAATTGTTGGACCCCAAGAGAACCCTTTTCCTGACTTACATAACACAGCGGAAGACTCAATTCAACTTAATCAAGAAATAGGGCATGTTTTAAAGAAATATGTAATATAACAATATGGAAAAAATGACACTTACGTCTCAATAGTTGAACACATGAAAAATTTAGATATATGATACTTCCAAATTGAACTACTAACTTTCTACAAAGCCTCTAAACTGATGTTAGGAAAGACCCAACAAAATCCTAATGAACTAATCTAGAAAGCAATACAAGGGATGTCCTCCGGAATTCTAGAAGGCTCACCAAGTGATTGTGGAGTTCTTAACGGGATCAAAGGTGCGCTGCGTGCTGATCTTGGTTACATGCGTCTGTATCATGTAACGATGTAGGCCAACTGCCATTAGTACATTGAATGTATGAGTATGCTAGTAGGGAAGCTAATAGATGAACTTACCTTGGCTCTGCTCAACTCAATAATATAAAGCAATTTAAATAACTTGCAATACATATAAAACTTGTAAATAATAAAACAACTTAGTTCGTTTGAAAAATGCAATAAAACCCAACTTTACTTATATATGAATGAAATATAACTTTTCAGGGAGATTTTCTAACCTACAACCATCACTTTGAACCTAAGTGATGATACAAAGTTTTATCTCTCGTTGCCTAAGGACCATATGATAACTTGCAATTGGTATAAGACCTTATTTAGATCAATATTAATCCGAAAACATACTTTAGCTCATACTTTAAATAAAAACATCCTTCCTTTGGGTTTAGAGAATTTACTGAACCCTTTTGCTTATAATATCCCTTTTCCAAATAAATGTTCCCCATTTAGTTCAAAACTCTTTCGGAACTCTTAGTTTCCTTTTAACTTAAACCTTTAGGGAACACTTAGTTACCTTATAGCTTTTGCGAAATGAACTCAACTATTGCTCTTTACTTAAACTTGAAACTTAACTCTTAGGGAATACTTAGTCCCTTTATAGCTTTGAGAATTCCACTGAAATATTTACTCTTTCCTCAACTTGTAACTTGAGCCATAAAACAAAGTTAAAATGATTGCTTATAACTCTTTGAAGACTTTAAGAACTTACTTTGACTTGCTTCTTACTTTTAAACTTGACTCCATACTTTCTTGACTTTGATCTAAACATTACTTGAATTGGATTATGGATTCAAGGATCATGATCTTATGTTTATGGATGAGTTCATGATGTTTAGATGTACTTTAGAGTGTAATAATCAATTAGTAATTATAGATACATTACTTAAGAACTAGTACAAAAATATAGAGAAAGAGAGGGGTCTCCAAGGGGTCTTGGCGCACTAAAAGGCGCGTAGAGCCGAATTCTGATGGACATAGGCTGCCCTCAGGAGCTCTGGCTGGTGCGACAGGCTAGAGACTAATAAACAGAGCCTGTCCTTAGGGGCTTTGGTAGGCGCGGTGCCTCAGTTCTTTTTAGACAGGTTTTCTAAATTTTCTTCTTCAATTTTCAATTCTAAACCTCCCAAACTTTCATGTTTCCCACCCCAAACACATAGAATATCTAATTACTTAATTACCCAACGGATTAGACCCAAAAACAGTCCGAAAACCTGTATCAAATCTACTTGAAATACACTACATTTCAACCAACAAGAATTTAACAAAGTTTCATCAAGAACTGCCATAGTCATCATTCGATATACTCTAACTTGATGAATTGAAACAAATTGTATGTGGCTAAGAGTACCCAACACCGAATTATCTCGTATACCTCGATAGCGATCACCCCCAACGAAATCCACGTGATGATCTTGGCGTTCTTGCACATTTTGATCTTCTCTCTTTTTGTTCCTTTATCCCAATCACTAATAGTTCTTTCAGAAAAACATATTTGGGACTTTTTTTTATCACTAATATAATCTAAAAGTGAATTAGGAAAAAATAGGGTGAAAAGACAAATTTACCCTTACTAAAATTATGATTGGATTTTCCTCAACTCAACAACTCAACATGCGAAAGGCATATAGCTCTCATACGATATCGGATTTTTGCAAACTCGGTGGTATTTGAAAGATCTTCCCAAGGTATATCCAACCATATAAAGAACTCATCTGTTTCTTCCTGAGTTGGATATTATGAATGTTTGAAAATGACCAAAACTCACTTTTGAAAGCTGGAAATTTTCCAGATTTCCCTACTTATTCCAAAAATTGATTATTCTTGTTTTCTTAGCTTATTCTTAGTTCAAGTAACATATGTTACAAGCGTCCCTAGGTGCAACTTCCCTATTTTGAGGTCGAACACACGGACCACCGCTTTTATTCCTATAACCATAGTTATTCAGGTTGAAGTTGTTATCACGGTTGAAGTTCCCATTGTAGACATATTGACCCTCTCGGTTGTAATTTTCGTAGTTCTTACCTTGGTTTACATGAACTTTACACCAATTATCCTAATTGGGAATTTTGGTGTTTGGTCGGAAACCTCCCATCGGATCATTCACTGCATATGTATCCTCTTTATAGTAGTACTCATCTGCAAGTGGTGGTTATTTAGCCAAATAGTTCACCGCATTAACTTTCTCTACGCATCCCCTCACATGCTTCAAAACCAACCCTAATGCAGTTCTATTCTTAGCCATATCTTCCCGGATATCATTAATGGTGGAGTTGTTTGTAGCTTATACCGTGAATGTGTTCTGCCTAGTGTCTGACTTTCTAGTGCTCCAAGTTTTATTGTTACAAGATATCTTCTCCAACTTCTCTGCAATCTACGTATGTGCAATACCTGTAGGAGCCACCCGCAATAGTATCGCACACTCCTTTGTTGTTATCATCTTGACCTTTGTAGAAATTCTATTTCAGTGACTCATTAGCAATGCGGTGATTTGCGAAGCCTCTCAAAAACACGATAAATAATACTCATGAGCTACTCACATACTCTCCAAGTAGATCCATGAAGTTGTTCACCTTATCCTTTTGGTTTAGCTTCTTGGACAATGGATAAAACCTCGCTAGGAACACATCTCTCAACTGATCCCAAGCATAGATAGAATTTTATGGCCTCTCAGCTAATCATATAGAGGCATCTCCTATCAGTGATAAAGGAAACACTCGCAAGATAATCACGGTCATGTCCTAATCTTTTCTACCCACACAACTTTTACACATAGACCTCAGTTTAGCGATATCGGCATGTGGATCTTCATATGGCAATCCAAAAACCAAGCCCCTCATGGTGAGCATCTGCATCAAGATACTTGTCACCACGAATTTTTGCCCACGGGGTAGTTGGGGTAGGACAAAAGGTCCATCGGAGTCTGCAATGTTCTTGTTTCCCCAATAGTAATCCTGAAGTCGTTGGGATACCTGAGGTTGCAAAACCAAGGCATCACCTAACTTATTTTCAATATGCGTCTAGTGGTGTGCCTTGACTGGTATTGGCGGATGATAATTTGCACCATCACCTAGATTCCCTCTGTTAGGTTAGCTGGAACCCCTTGATTCTCCAATCTTCTTAAGGTCCGGTTGACCTCGGGATCATAGAGTGAGTGGTTCTCCTTGTCTCTTTGAACTTGGCATCTACAAGAGCTAGACTTGAGAGAAGCAAAAACAATGGAAAAGTAAAATCAGGAAACAACCGACTAAATTCCAATTAAATAAATAAACTTAATATAAAAGCAGGTTCCCCAGCAGTGGCACCAAAACTTAATATGATCAAATTATTACTCCCTAAAGACTCATAAGTGATCGTTATCAAGTATAGAACCCAACTAGTAGGTTGGGGTATATCCCAAGAAAAAAATGGCATAGACTTAACGTTAATTCAAAATTATATCTGTTTAGTCAACAGTTTTCAAAAACCAAGTAAAAGAAGAGCTGGGGGGGGGGGGTTGTGAAGAAAGTTCCTTAAAGAGTGTAAGTTAACAAGAAAACTAAACTAGAGTTTAAGTGTTTATTAAGTTTTTAGAATAACTAGGGAATATGTGTTCCCCATAGGTTCATAACGTAGTATTCCTAGCAATCACAATCCTTTCTTAGTGTGTTACATGCTAATTTGTAAGTTAGGTATCTCTCTTTGATCCATCACGTAAAGAATTTCACCCCGAACCTTAGTACAGCTACGTGTATATAACCTACTAACCCTTACCTTTACCTAATATTAGACATCATAATCAATGTTTGGCTTAGTTATTACATCGAACCAATCGAGAGTAGCCTATTAGATAGTATTACACTAAGTCTATGTTGATAATTATTTTCCTATTACAACCTCCTTTGTCCGGCAAGTAGCAACAAGGCGAGTTCTAACGCGTGCACTCGTTAAAAAGTCTTCTAAGCAGAAGAATCATCAATGCATGCGACTACGCTATTCAAGATTTGCTTACTTACTACCATTATATTGTTAGTTATCCATTGTTCCCACAACCCCAATTGTGGATTTAGTTACCCAATCTTGCAAATCACAATTCATAGTTTTTAATTAAAAAATGGAAAAGGGCCTAAAATTTCCTTTAAGTATTGAAAATGGCACAAAATTACCCTTTATCCACCTATTGGCTCCAAAATGCCCTTTTCATCCACCTATTGGCTCCAAAAATACCCTTGTCATCCACCTTTGGATTCAAAATTGACCACTTTTTTAATTTTTTTAAAATTAAACTCTTCAAATATTTTTTATAATACTTGACGTTCAACTATTGGTTATAATTTAATTTATTAATCAACTATTGGTTATAATTTAATTAATTTACATAATTTATAAACCAACCCACTACCCACTAATTACTAACTAAACCTCACCCAATTAATAATCCAATTATAATATCAAAATCATCATAAACACTACTAATACACAATGAAATTATAGATTCCTGAAAATGACATTCCAAATTATTTGAGTCCGAATCGAAGCCCCAATTAAATTTAGGTTGAGCCGCTTATTTAGGAGGACACTTTCTTTCAAGATTAAATGAGAAATTTATGATTAAAGGTAAAGAAGTAATACATCTCGAATCAATTCATACATTTTTTTAAAATATAATTTTATGAATATTTATTATTTGTTTTAAAACCTTTAATATATTATTTTTAAAAAAAGTTACCTATGAAGTAACATCACATAATTGAGATGTAAGAATAATTAAGATAAACATAGTCAGACTTTTAAGTTTATTGGTAATTTGCTTTAGACACTTGAATGTATTATAATTTACTTCTATCGATATTTTCGCCTCAAATTCTTAAAAACACTCAATTGGTAGTAGCTAATCTTTTGTTGTATTAATAATGTGACGGATTTATTAATTTAGAGGGGTTGAATTAGTAATGGGTGGGTAGTGGATTGATTTATAAATTACAATAATAAGTTAAATTATAACAAATAGTTGAGTGCCACGTATTTAAAAAAATATTTAAATAGTTTAAATATAAAACCGTTAAATAAGTGGTAAATTTTGAATCAAAAGGTGGATGAAAAAGATATTTTTGACCCAATAGGTGGGTGGGAAGGGTATTTTGGAGCCAATAGGTGGATGGAGGGTAATTTTGTACCATTTCCAATACTTTGAGGGTACTTTAGTCCCTTTTCCGATCAAAAAATCATTAACTGATTCAACAAAAATACCAAACCCGAAAATTTAACTTGAAATTTCAGAAAATTTCTTCAAACCAAATATTGAAATTGATTAATTACACAAATTTTGCAAACACCAATCTCCAAACACAAAATAGAACAATAACAAGAGTATCTAACCCCAAAGATGAGGTGTTAATTAACACCCTACATATAGAAAACATTGTCCTGAATAAAAAGGAATTGAAATAAAAAGAGTTTGTTCAGTTAACATGGCTTCAATCTACGGACCAACTGACGGACCGTCGATCAATCGACAGTACGTAGATTGCCTCCTTCATATTTGATTTATAAATATTTAGCTCCACTGCACATCACCTCCTCTAAATCAATCAACAAACAAACAACACAGTGTGTTGATCCCCTCTGTCACTCGATACTTAGAATTTTTCCAAACTCGGGTACTGGAACCTTCTCTGAACCAATCAACAATTCACCAGTACGGTCTGTCGATCAACTGATGGACCTTCATTTTCTCTCGTAGTTCTAAACTTTTCATACTTCTCCAATTCTTCTCCAAAATCCTAAGCTTCCAATCTACGGTCAATAACTACAGTCTGTCGATCAAACGATGGATCGTCGATAGCCTCCGTAGGTCCTGTTCTGCACTTTTTAAAGCTACTTTCTTGTTTTGCCGCCTGAATATATTTCCTGCAAAATAAAACACAAAACTTATAAAAATCACTACTAAAAAGGTTTTATTAAAAACTACTTTTAAGTGAAATGCATTAGAAATACCGTGAAATTAATGTACTTTATGCTACTATGTGAATCCATTTGGTATCTAGGTGATACGAATCGGTATCTGAACTTTTTCACTGTATTTATCATATGGTTAGTACTAAAGTATTAAAATTTTAAATAGCAACACCATGAAAAAAATGTGTCCTAGGAAATGGATATATTTTCTTGATTGACTATAGGGTCTGTATTGACTAGAAATCAACATGCATTTTTAATATCATAGAGTTCAAAATCTTATTCTTCATGGGTACTGATTTTAAATATGTTTATGCTTCCGTTTTTTATTGTTTTGAGCTGCTTCATAACATGAATATACTGGAAAGACTTAGTATTGAGTTTGTGACATAATAGTTTCGAGGATATGTAAAATATAGTGATAGTCTCATGTTGAGTGGTGATTAGTAAAGACAATACCTTTTGCATAAGGTAACATTTTTCTAGCAAATTCATGAAGAATTATGTACCCTAGACTTTAAGGTATAGGAGGAGAGATGAGTTACAGAATAACAAAAGGTATATGTTGCACTAGTTAGGTCAAAAGTCTCTGCTACAATCTATCGATTGTTGTATATTGGTGAGGTTCATCAATTTCCTAAATGGTTTGGTTTTGAATTGTATTGCTTTTGTTATTGACTTGATGTAAGAATTAAATAAAAATTCTTTGGCTAGAGAGAGAATGGATTCGATAATGTTTTAAATTATTCAGTGGATAAAAATATGTGGCTATTTAGATGCGATATTCTCGATAAATATGATGTGTTAGAGAGATTGATTTAACGGCCTTTCATGGTATAATACTAGTGTTACATGGAAATGAATACATCGATTATTAAGTGGGACTTATAACTAGTTAAGATATTATTAGTGGTGTGACTTGTTTAGATAATGAGATTCAGTGTTGCTTTCACTTTTGAGAAACCTACTAGTTTATTACTACGGGCGCTTGGATTGAACGTTCCTTTTTTTGGGGGAAATTTAGTGGTGTATCTTTCACACAATATTAATACATTTAGGTTGTGACATGTATCTTGAATGTTGTGAATGAGGAATGAAGATTTTATCTTAACATTCAAAGGGTATATTGATACTAGAATGAAAAACTTACAGGGAAAGAAAGTCCTAGTGAATATACTTAGGTGAACTAAATTGATAGTTTTAGTAAGAAAGTCCATAAAAAATTTGTTTAGACCCTTGAATTTGATGGTATAACTGAGTTTTAGGTGTTATGAGATGAAAATGGCTATTTTATGGTGATGAAAAGGGCTAACTGAGTAGTATGGTAATAAGAAATCATCATGAATTTATTCGGATGAAACTATAAAATAAAGATTGTTGGTTAAACAAATTTTTTATGGTAACAATGACTTGTGAGTATCTAAGGTTACAATTTTCTACTATTTAGTGATTAATGTTAATGTATTCGAAATTTTAGGAGATGTTGGGGCACTGTGTGATAGAATTTAAAGGATCTAGAGTCATAGTAAAAAGAATTAGTTTAAGGTAGTGTAGCATTCGAAAGGAGGTGAGAGCAACAATAGTTATTCTGATTGCTAGGGTTAAAATGCATTTTAGGGTATTCAGAATTAGGTTCAAAGATGTGTGATTTCATCTATTTTGTTCTGGTTATGGTAATATTGTCACGTGTTCATCAGACAGGTTAAAAGGTAGTGAATAAAACTTGACAAAGAAGTGTACATGCGTCCAACTCGAGTGTGATGATAAGTTCTTTTATGGCTTGAGTATGGTAATTGATGTATCATGATTTCACGGTACTTTCAATGATTTTTCCTTAAGTTTAGTATGTGTCTAAGGCCTTTTTGTAGTAATTTTAATGTCTTTTTATCGGTGTTTTGCAGGAATGTTGTCCAAAATGGATATGCAGAAGATTGTGCAGAAGAGGTGACCCACAAAGCCATCGACGGCTCGTCATCCCATCGACGGTCCGTAGGTTGTGATCGACAACTGGAGGTCCAAGCATCTGGAATAATCTCGAGGAATTCTGACAAAGTGTGGGGCTACGGAAGGATCGATGGTCCATCAACTGATTGACATCCGTCCTGGAAAATCGTCGATCAGATCAGAGACTAGTCCAGTATCTGATGTTGAAGAAATAACTAAGTATGGAACGACGAAGGCATCGACGTACCGTAAGTGTATCGACAAATCGTGTTGCTGGTCTGTCGATTGGATCAGAGAAGATACAAGATTGAAGGCTGAAAAAGATTTTAAGTATGGATCGACGGAGGCAGTCGACGGTCCGTCGTTCCATCGACGGACCATCAGTGGAGTCGACAATTGAAGACGCGTTTCTGGAACTTTCCTTATTTTCAACTCCTTTTAATATAGGAATTTGTTATAATAAATAGGGTTAAAAACCTCGTTTTAGGTGTTAGAGTCTTTATTATTTTTCAAACTCTTGCTATTGAAGACTTAACTTTTGATTTTGGGAATTCAAATTTCCAGAATCGATTCTCACGGGAATTTTGTTATTTCAAGTGCAATTTCTGGATTTTCTTCAAACTTTTCAAAGTAAGTACATGAATTATTGTTTAACAACCATGAATTGTGTATTTGTAGGCATGGGTAAGTAGGGCTGGGGGAACCATTGTGAATAACAAAGTAAAACCAGCTAAATAGCAATTATAGAATAAATTCTTGCATGTATTGGTAATTCTTTCGTTTAGAAGTCTTTTTAACGAGTGAAAACGTTAGAACATGCCCTATTTCTACTTGCCATACCAAGGGGGTAGTTAATAGGAAAAGAATCATCAACATAGATTTAGTTGACAGTATCTAATAGGCAAGTTTCAATTGGAGCGAAGTAGTAACATAGCCATACATTGAATATGATGCTTAATACGATGTAAAGGTAAGGTTTAGTGAATTAAACACAGTAGCAAGACCAAGGTTCAGGGTGAAATTCTCTAGGTGCCGGACCAAGGAATAGAGATAGCTAACTAATCATTTTGCATGCAAGAAAGTAGAAAAAAATTTATAGCCAGGATTACCGCGTTATGAATCTATGGAGAACACTTACACCCAAGTTTTTCTCATCACTTGATAAACACCAATGTTTTAGTTTTGCTACTTGTTTTAGTTAGAAATAATTGAACACTTTTTTTTCACGAAACCCCACTTCAATTAACTGTGTTCGGAAAGGACTTGACTAAATAGACATAATCATAGACTAAAGTTAAGTCTAAACAATTTTGGATTTACCCCAACCTAATAATTGGGTTCTCTACTTGATACGACTGTTTATACTTCTTTAGGAAAGTATAATTTCAGCGTATCAGTAATGAGTAGAGTTCGTTATTTAGTGAATAATATGATAAAATTAATGAAGAGGCATTCAATAATAACTTAAGATAGGTGAATTCATTAACACCTTCAAGGTATGAGCTATGTTAAGCAATAAAGCAATTGAGTTACACAGTTAGGTTTACTATTCAAGTTTTCATTGTAAGTCTACATTCGTGTTGGTATGTTTTCTCAAGATATGAATTGTTAAGATAAGAAATGATTGATTGCATTGGTATTGTGCATATGAAATAACTTATACGTATTTTGGAACACAAATTTTGTTACTTTTGATTGTTAAAGGATTTAAGGAAGGTTTCCCTCACAGTTCCTATTTAGACTGTGCAGTAAAATGTCACGGATTGTTCGTGAAATGATGAGATCAGTAAGAGATCTAGAGAAATAAGAGCCAGATATATTGAAGGGTCGAGATATTGAGACTTTTCACCATAGGAAGAATTTTAGGATAGTGAATAAATAAGACCTCTCGCATAAGATCTTGGGGTGTAGTTTAATGTAGTATTGTTTTTTTGCCTATGAGTTTACATATAACTATGAGATGTGGAGTGGTTCGATATTGACTTACTAGGAGTTTATCATCAACTTTTATAAAGATAGAGTTTTGGTTTGGGTCACAAACAGTGAGGTATGTGATAGTTCAAATTGATTGTGAAAGTATTGTATGTGGAAGCGGTGTGAAGTTGACTTGGATGTGATTTAATAGTCTTATAATAATTCAAAGGTACTTATCAAATTTTAAATTAGTGTTATTAGCCCTGATTAGGTACTCATATTTATCGTTAAACGCTTGAGTAGAAAGAGAGATAGTCATAGTTTGAACATGTATTTGATAAGAAAACTTGATACTAATGATGTTTTGGGAGTAAGGTAGATGATCTATGTGATTATGATGTTTTGTTAGAATTAAGAATGTTGACTTCAGTAGAATGATTTAAAAGGTACGTGGACTATGATAAATAGAATATTGATGCTATTGTAAAGGGGATAAGACCAATGGATTATGGGTAGCTAAATAAAGAAATTGAGTCAACTGAATGAAAATGTTTGATATGGACTCTTTTTAATGGACACATTTAGTGTTATTCATCCTTTAACCCGTACATTCTTATGTGACCATCTATTTTGTTCTATACATGATTTGCCGTATGATTTCCTAGGTATGCCCATGAAAGTTTTTACTTTGTTATGGATCCGTAGTGGTTGATCATGTGTACTAATTGTACGATCTCCTCTTGGTTTAGTGGAATGTTTGGGCAGAGTGGGTTGTCTCAGATGACCTATTTGGTTTGGGCAGAGTAGGTTGTCTCAGATGACCTATTTGGTGTTATCTTGGAGATTTTGAAGTATTCCAATGGTTATACATGCACTGTTAAGACCGAAAATAAGAAGGTGTAAAAGCTGAAGCTAGCAAAGCAAACCTCGAAAGACAACGAGTAAGAAGACAACGAGAAATATACCAAAAGACACAAATATTTAACGTTGTTCGGTCAATCGACCTACGTCCACAAAGGAGATTAGCAATCCACTATAAATATGAGAGTACAAAATACACAGGGAAACAACCTCAACCAAATCACTCAGAATACATGGGAGGTTGACACAAGTGATAACGTATCAAACTTGTGACCCACAATTTCTTCCCCTAACCAAAACACTCAAAGCCCTTAAGACTACATTGTGAATGCTGATTAAGTTAGAAGGAACATGCCTCTATTTATAGAGTCCTAAACCTTTTCCTACAAGAAAAGGATTAGTCAATTCAAAACCTTTTCCTTAAAGGAAAACCTATTTATGGTATGAAATTTAGGACAAATAAAACCTAACAAATCTCCCCCTTGGCCTGAATTTCTAACAAAATAAATTTGTCCACCTTCTTTACTTAATCTTCAACAACTTGCTTCTCCTCTCCGTAATCTCCTTCAATAAATTTATGTCTTAACATAGAGAACCTCTCGGAAACAATTTCTCCAACAAAATCTTCATTAGTGTCAAAATGGTTGCGCTAGAAGTACACCCGCCAAGATGAACGCCTCTTTCTAACCTTGTTCAATCATCGATTATCGAACCACTAAAGCTGACTCCATCATTGAATCTGGCTCTGATACCACTTTTTAGGACCGAAAATAAGCAGGTGTAAACGCGGAAGCTAGCAAAGCGAACCTCGAAAGACCACGAGTAAGAAGACAACGAGAAATATACCAAAAGACACAAAGATTTAACGTGGTTCGGTCAATTGACCTACGTCCACAAAAGAGATGAGCAATCCACAATAAATATGAGAGTACAAAATACAGAGGGAAACAAGCTCAACCAAATCACTCAGAATACATGGGAGGTTCACACAAGTGATAACGTATCAAACTTGTGACCTACAATTTCTCCCCCTAACCAAAACTCTCAAAGCCCTTAAGACTACATTGTGAATGCTGATTAAGTTAGAAGGAACATGCCTCTATTTATAGAGTCCTAAGCCTTTTCCTACAAGAAAAGGATTAGTCAATTCAAAACCTTTTCCTTAAAGGAAAACCTATTTATGATAAGAAATTTAGGACAAATAAAACCTAACATGTACCACCTTACTTATTAGTATTTATGAAAGAGCCACTAAGGATATTTATAGTTTTTTAACATGTTAATATTCATCTAGTTGTTGAGGTCATGTATTGATTTCTTATGGTTGGATATGGGGATCATCGGGTCTATCTCTACCGTTCTTAAGAATTATCCACAATAAAAACTGCTAATCTAACTTTTCGAAATGGTTGATAGAGGTTCTATATGCTTGGCGTATCACTTAATGTGTTGTTACTTGATATTTTTTTTTTGAGTAACATAAGTTTGAATCTCCGTTGAGTAGTACTTGATGTGTAAATATTCAATTTTTGACTTAAGCTCGTGGAAATTTTGTTTTGAGAAAGAAATATTGATAAAATATATAATAATTTGTGTGTGGTTGTTTCTTTAAGTTCACTTATGATTAGAATCAATATTAATTCAGCAGTTTATTGTGGTTATATGAGAAAAGATTCCACCTAATGGTTGTGTCAAGGTCCTTGAGAACATGTTGCATACGTGTGTAAGATTATCTTGATGGTTATTGAGCATAACATTTTGTTGTTAATTGTGTTTACATACAACCATAGCTACCACTTGAGTATGTATATGACCCTATTTGAAGCATACAATGAACGGAGATGTTGCTCTCCCATTGATATGTTTGATTCATTTGAGGTAAGACCTTCGAAGATTGAGCGTGATATGCACAAAAGATATTTACAGAGTTTGTTGATTGTCGTACCCATTCTTACTCTTGCCTTCTTTTGATCGTTCGAGGATGAAAAATGGTAAAATTGGTATCTATGGTAACGACCCTTTTAGTCATTTTGAGTACTAGATTTTTCTTTTTTCCTAAAATACTTCCCAATATATTTTAATGGATATTTTGGACTATTCGTAATTATAAATATAAAATTAGTGTGATAGTTTTAATAATATACTTAGTTGTTGGTTAAATTAAAAAATATCATTCAAATTAATAGTGGGTATATATTCCCATACTTATGATTAGTTATATAATAAATAGGTTTAATTTTATTTGATTATACGAAAACTGCATGCGCGTCTTCTTCTTGGTTCTTAGCACTGCCGACAAGGTTGAAGGAAAGACTTCGGGTAAAATTCAATTTAATTGCAAGTTTATGCTATGAATATTAACATTTGGGTGTCGTTAATATTTATATTATTATTTTATGAGATTTTATTAATTGGATGATAGGGAAAATAAAGAGGGCAAAAGGTATCAGACGTTAATGCTATGAGTTGGAGATGAATATAGTTATACATGTTGGTTAAATAAGATATTGGAAGGGTTGTAGCCTATGTTTGTGGGCATTAGGGGTGAAATGATATCTTCCATTATTAGCTAAATATAACCGAATTATTACCTATTGAATGAAGGTGCTATTGGGTAGAAATGTTTGAGTAGTATGTTTGGGCATATGGTGCATGTGAGGTGCTTGCTGCTACTGGTTTAAACCAGTAACTTTAAGTTTGAATTTTATAATTTTTTTATCACAATATAATTATAAATTATATATTGATATATTGCGAGAGGTAATTAAATATTTGGGGTACAAAATTATTTAAATTTCATTAAAGTTGTGCTAATTGGAGGAATTTAGAATTATCATTACGTTTGATCTTTAGGAAATTGATGACAGAATTATGTGAGTTTTTAGGTCTAGGATACACGTAGAATAATACGAGTATTTATAGACTTGTTAACTTTTAAATTATGCATATATATATTTGATTTATTAGAAAGGTTTGAATGATTGAGGAAAGGGAAAGTATTTGAGAAGTAGCTTGCTTAACTTCAATTCTTCGGTGGTGATAGGTTATAGTTTTTCTATTTGATAGTAGACTCTTAATAGAGATCGATATACATTGAATAATATTGTGAATCTCTCTATGTACTTGATTGTGTGATTGTGAGGCTTTGTTTTGTGTTTTGTGGTTGGTCTGAAATCCTAAGATTGTGAAATTTATAATCTTGAGCCCTCTCTATCGAAGTGATGCCTTGAATAAAGAAGGCTTGATGAAATATTGTTAATGAATTGAAAAGTGGTGATAATAAATGATATAGTTTGATTGGAGTGTCATGTTCTTACACAGTATAATTGGATCGGAGTGTCATAGACGGTATAATTGGATCAGAATGTCACGTTCCGGCACTGTATTATTGGACATGAGCATCACATTCCCACACGGTATAATTGGATCGGAGTGTCACATTCCGACATGGTAAAATTAAAGGAAAAATATATTGAACCAACTTAACGTACTCAATCTCAAAGAACCCATTTTCCCAATGAGCTTGGTGTCGAAGCATGAGTCCACATATGTGTGTTTTATATTGTGATTGAATGCGTACTTATTTTAGTGTTGTTTTCACTTGTTCATGTTGTTTTGTTTCTTTCCGTTAAGTGTAATAGTTGTTTTATACTATTATTCATTGTATATTAGTTTTTATTTTTTGTTGACCTATAATACCTACCCAATACATACATGTTGCCCCGTACTAAGCTCTATTTGTGTTTTTCTTTGTTTTTATTTTATGGAGTGCAGCGAGTGTACAAACAACTCTGATTCACCCTCAACTTTAGGCAGTCTCAACATATCAAGTTCAAGGGTGAGCTATTTATATAAGCTTGTGTTGAAACCTCTCGGTCATGACTTGATGTCCATAGTTTTTGGACAGAAATTACTTTATTTAATTTATTTTTGTGTGTTTGATAATCTAAGACTTAATATATGAAGATTAAATGTCCTTGATTTGATGACATCCAGGTTCGGGAATGATCTACATTAGACTATAATGGATTTTCTTTTCCAACACTAATAAGATTTAAGCTTCCACAGTGTGATTAGTATTTTGTAAACTAAAGGATAACTATAAGTTTAGGGTTGAATTAAATGGTTCTCCTACTTAGGATGTTAAGTGTGGGTTCCATTCACGACTCGATTTGGTTAGTAACAATAAAAGGGACAGATAAGAGTGGCACAACAAGGAATGTAGAAAATCCATTGACAAAAAGGGGAAAGGAAAATCTTACTTGTGATGCTACTGTAAGATTCAAGGCAAGACCTCCGTCTATCAAACTCATAAGAAATATGATGCAACTTGGATCATTTGTAAGTGTTGTAGTCGCAGAATCTGTTAAAGCGATAGTCATAGATCTTTCTTATTGAACACAAGTGATGCCCGACCACTAAATTCACATATTATATGTTTTTTGTTATTACAACTGATGCCAATAGTAGGTGTAGGTACAAAGGGGATAAAAAAAATATGTCTTACCTTGTGTAGGGAATAGTGTATCAAATCCAAAAATAACATGAATTGGCTGAAGGCAATTGTCTTTTCAGAACCATATCCTTCAATCATGAATGTTATTTCCTCTCTCTTCAAACAATAAACAAGCACTAAGAACACTAATACCACAATAACAGAGATATTCACAAAATTAAGATTACACATCACTAAGCCCTAATATTTCAGCCCCTTGCGCCCATTGTGATAAGAAAATAAAACCATAAAGCAAACTATAAAACAACATATGATGTAGTTATTGATTGAAAAAAAAATTGTACACAAAAGCTTCTATTTTTGTGCTTGTCTGAAAATTATCAACACAATTTTTTTTCCAGTATACTTGAAGACCTAAACCCTTTGATTTTTGCTTTCATTTTATGATCATTTGCGGTGAAATCCACGGTAAATGATCTACAACACAAAGACCATGAAATTTGTCCCATAACTGTATTAAAACTTATCATACATGACTTGCAAAAGACATGTTTGCAGGTAGAAACCTGCAATAATCAAAAGTGGTGCACATTTAAATGGGAAAGTAGGTATAAATTTCAATTGACAGAATAAAGTAAAGGAATACATAACATATTTCTTAGGTCGTCAAGAAATGAGGTACGACAATTTATAACATCAAGTCCACAAGTTTCATCGAAGTCCTTTTATGTGTTAAAACACATTCCTAAAAGAAAATATTGAGGTCTTTCAGATAGTGTTTGAAAAGAATTTGCAGAATCTCATGCACCTAAAGAAGGATTTAAAACTTATTAAAAATATCCATTCAAAAGACATTGTATGTTTAAGTGTGGAAAAAATGGGAACATTAAGATTTGAAATATCCACAATATAATATATAAATGTCAATGTACTACAAATATGAATTACATCAAATCCAAATTTACTGAAAGGGAATTGGATGAAACTCACAACTGGATCTTCTACAAGATCGTGACATAAACCACATGATTGTTCAACATAACTGACATTATTTGTGCTTCCACATGTATCCACAACGGTACTTGAATATTCCACAAGATAGGGATGATCAAGTGCCTTTGGTCAGAGTAAATAAAATCAATCAAATATAAGAAAAAAATTACTAGCTATTGCTTTTGAGGTAGAACCATGCATAGATTACAGGAAGTCAAAGAATTTTGAACTATTTGTTGTTAATAAAATTCAAGAGATCCAACAAGAGAGCTAAGTCATGCTAAAAACAACAAAGAAGTTGATGACACAAGACGCTAATGAAGTCAACTCTTGCACTTTTTCTTGCGTCATACTTCTTTATTCGTTGACTTAAAATTAAGAAATATAAAATGGAAACTTCCATTTTGATATCAAAATATTGCATCCAATTTTACCCCAACGTAAATTCAACGTTATATTATGATGTAAATACATCTACAAAATATATATATATATATATATATATGGATGGGAACTAACTTGACAAGTAATTCATATGACATGTGGATCCGATTGAAAAAGGAAAAATAGTAGGATCGGATCACTGTCGGATGCCTTGGTAGGGGGTTCTCATGGGTAGAAATTACACTTCCTCACATAAAAAAAAAATCAATGAGTATTACCATAAAAACATCAATAAATATTATACGTAGTGTAATCCCATAAGTAATATATATATATATATATATATACATATATATATATATATATATATATATATAACAAGTTAAAAAAAATTATATAGTATAAAAAGAAATGAAGAAAAAAAGGACTAATCAAATTGAAAGAATGCTAGTAAAAAATCGATCAAGAAAAAAAAACAAGGTAAAACATTACTGAAGAAAAAAATAAACGGTGAAGGAAAAACATACAATGAAAAACGTTAAAGAAAAATGGCTTGACAGAGGATAGCTAAGGAAAAAGAAAGACAATAAATTATTGAAGCACAAAATTATTAACTACGAGTTATGCAATATAGAAAGATTTAACCAATTAACAACACCAATTATTTAATTTCCATGCTTTAATGATTTTAACTAAATTAATATAGATGTACTGATAAATATCTTTTAAAGGAAAACAATTACATTAGATTCATAGTTTGAAGGCTAACAATGAACCTATAACACAAAATTTTATTCACAACTAAGACCAAATACATGGTGAAACAACTAGTGTTGAGCATTTTCCATGAAAAGGTGTAAAATGGACATTTCTCAGGATTTTAAAGAAAAGGAACGTTTGTATTTTTTAATGATTACTTAACACATGGAAAATGGATGAAATATAAATCATGCAAGATTGCAATCGAAAGACCAGAAAAAGAACCTAAAAGAATAAAACCATGATTTGTGTTGTTAAAACAAATTCATTACGAAATAACCATAAGTAGCAAATGGAGAACAACAAAAACCCAAGATGACTTTTATAAAAGCAAGCTACTAGTTGCATATGTACTGACAAAAATAGATTGCATATGGATTAAATTTTGCCCGACTTTCTTCCCGCAGTGATGTGTAGTAATTTTCTTCGTTAGCATCCACAGAATCTTTGTGCAAGGTATCCTAAATGCAAAAATAACTAACATGATAAAGAGGAGAAAAAAAATTTAACAACTCTAGCACTACATTAGTGTGAAAAAAAAATTAGAGTCCTGGGAGGAAGTGCAAGATCAAAATCCCTTCCCTTTTTAGTATGCCTTAGCATTATCGTTTATAAAATTTTGTGGTGTAACAAAACCATCGCATCTCTACCAAACCCATGATTTCCTTGTAAGTGTATGGGCGAGGCAATATACTAGAAACATAAGATGTATCAACGTCTTCGTGTCAACAACGACATATGTTTTTATCAAAGTGCTGATTAGATTTGTGATGGCAATGTGGGCACATAAATGAGCAAAAATAAATACAAACACAAATGCCAACAATCAAGAGATTTCAAAATGGTGAAAAATAAAAAAATCTCAAGGAAGAAACATTAAGGACAATATATCTTGTAAAATGACTAAATAGAACAAATTTTCAGCTATATGTTTCTCTCTCCAACCAAATTAGGTGCAAAGATTAATAAAAACATTTTTACGTCTACCTATGGTCAAGAGCCCTACAATCACAATCGTTACAAAAGTAGTATGAGTAAGGATTAATTTGCAAGAAAGGAACCTATCCAAAAGTAAGGATGTATTTATTTCAGGAAATCAAGATGTGAATTATGTTAAGACACAAAAGAACATTAATCACAAAAACATACAAGTGAGTACAACTCTCCTACACGGTTCTAAAGGCGAGACCAGTTGAGGCCCACATAAAAGAAGATTCAAGCGCAAGAATAGCTCTTGTAGTGTTGCTGCGTATATCTTTCACACAATGAGTATGTGTCACAAAAGTGCGACCTGTTAGAAAATCATGGATGAAGGGTTTTTATCAGACACTAACAATATGTAGGGAAACCAACAAATGTAAACTTTTAACAGCCATACGCCTAACTACCTTGTGATTGTAGAGTGGTTGGTCATGTATACATAACCTTAGCCATATCTTGTTAAGGTAGAGAGGTTCTTTTAGATTGACTCGTGGCTCAAGTGAAGCATATAAAGCAAAACCATATATGCGGGTCTAATTAAACAATGATTAACTTATCAAAATAACATGATTCCACTTCATAGAGTGAAAAATCATGATATTTTTCTTATACTCAGTCTCCACTGTGGAGTAGGTAGCGATAAGAAAATCATACTCTGCGAAACTGTGGATATCATTCTCCCGGTTGGCACCATGGTAAACAATAACTTTGTTACTTCCTATTGTGGTAAGGTTGTAAATTTAATTGACCCATTGAATCAAAGCAACAATAGTACATATAGAATACCTTCGTCACAACCCCAACGTAATCAGAACCGAGGATATAATAATAACGTCATCCTAATTAAAGCTCCTACTTTGGCGGCTTTGTTCTCCTAATTTCATAATTCAGATTTAAGTACTACCACATAATTTACTTTATATACAACACATAGTGGATATATATATATGTTTCACACATACCATCTCAGGGAAATTATTCATCACACACAAAAAAACTGAAAATCAAAAGGACAAATTTTAAACCAAATTGGCACACGTGTTTCTAAGGATGGGAACAAACTCTCAATAGTCCTATTAGGAAATATCATTCTCCCCAATGATACTTGTAAACCTCATCTGATGATCTTCCTTTTTTTTTCTATTTATAAAAGTTTAGTTTGCTTACTTAGGCATAGTAAGGTTGGGATTTGACGAAAACAAGTATTGTCCCCGATTCAATAACAAGTTTAGAAGCCTGCCTTTTTTTCTTTACTAGAATTTATTACAAGTATTTTTATTATGTACTTTCTTTGTGTTTTAATTTTCTTGTGTTTGATGAATAAATTGATTCATCAATCCATTTGGATTGAACTTATATTAGTGTTCGGTTCATTTTAAATCAAACTAATACGAAGAATATTGTCAAAGTTCATATATTAAGGTGCTCCCAATTTTTAAAGGGCTAATGTGTTCATTAATAATATCAATTCAACAAATTATTAACCCATTTACTCCTTAATAAACATATATAGTAAGGGTCATACTAAAAGTAGCGTTCTTACTCTCTCTAAGCTATCTCTAGTTAAAACAAGAACAGGAAAACTAAATCACAAAATTTGAGAAGAATTCACTTAGTATCATTTCATTTCATATTTTAATTGATGATATCACTCCCCGAATGCTAAATCGCCCTACTATGGGTTGGATAAATTAACTGCTTGTAGGGAATTTATTTTCATTATTTTAAGTACTTCATTTTTCTAGAAAAAAATTTTTTGACACAAAATTTCAAATTATTCCATACAAAACACTCACTAAAAATCGATTTTACTTGTTCACTCTATAAGATTCAAACCAAACATTAACACCACGTAATTTTCATGACCTATACTCGAGCCTCATATGTTAAATAATGATGTTTTAGACCTAAAACGATAGTAGTAAACCTGATTAGGTTGTATTAGAACCAAAGGCAAAGAAAACAACCTTGATGTTCCAGAACAAGTGCATGTTGAACTAAGAAACATGGATGGATCTTGTGAAGGCTTAAGAGTGTCATATGAAAACTATAACTTGTAAAAATTTAAATATGTAATGTTAAGTATATAGGGTCAAAACGTCCATGTATTACCCGCCATGGATCGCCCTACGTGTCCACGAAGGGACCCCACTTTGGACTAAGCAAGATGCCAAGAGGCAGCAAGATTTTGCTCTTGGATGGAGCCAGTCCACGTCACGGACTGGCAGATCCAAGGACAAAATTTTGTTCTGCTACGCGGACTTGTACTGTTTCAAAAATAATTTTCAAAAATTATGCGGGAACAGCTCCGCAACACAGGCTTGTTCCTGACGAAAAATTTAAAATTTGAAATCGAGTTTAACTTCATTAAAAGGTCAACTTAAGTGAGGGGTCTTTTGGGTATTTTAGAAGAGGGTTATACATAGATTTTTAATAAGTTATTCATCACAATTTCCCACAAAAACCAAATCCACAAATTCAAACCATAAAGCGCTCACCTCACTCTATTTTCTCTCTCTATTCATCCTCCATTGAAAAAGCTTTGAAGGTTGACAAAGAAGACCAATCCTCCAAGTTTATACTAAAATTTCGTGGCTATTCCACTTTAATGTATGTTTCTTTCACTCTTGAAATTCTTTCTCCAAGAGGTCCATCAAATAGATAATTATTAAATCCACAAAACTATGGTTTTTCTTCTCACATGGGTCTTCTTGGAAAAATGAAATCTTGAATCAATTGTGTTGAATTATGATGAATTAATATTGTTTAAGTATATATTGATTGTTAATTGATGATTTCCTATGAGTTTTCTGTATTCTTTCCCCCAAATCATGAAAACCTTGAATTATCAGCGTGAGTTGTTATGATGATGAACAAGTAGGTTGACTACATTGTTGTTAATTGTGTAATTGCTTCTTGTATTTACCTTGTTTATGCAATTGGTTATGTAATCTTGCTAATGGAAGTATGATTATTCTTGAAGAGGGAAAGAACATATGCTGATTGGTTCTTTGTGGATTCAATTATGAATTATGAGTTACTTAGATAGTAATGCTTCCATGTCTAATGGGTGGTTGTGGTATTGATGCTAGGTATTGCTCATCTTTAACACTAGGATATTGAATTAGACATGAATTATGTATGTATTTTATGATACAAATATTATATGATTGAAAGTAGTTTCTCATAATTATAATTAAGTGTAGAGTGAAAGGTTTACTCACTTGCATGTGGTTTCTAAAGTGAAAGGATTGTTCTCACTTATTAATACCTATGAGATATTATGATAAGATGTTCACATATGGGTCTAGAAGAGAGTATATGATATTGTATGATGAGTTTATAATTACTAATGGGAATAAATGCTTAGCACCGAAAGGGCATGTAAAGTAGATGGAGGTCTCACGTTTATTAAGTTCGGCCTCCCACATGGGTTTCTACACATTTAGAAAGTCTGGATTCCCACTATATGTGTTGTCTCATTAGATGGAAACCTCAACGTTAGTAAGTCAAGGATTCTAGTAACAATATCCTTGACCCTTAACTATGTGCCCACATAAGACTAGCTTAGTGGATCCACCTATATCGCTATGTACAAATAGTTACACCTTAGGCAAATGTTAACCCTCTCTTTTCAATGTGGGAGTAGAACACCGAATTCCAAGTATCTCACATGGTCTCATGTCAGTTATTGCAGTTCCTTCCCTAATGTAAAAGTAAATGAACAATTATATGAAATCTTCTTATGGTGTCTTAAAGTCTACTACATAGTGTGAGGATTGCTTAATGTGATACTTAGATTTGGATATGGTTAAGGAGCTTTATTCTTGGTATTGCATGAGTGTTGCTTGAGTTTATTATATGTTCGCTTGACTTATGTTGTTCAATATACATCCATATTGAGTTATTTGATATTATTCATGGTTTTGACAAAACTAAGCTTTTTCTCATTCATTAAATGATTTCATGCACACGAACCATACTTAGTACGTATGCTTTGTACTAACACATATTTCTTCCATTTTCCCAAAAATTGTAGGATTGGGAAATTGAGGTATCTTGATGCTAAAGAAAAAAGGCTTGGACTAGACTCTCTAAGTTTCGGTAGGTCCTCTAGTTCGAGGATGGTACCACATACTCTACCTTGGTTGTACTTGTATTTTCTAAAGGCATTATTTTCTCCCCTCTTGTTGAAGTTGTTGATGTAAGCCCTATGTGGAAATTACGAATTTGTATAAGGTCTATACCCGGATGTTTTACATTGTTTCGATGGTTTTAATGTGAGACAAAGATTTGGACTGAATTCTTATGTATTATTATGTTGTCTACGCGAGAAGCCTAAGTAAACTTCTTAATTGAGAGGTCTATTATAAACTCACTACGTAAGTATGCAAAGTTCTATTTTTTCTACATTTTGACCTATGATCTGTGATGACGAATTCTAAGGGCTTGTCTGAGTCCTCTTCGAGAACGAAGAATCCGGTAACGCCTAGGGAGTACTTAAGGTCATTAAAAACCTTGTATTAGATAATTAGGTTGAAGTGATCTAAGGCCATTATCTCACTGAACAACGTCTATGTAGGGTCTTATTAATAATTATGAAGTGTGCCACACTTATGAATGAGAGACTATGTGATGCTTAGGAATTTTGACTTCCTTGTTATTCCTCAATCCTGCCTAAGAGTACTAGATCTATATAGTCTTTTATTCTAATCCTTTTATTGTTCTTATAGGCAATGAATACAAGGAGGAACAATGCTCAAAGGGCTGGAGAGGAGAATTTGAATAAGGCGGTTCCCACTCAAGCTGCTCAAAACCCTCAAGTTCCTATAGAAGAAGGTGCTATTTCTAACGTGGAGATAAGGTCGGCCATTCATAGCTTAACTCAAGTGTTGACTACCTAAGTTGCCAGGGATGTAATGGTACAAGGGAAACCCAATTCTAACATCAACAATCAAGGATTAGGGATTTCCAAAGGATGAATCCACCTACATTCTTTGGTTCCAAGGTAGAGGAGGACCCACAAGGGTTCATTGATGAACTTTTCAAAGTTATTGATGTTATGGAGGTGTATTCTCAAGAAAAGGCGAAACTTGTAGCCTAACAACCCAAAGATGTGGCTCCAGTGTTGTATGAGAAATGGAAGGATGAGAGGCTGGCTAGATAAGGCCGGGTAACTTTGGAGGCTTTTAAGACGACTTTCCTTGATAGGTTCTTTCCCTTGGAACTAAGGGAGAGGAAAACACAAGAACCCATCAACTTTAGTCAAGGAGGTATGAGCTTGATGGAGTATAGCCTCAAGTTCACTCAACTCTCCAAGTATCCTCCTATTAAGGTTGTGGATTCTAGGTCTAAGATGAAAAAATATTTCATGGGGATATCCGACCTTGTGGTTAATGAGTGTAGGTATGCTATGTTGATTCCAAGCATGAACATCTCTCGTCTCATGGTTTATGCCAAACAAATTGAGGAGCAAAAGCTTAAGCAAAATGGTAAAGAGTTGAAGAAGGTGAGAACCGAAGATGGAAATTCTTCTAAGACTAGATTTGAGGTTCAAGACACACCAAGGTTCAAGATAAACCAAGGTTCAAGAAGAGGTTTTCCAATCAAGTCCCTTCAAATGCTCAGAGGGTCAACAAGAGTAAGGTGTTTTCTCCCAATCTCCAAGAGGGTAAAGGTGGTAGATCTTGTGTTGAGAAGCCTCTTTTTGCAAAATGTGATAAGAGACATGATGGTAAGTTCCTAACAGTTGCAGGTAATTGCTATGGTTGTGGAAAGAGTGGTCACATGAAAAGAGATTGCTCTATGATGAAGGCTCAAGGAAGGGAAAATTCTTAAGCACAAGCAAATTCCCTAAATTTAGATGCTCTAAGAAGAATTGCTTTTGTGCTCTCCAATCCCGAGGTGATCAAGAAATCTCAACGGATGTGGTTACCCGTATTTCACAAACTATTGTCCTTTGATGTATATGCTTATTTAAATCCAGGAGCTAAATTGTCATTTGTAACTCCTCTTGCATAGATGAAGTTTTATATACTACCTGACATATTAAATAAACCTTTTTCGGTTTCTCTACCGGTGGGTTATTCCGTGGAGGTTAAAAGAGTCTATAAGTGTTGTCAGATTTCTTTGCCCAATAGAGTTACATTAGTTAACTTAATAAAACTTGATATGCTAGATTTTGATGTCATCTTGGGAATGGATTGGTTTCCTGCTTGCGTTTCCTCTACGTATTTTATGACTAGGGTAGTCAAATTTCAATTTCCAAATGAACCCATTGTTGAGTGGAGAGGAGAAGACTATGTTGACACCATAGGATACTAGCTAGTGGATCCACGTAGAAAGCCATGTCATGTTTGGTTCTACTTTGGCCGATACACCACCTTCTTTAGGTGTGGCGTTTTATGACACCGGATTCCATGTTTAGCTCACATGGTCTATGTCAGTTAAGGTGAATGTCCCCTCATGTAAAATGAAAAACAAGTAAATGGACGTTGACTGTGTTGACTTGAAGAGTCTACTTAGTATGGGTAAGGGTATGGGAGTCTACCTAGACATTGCACAAGCTTAATCTTAGGGAAGTCCTACGAGATTGTTCTTATGTAATATGATAACATGAAAGGTATGATGATTATGTTATATTTTGGTACTCTTATATTTAATTGGTTACGTTAATAAACATGTTATTGGTCTACATTGCCTTATGAGGTGATGACTACTTATGATACAAGTTACATGAATCAAAGCCTTACTTATGGTCTCCTATATTATCTACTTGATTGTGTGGGGTTATGGGGCTTCACATGACAAATACACTTGTTGGTTGGGGATGGGATCATTGGTAAGTATTTTGTATGTTATCTATATATGACCTTTTGAATATGAATTGTTAACATGACTCTATGATAATATGTCTTTAATTATGACCATGCTTTATGTTGATGGAATCCTTAACTTGTATATCTTCTTAGGTATGTGAATTGATGACTTTCATATGACTTAGTATGCTTTCTAATAAATGATGCTTTTTATGCATGTCCTTGATTGTTATGTGCATACACTCATACATAGTACATATGGCGTACTAACCCTGTTACATTATATTACTACAAGTCTAGGGTCTTGCCATTTAAGATTAAGAAGGTCGATTCAAGAAGCTTTGAACTTTTTTCTAATTATTGGTAGGTTTTCATGTTCGGGGATGCTATCTTTTCATATTCTAGCTTACGAAGACTTTACTAGATTTTAAGAATACTTGTATTTCCATTATGATCTTTGGATTGTTTTGCATTAAGGCCTATATGCCATATTGACTATTTAATTGCTAAGTCCAAATTCATACTCTTTAGATTGTTTTATACATGTGAGACAATATTTTTGAATATCGTATGCTATTATGTATGTTAAAATATTAAGTCTAAGTACTTCACGTAGTATAAATTTTTTTTAATTTTCCGCAAATTTTAACTGATGACATGTTATGATGAACACTTAGAGGCTTGTTTAAGTCCTCTAAGAGGACGCCGATGCCGGTAGCATCTGCAATGCCCTCCGGGTGTGACAAGCTTGGTATCATAGAATGAGGTTAAATATCCTTAGGATCAATGTCTCACTAAACTACGTTACATAGTATCTTATTCATGGTTGTGAAGCGCGCCACAAATATGGATGGGACACTATGTCATGACTAGGAAACTTTCCTTTTTATGATAATCCTATGTCGTGCATTCAGAGTTTTGACACTATGTGTCTTTTAGAATATAATCCCTTTGTTATGGTTTTGGTCGATGAACACAAGTATGAAAGCCGTGAGGAGAGTAGGGGATGAGATTTTTAATGCGGGAGCTACTCCCCAGGAAATCAAAATACTCCTCAAGTACAAGCTGCTGCAAACGAACAAGTTATGGTCAATTCTATGGCAATGACAGATGGTGAGGAGAGGGAAACCCTATTTAATAGGGCCCAAGCCATCACCATTTTAGCTCAGGCCATTAAGGTACATGCTAACATGGAGGTTGTTCCTCGAGAGAACCAACCTGCTAGCACTATGGCTAGCATTTGAGGGATCTTACGAGGATGAATCCTCCTATGTTTTTCGGATCTAAGGTTGATGAAGACGCCAAGACTTCCTTGATGAGGTATACAAGATTTTTTTGCTATTTGGTTAAGTACTACTGAGAAGCCTTAGCTTGCTGCCTATTAACACAAGGACGTGGCTCAGACATCGTACAATTAGTTGAAGGATAGTACGGCTTTAGGAGGTTGTCCCGTGACTTTTGGAGATCTTCAAAAAGGCATTTCTTGAAAGATTTTTTCCAATGGAGCAAAGGTAAGATAAGGTAGAGGAGTTTATCAACCTTAGTCAATTAGGTATGAGTGTCAAGGAATACCTCTTGAAATTCATTAAGCTTTCAAAATATGCTTCCTCTTTGGTTTCGAATGATAGGGATTAGATGAGACGTTTTTTAACGGGTGTGTCCGAAGAGGTTGAAGAAAAATGTCGTGCATCCATGCTTCATGTAAATATGGATCTTTCTAGGTTGATGTTCATTCTCAGCAAGTTGAGTATAGTCGTCTAAGGAATTAGAATATGGAAGCTATGAAGGCAAGGTCTTTTGAAAGTAGTTCTCCTAAGAGTAGGCTTGATGTTCAGGACAAGCCTAATTTCAAGAAGAGGTTTTCAAATCAGGTACCTGTTAAATTGTCCAAGAATCGCAATGATGTAGTTTATAATCCTAAACCTTAAAAGGGTAGGAATGTTGATCCACCAAAAGAGAGACAAACTTGTGGTAAGTGTTGTAACAAACATGTGGGTGAATGTCTTGTTGGGACTAATAGTTGCTATGGTTGTGGCAAGGGTTTTCATATGCTTAAACACTGTCCAAATGTGAGAAGCCAAGGAAAAGGGAATGGCCAAGATCAACCAAGTGGTCCTAGTTCACAAGCTCAAAAAAGGAACCGTTGGTATGTACTCAAGGCTAGGGGTGAACAAGAGACTCTCCCGTTTATGTGACAGATATGTTACAAGTTTTCTATGTAATGTCTATGCATTGCTTGATCCAGGTAATACTCTTTCTTTTGTTACACCTCTGGTAGCACGGAAGTTTGATGTACTTCCCGATGTTTTGATTGAACTCTTTTTGGTTTGTACCCCAATGGTGGACATTGTGGTTGCAAAAAGAGTCTATAGGAAATGTCATGTAATGCTTCCCAATAGAGTTACTATTGTTGATTTGGTAGACCTTTACATGTTTGATTTTAATATCATCTTGGGTATGGATTATATTCTTACTTATTTTTCTTCCATAGATTGTAGAACAAGGGTAATAAAGTTTCATTTCCCAAATGAACCCATTCTAGAGTGGAAGGGGAGAAATTCTATGCCAAGAGGTCAAATCATTTCTTGCTTGAAGGCTTGTAATATGATAGCCAAGGGTTGTCTATACCATGTTGTGAGGGTTAAGGACCTAGAATGTGAAACTCCTTCTATTAAATCAGTCCCTGTTGTGAGGGAATTCCCTAAGGTTTTTCCTAATGACCTTCTCAGAGTTTTTCCCAGCTGGGAAATTGACTTTGGCATTTACTTATTACCGCATATGGATCTCAATTCAATTCCTCCATGGAGGATGGCCCCAGCTGAATTGAATGAGTTGAAGCTCCAACTCCATGATTTACTAGACAAGGGTTTCATTCAGCCGAGTATTTCTCCATGGGTTGTTCTTGTCTTTTTTGTGAAGAAGAAGGATGGGTCTCTTAGAATGTGCATTGAATATCTAAAACCTAATAAGGTCACCATATAGAACAAATATCCTCTCCCTCGGATTGATGATCTATTTGATAAACTCCAAGGTACTAGATACTTTTCCAAGATTGACTTAAAGTCGGGATATCACCAACTTATGGTGAGTGGTGAAAATGTTTCCAAAATATCTTTTTGAACCAGATATGGTAACTATGAATTCCTAGTTATGTCTTTTGGGTTAAGAAATGCCCGACGACGTTTATGGACCTAATGAATAGAGTTTTCCGAGATTACCTTGACTCATTTGTGATTGTGTTCATTGATGATATTTTTATTTACTCCAAGAATAAAAATGAGAATGAGAGTCACTTGAGGTTGTCCTTGCAAGTCCTCAAACAACACCAAATCTTTGCCAAATTTAATAAGTATGAATTTTGGTTGAGGTAAGTTGCTTTTCTTGGGCATATTATCTTTGGTGATGATGTAGAGGTTGATTCGAAGAAAACGGATGCGGTCATAAATTGTCCTAGACCTTTGACTCCCATTGACATAAGAAGTTTCTTGGGTCTAGCTGGGTATTATAGAAGATTATTTGATGGATTTTCGTTCATTGCTTCTCCTTTGACAGTTTTGACCCTAATAAGGTAAAGTTTGAATGGTTTGAATCTTGTGAAAGAGGTTTTCAAGAATTGTAAGATAAGCTTACCTACGCTCCGGTGTTGACCTTACCAGAGGGAAATGAAAGCTTTGTGGTGTATTTTGATGCTTCCAGAGTGGTCTGGGGATGTGTCCTCATGCAGCATTGTAAGGTGATAGCTTATGCTTCTAGGCAACAATAAGTTCATGTGAAGAATTATCAAACTCATGACCTTGAGTTAGCTACTGTAGTTTTTGCCTTGAAAATATGGAGACATTATTTTTATGGTGTGCATTTTGATGTGTTTACTGATCATAAAAATCTTCAACATGTGTTGACACAAAATTAGTGAAATCTCAGACAGAGAAGATAGTTAGAATTGTAGAAAGATTACGACATGAGTGTCCTTTACCACCCATGCAAGGCCAATGTTGTTGCGGATGCTTTAAGTCGTATGACTATGGGTAGTGTGTCTCATGTGGATGAAGAGAATAAAGAACTTGTGAAAGATGTTCATAGGTTGGATCTTTAGTTGTGCGATTAGAAGATCTCCAAATGATGGTTTCATGTTCCATCATAACTCCAACTCATCATTAGTGGTGGAGGTAAAATCTAAGTAGCATCTTGATCCTCTATTGATGGAGTTGAAGGAATCAGTACTTGGTAAGCTCAATGAGTTATTCTCCCAAGGAGGATAGTGTTCTTACGTACCAAGGGATATTATGTGTACCTGATACGATCAAACTCACTTCTCAAATAAGAAGTAAAGTGGTCGTATAAAGTAAAGAACCCAACTAATGAGGTTGGGATCTTTCCACGAGGAAAATAGTTCAGACTTAACTTCAATCAATTATTACTATTATTTAGTCAATGATTTCCTTAGAAAAAGAAAGACAATAAAAGGGGGGGGGGCTTATTTCTAAATTAATGAAAATAACTACCTAAATTAAAGTAAACAACTAACAGATTCAAATCTTGGAGTTTAATCAATTAATAAAAGTAACTACGGTTTAAGTGTTCCCCACATGTCCCTAACTTAATAATTCTAACTATAACAATTCTTTCCTAGTATCTTGCATGCAAAGTGATAAATTATGTATTTCTAAATCCTTGGTCCGACATAGAGAAAATTTCACTCCGCACCTTGGTCCGGCTACGTGTGTTGCTTTACTAAACCTTACCTTTACCTCATATTAAGCATTGTATTAGATATTTCACTAAGTTATTACCTCGTACCAATCAACACTAGCCTATTAGATCGTATACACTAAATCTATGTTGGTAATTCTTTTCTTGTTATCTACCTCCTTGGAAGGTTTCCTATGAGTTGAAACTACCTAGTGTACTATCTTAAGTTCATCCGGTGTTTCATGTTTCTATGATCAAGAAATGCATAGGCGACCCGGTATCCATTCTTTCTATTAAAAGCTTAGGGGTTGATGACAACCTCTCTTATGAAAGGGTTCCGTTTGAGATCCTATATCTCCTTGTCAAGAAGTTGAGAAACAAAGAGGTTGCCTCTGTAAAAGTTCTATGGAGGAACCATTTTGTCGAGGGTGAAACACGGGAGGCTTAAGCAGACATGAAGTCCCAGTACCCTCATCATTTTACTCCTTGAGGTTAAACATTCTTCTTAGTAAAGAAATCAATTAATAATCATGAAAGTGACTTGTTTTCTAAATAGGTGCATGTTATGGTAAAAGTCATACCAATTTTGTTAAAAGAAAGCTTTCTTACTCTATTCTTGCACTTATATAAAATATGAATGGATGTTTCTTCTTGATATTTTGTTGTCTTGTTGTTGTGTTGAGAAGAATGGTAGCATGTTAACTCTTGATGTATTTTGAGATCATGTTTATGTTGAGAAGGAAATTCCTCACTATGAGGTATGAAATGTTAAGATCTCTTATGTGTGCATCATTAATTGAGTGCTATGTGTAATGTTATGGTATGTATTGAAAGGAGTTGTGAAGTACTCCTATGAGTTGTGACTCATTATGAGTTTATGTTCTTGTTGGTTGACCTGTTAGTATTGAGTCTATTCCTAACCTCTAAATGATTTTAGCGTCATTCGGGAACGATTGTTCCGAAGGGGCGAATAATGTAACACACTAGAAATGCCATGACTTGGACAAGAGCTTAATTTATTAAATAATTTTTAAAATGATATTTCCATACCTATATTAATGTAACAAGTTCATTTGTAAAAGGTTAGATTTAAAACGACAAAGAAAGACTATGACGTTCGGAAATTACCTAATTTGAACTAGTTGACGTCCCTTTGATTGGTGAAGGTTTCGAGGTGTCAAATGAAGTACAAAACTTGTAAAGAGACCTGTTATAGGTATTATGTAGTAAAAAGAGTCCAAATATCCGGTAACGAAACACCAAGGACCACTCGAAGGGTCCCTCGGGAGAACCCCAACATGCGTAGGCAGGCTGCTTCGCGAACAAAATTGGGGTAAGAGGTGTGCGACACAAAGCCTACACGCAGGCTGCTGACTCAAGAATAGAGGGGCAGCCTTGCGGCGCGAGGCTAAAACGGACCTCACCGTCTCAACACAAAAAATTCAGAAAAATAATGGGAATTTGCCCCGCTACGCGCAGCCACTTCCTAGATTCGTGAAAGTTATATTTTTTGGTAATTTAACTTCATAAAAAGACCCAGTTAGGTGAAGGTCCTTTTCGGTATTTTATAGAACGAATATATATATGGAAACTAGGTCAGTATTGGACCACTTTTAAACGCCCAAATCAGATACAAATGCAATTACCATATATCTCAACAAACGACCTTTTTTCCAAACCCCATTGAAGAGCAGGAAGAGCTTAAAGATCAAGACGAAGGCTTTGAGGTTTCCAATAAAATTTTGTAGATTATTCTTCTATAAAGTATGGGTTTTTAACTCTTGGATTCCTTTCCCCAAGAGTTCCTTTCAAAGATAGTTTCCAAGAGAACTCAAATTCCAGAGTTTTTACTCTTACATAACGATTTTTCTTCCTAACTCTAGATTTATAACTTTCAATGAAAAATAATGGTTTTATATGGTTGATTTCAAATGAATTGTTGGGTAGTTGATTAATAAGGTGAGTATTTGATTAATAATGTTTGAATATCGTGTGATACATGATCTCTCCTTAAATAATACTATTGATTGGGTTGTTTCGACTACTTGATAACGTGTAAACGTTATGGTTGTGACTAAAGCTTGAAAGAGCTCTTTAATGAACCTTTCACTTATCCTACCTTATGAGTTAATCTTAATATGAATCGAAGATGTGGTATTGACTATGCTATTAAGTATTTCACTATACTGTTGTTATGATTATTGCAAGATTGAACGTAAGTTCTTCAATAAGATACTTGGAAGCAACAATGGATGTCTTCTAAAGTTGTGATTACTCTATGATGTTGATGTTAATCTACAAATGATGATAATATGCTAATTAAGTATGCATGATGTTGCTATGAATATATTTTGGGCTATGAATGTGCTAAATGTGAGATCATGATAAGAATGTGAAATGTAAGTGTATTATATTCGCTTGTATTCTTTACACAAGGTTATTATGTTATGTTAATATCACATATGATGGTTTAGGATGAATGGAAATTATCATCTAATCCTAAAGATCTCATGATCATGTTTATAAAAGGAGTTAATCTCCTTTGACCTATGATAAGTTTGTGATAAAAGACGACTTAAAGGTTATTCTAGAAAAGGACTTCAACTATGTACCGATGGAGTAGATATAAGAGGTGTACCTTCCCTAGTTGGAAGGTAGGTTCACAATGACTCTCATGAGATACAGGCTGCCATTTAATGTGGAACTATGGGTCTCTAATACATCTCCTAGTTTTTGAACTATGTTGCCACCATAGGATACTAGCTAGTGGATCCTCCTGGTAAGCTATGTCATGTTTGTTTCTACTTTGACTGGTAGAACACCTTCTTTAGGTGTGGGGTTTTATGACACCGGATTCCATATTTAGCTCACATGTTATATGTTGGTTAAGGAGAATATTCCCTCATGTATAATTAATGACAAGTAAATGGACGTGGAGTAGGGTTACTTGAAGAGTTTACTTAGTATCGGTAGGGGTATGATGATTATGTTACATGTTGTTACTCTTATATTTAATTGGTTACGTTAGTGAACATGTTATTGGTCTACATTTCCTATGAGGTGATGACTACTTATGTTACAAGTTACATGAATCAAAGCTTTACTTATGGTCTCCTATTTTATCTACTTGGTTGTGTGGGGTTATGGGGCTTCACATACCATTGCACTTGTAGGTTGGGGATGTATCATTGGTAAGTGTTTTGTCTGGTATTTGTATATGGTCTTTGAATATTAATTGTTAACATGTCTCTATGATAATATGTCTTTTATTATGATCATGCTTTATGATGATTGAATCCTTAACCTGTATAATTTCTATGGTATGTTCATTGAAGACATTCATATGACATAATATGCTTTATAAGAAATGATCTTTTTCATGCATGTCCTTAAATGTTATGTGCATATACCTACACTTAGTACCTGCGGCCATTGCAGATTAAGAAGTTCGATTGAAAAAGCTTGAAACTCTTTCTCCAAGTGTTGGTAGGTCCTCATGTTCCGGAATGCTATCTTTTCATATTCTAGCTTAGGAAGACTTTAGTAGATTTTAAGAATACTCATATTTCCATTGTGTTCTTTGGATTGTTTTGTATTAAGGCCTATATGGCATATTAACTATTTATTGGCTAAGTCCAGAATCGTACTCTTTAGATGGTTTTATTCATGTGAGAGAAGTTTTTAGAATATCGTATTCTATTATGAATGTTAAATAATGAAGTGTAAGTATACTTCACATAGTATGAATTTTTTTTGAATTTTTCCCAAATTTTAACTGATAACATGTTATGATGAACGCTAAGAAGCTTGATTAGGTCCTCTAAGAGGACGACAACGCCCGTAGCATCTGCGGTGTACCCTCCGGGCGTGACAGTTTTGTAACACTCCTTGACTTGTAACTGATATGGAAGTTGATATTGATGTGTTATATTGTTTGATGGGATGCTAGTCTTGAGTCTATCCTTTTCCTTTTGAATGTTTAGTGTTATTCGGGGACGAATGCTCCTAAAGGTGGGGATAATGTAATATTCTGAAAAGTCGAGACCTAATCTAGAGACTGACATGAGTTTATAAAGGTTTAGATACTGTTATAAGACCATAAATAATGTTTATAAGTCATCCAAGAAGTTTTAGATCCAAGCCGTCAAGGAACGTCCATGACGTCTGGAAACTAGCTTAAATTGAACTAGTTGACGTCGCTAAGTTTTGTGAAGGTTTCGTAGGGTCAAATGAAATCTAAAACTTTTAAAAGGAATTTGTATATATAAAGTGTAGTATAGAGGGTCTAAATGTGCAGTAACGATGCCCCAAGACAACCCGAAGGGCCTTTCATAAGGCCCCTAATATGGGTCAGTAGACTACAAAAGCAGCCTGCGTGAGTCAATAATCAGTGGGCTGCTGCGCGACGCACAACCCACATGGACCTTATTGACTCAATTCACATTTAAAAAATCAATTGTGTGTTGTCCTCGCATGCGGAGTCAGTTCCCAAATTCGGCAAATTCGTATTTTTTACAGTTTGACTTCTCAAAAAGACCCATTTAGGTGAGGGGTGTTTTGGGTTATATGGGGTTACTATGTATTGACTTAGATTCAGTTTTAAGCAATATTAACTCACTCCAAACCAAATTCGCCAAGAAAATCCAAAAAGCTCTCACCTCTCTAGATTTTTTCTCTCCCCAAATCCTCCATTGAAGGAAGAGCAAAGCTTAAAGAAGTAGGCCAATTTCTCTAGGATTTCAGTTCAATTTCGTGGATTAATATTCATTAAGGTATGGGTTATTCACTCTTGGGATTCCTTTACCTAACAGTTCCTTTCAAAGTTTATTTCTAAATTACCCAATTCCATGGGGTTTTCCAATTCTAATGGGTTTTTCTTCTAAACTTCAAAACTATGATAAATTGTTATTTCAAATGACTAATTGAGTATAGATTGTTGATAAATTGATGTAAATTGATGCAATTTCTTGTTGATCATGTTCCATTCCCCAATTTCCCCAAATCTTGGATCTTGGTCATGAACTGATGGGAATTGAAGAATGAATTGATTATTAGACTTGTTTCTATATATTCTAATTCATGTATGGATTTACTAGCGTAATATATGGTTGGGTTGGATCCATTTCTTGATGAATTCATGATGAACCCTAGTTCCCTTAAAATTAGGTTATGAAATGATGATAATTAGATAGTGATGATGCAATTGACCTAGTTCTTGTGCTAACTACTATTGATTAATGTTACTACACCTATTGTTTGATGTCATTGGTTGGGTGATGGTAAGATCATGATAATGGTTATTGAAGGAGATTAAGTAATTTTTTAAGATCCTAACCTTTACTTCAATTGTGATGGCTTATGATTGATGATGTAGTTCAATTGAAGCATGACTTCTTATTAGCCTAAGTAGATGTTGGTATGAAGTTGAATTGAAATGCCTTGACTATGAGATTGTGAGATAATATTTAAAATGAAATGATATAAGTTTGTTATAAAGTACTTATTATGATATGATGATGATGTTATGATAATATCACTTACACTACAATAATAACAACCTATAAGGAAGGGAAATCTGGTCCCTGAAAATATAAATATGGTCCCAAATGCGAATTTGAGACCAGAAAATCTTGGTTTAACCCGTTGTAACTGCCTTCCTCGCTATAGATCTATAGCGAAGGGATAAAATATTGGTCCTTAAATAACATTTGAGGCGGGAAAATATATTCATTAAATAACTTTAGGGACTACAAATCTAGTGTCAAATAGACAATGTATATCTTGGGAAAGTGTATTTTCAGGTCGTTACAACTTTTAACCGACCATGAACACCTAGTCTTAGTAATAGTTAGCGACGAGCATTCTTGTCCTTGATCAACTATTGGGACGATATTGAAATGGTTGTTGAATAGTTTTATATATAAGGATGACTTGGTCCTTGATATGTTTAGGGATAAGAATTATTTGTTCCTTGATTTGTTATAGAGACGAGATATTTCTGGTCCGAGATTGTCCATCAATGGTCTTATATCAATTGTTATCAAAATAAAAATATGTATTCAATAAATTCTAAATTTCTGCTAAAACTTTAGATTCAAAAAGAAGATATATAGATACAAAGAAAAGAAATTACAGATAAAGAGTTCAATTAATAATAATAAATTGGTCAACATCCCATTATGTTTGTTTAAATATGTTCTTCAAAAAACTGAGAAAATATCCGAGTTAGACTCTAAACTATCGAGTTTTGCATAACATTATTGGCATACTGAGAACAAGCTTGTGCTTTTTTTTTTTGAAGCTTGTATCTTGACTTGAAACTTCAACCTTCAAAATACGTAAGTTAAAATTTTTTAAGAACGATAAATAACTATGGTATACATATCAATTTTATACAAGAATTTAGTATAACGCTCACCCGAAAAATGGTTAAATCTTCACAACTCGTTATCTTGAAATATCTACAAAAGCAGCGGAACATGAGGAAAATAATCTAGAAAATCAATAAGATTCATTTAATAAGAATTCAAGTATTATTTTGGTGCACAAAATTTAACAGATCAAGTGGCTGTCCAAAAATGCAGTTGTGCAAAAATTAACAAATATAGAGAAAGACACTTATGGGTAGTTGTGTAGAAATTTTAATTAATGAAGTATACAACTACGCATTATAAACTTCTTTGTTATAGGGTTCTCTCGAATAATGTTGGCTTGTAAGACACTCTTGTATGATAAGTTGTGCGTCTCTTCTGACTGTTATTTTGGAAACTTTTTTTTCAGATGCGTAAATTTATGAACGGTTGTATTTCACAAAAATAATCGAAGAATGAAAGTAGCAGCTCTGACAAATTTAAAGCATCATACCAATTTTATAACTTCAAAAACCAATATCATACTTTTAGGAACTATGGCCAAAAACATTTGTGAAGAATATCAGACAACTGTAAACGAACAAGTCAGCAAACGAACAATACTAGTAATGACAAAAGTAAGGGTTGTGGCATGTCATTCATTTTAATCCTCCACAAAAGCCTTGTATATATCTAAATGTAGCTGACTTCTGAGAATTTGACATTGCATCAGCTTCCACTTGCAAAAAATATTTATTTTTCTTATCAATGTTTCCCCAATCTAATAAGGTGTAGTTCATTGAAAGGTGTATTCACCTTTATTAATATATACTTTGGCACAAGAGAAGCAGTACAACATGTCAAATTAAAGGAAATAAAACTAGAAAATCAATACTACAACTACCTGTATACTAACTTTCATCCCTAACATATCTTATGGTCGTATAAACAGAGGCAAGGTCTTCTTGATTCTTGTTCCTTTTATAATTAGTCATCTTCTTCTTGACTTTACTTCTTTTCTTTTTAAAAACATTTTCTTAGATCTTAATCTTTTAACAACTTCAATGAATCAATTCCACCATGAATTGACAATTTATTTAGGTTGTTATGGCTTGATCTAAGTGATAATAAATTAGTGGGATTATCCTATCTCACACTATTCAGCACCTCTGTAGGCATTTAATGTTTTACAAATTCCTTGTATTTACTTACGAAATATTCAACTCTCTGGTCCTATCAAACGATGACTCCTGCGTCCAAACATCAAGCTACTTAACTTTACATTGATTCATAAAACATATAACAACTAGTCAACATGATGTCACTTTCTACTTTCTAAGGGCAGTATCTACACTTCTGTTTTATTGAGTCTTACCTAGTTGTATTTATGATAATAGACAATGAAAACAAGAAAATTTGTAGAGATGAAGGTGGACTCAAACAATTTAGTTACTATCTTGAAGCTTTAAAAGATCAGTTACAATCATTTTTTATCCTAGAATTAGTCTTAGAAGAGAATGACTATATGAAAATCAACAAAATAAACTAAAAAGTTGGGTATCATGGTTCCTACTTGGTCATTAGAATAAAGTAGAGGTCATTTAGTTCAAACAAGGGATGTTGTAGGTTTGATATGTGATTGTTGAGCATCAAATTATTCCTTCTTTTTCAAGTGTTTCTATCATCTCATCCTCTACGGTAGACGAGAGATCGTTCAAGGATTTCTTTTCCTTATTCAAATAGTTGTTTTCCTTATTCAAGGATTTATTTCTTCGTTCAAGCATTTGTTCTACTCTCTAGTTGAACACAGCGCACCCAATAATTCAGCCATTAAAAAAGTTCAACCTTTCAAATCATTCCCCTTTACTTCACCCCCAAATCAAAATACATGACTACGAGTTTGAGGTCCACAACATTTTTCGACAATATCTATGCTAGGTAGAGATGGATCGGCTTGAACCATTTCTTTGACTTGAGTCTAGAAATTATATAAAAGAACAATTTCTACCAAAACACACAACAATTTCAAGTACTAAAAAATATTCTATTTACCAAATGCACATGTTTTCAATTGCTTCAGGTTCAACAAATTTGTTATCTTTCTTTCACGTCTTAAAGGAAATAGTAGCAAAGTCTTATGGGTTGCCATCTTTCCATTCATGAAATATTTTTACGCTAGTACTTTTGATAAATAATCTCTCAAATAGGCTTACAACCAATATGATGAAACATCTTCAACATAGCTCGATTTTCTACATTCATGCTTTTTCTTGCCTAAAAACAAATTTGTCTTATTTTGTAGCTTTTATTTTGTTTGAAAAGAAAGAAACTAGAAGATTTTCCTTTATACCTACAAAAATGCAGTAATGTGATCCTCTCATTAATAAGTGATCACTTGATCTGACAGCAAAATTCTACCAGATATATGCAACACTTATTTATACAAACATACAAATATATTTTCATCAAAGATGAAAAGTACTTTTGAATAGAATCTATTTAAAGCCTAGAACGTTTACATTTGAATAGAACCTAGATCATAGCAAGGAATGTGCTCTTTCAAAAGAAGGAATTTCTTAAAATTCTTCACAACATTACTAATCATCAGAATAAAAATTTGAGACATAGTTATATCTAACAATATTCTACGTAACTCACAGCCCTCCAGTAGCTATTATGATAATAGACAGTGAAGTTTCTAAAGGATTCTTCAAAAATATTATCACGCGCCGAGCTACCCCCAAGACGCGGAGACGAAACCTAGAACCACAAGTGATCCCAAGCTAGCCATGTTGGCATGATCATGAGTATACTAAAGATAATATACTGAACTCAGAAGGTAATTCATTATTTGAAATGTTATGATGGGGAATACCCATATTCTATAACTGAGAAAAACGAAATACAGATGAGTTTAATACAAATAAGTTATTAACTCAATTCTAAGTTGAAACTATGTCTGATAATAGCCTCTAAACTAACTAGAAATATTGGGACAGGCCCCAGCTAAGTCTAGTAAAAACATAAGATAAAGGACTAAAAACTGAATAGAAACTCATGACTATTATCCTCGAAGAATGAGGACTCACAACTGAATCTGTTTAACTAGAGATCGGGAATCAATCTAAGCATGATCTGGATGCTGAGAACCTGAACCTACATCACGACAAGATGTAGCACACGTATGCGCCAGTACTTGAAGGTACTAAGCATGTATTATAGAGTAAAGCTTAAATAAAACATAACTGAACGAGTAAAAAGCAATTATAATAATATGAACATGATATATACTATATTATTAGCTAACTAGATGCAATGACCAAATTTATAACTTGCTAAGACTGAATACTAACTGATATGTAAATATGGTCAATGTAAGATAGTTTGACTGAATTGTGGGAGCTACTAATAACCGATAATAGACCAACATGTGGCCATTGAAGATTAAGAAGGTGGATTGAAGAATCTAGGAACTCTTTCTCAGAGTGTTGGTAGATCTTCACGTCTGGAGATGCTATCATTTCATATTCAAGTTATCGAAAATTTTAGTTGATTTTATGAATAATCGTATTTCCATTGTGTTCTTTGGATTCTTTTGTATTAAGGCCTACATTGCATAATGACTATTTATTGGCTTCAGATTCACACTCTTTAGATGGTTATATACATGTCAAAAAAGTTTTTAGAATATCGTATTCTATTATGAATATAAAAGAATGAAGTCTAAGTATAATTCACATAGTATTAAAGTTTTAAATTTTCCACAAATTTTAACTGACGACATGTTATGAAGAACTCTAAGAGGCTTGTCTATGTCCTTTGAGAGGACGACGACTTCGATCACATCTATGGTGTACCCTCCGGGTGTGACGGGTAAAACTCCATTATTTGTAATTCATATGGAAGTATATATAGATGTTGTATATTTTTTGTTGGGCTGCTAGTCTTGACTATATCCTTTCACTTTTAAAAATTTAGTGTTATTCAGGGATGAATATTCCTAAAGGGGAGGGGGATAATGTAACATTCAGAAAATTCGAGACCCAATCTATATCCTTTCATGTGTTTCTAAAGGTTTATATACTTTTATGAGACACAAAATAATGTTTATAAGTCATCTTTGAAGTTTTAGATCCAAGACGTCAAGGAACGCCCATGACGTCCGAAATTAAACTAGTTGACGTCGCTAAGTTTGCTGAAGGTTTCGGAAGGTCAAATGAAATCTAAAAGTTTCACCAATGGGGAGCATTGAATTACGTGTTTATGCATACATCTATAGATGACTTACTTATTGTTAGTAAAGAGTAGTGTCATTCGGGGACGAATGTTCCTAAGGGGGGATAATGTAACAACACAAAAAATGAATATGCTAAGTAATGGTTAATGTGTCTAGGTTGCCAACGATTAGAACGGGTTCACACAGATTGATGTCCGTAGAACCAGAACTCGGAACCCTTGCTTTATCAAAGACAATTAACTTGGGAAGTTAGTTGATCTAGGAAAGGTTGGGACCAAACTTGTAGGGTCCTCGAATACGAAGATTTACTCGAAGGATTCTTTACCGGACTTAAAAAGAGGAAATCTTAGGTTTGGAGGGTGTAGGGCTAAAATAATCTTTTTTCAGGCTAAGGGTAATATCGTTATTACCCTAATGATACAATTAACTATTTAATTAATAAGGTGGAGGGGTATTTTAGGGGGGAGGGACAAAATTGAGCTCTTGAAGTGAAGTCTTGCTCCACCAGGGTTGGAACCTGGTGGAAGCAATTAATTAAAGGGATTTTTAATTTAAGCTATTGAATTAATGTAATTAATTAATAATTATTATTCAGTATCTGATATAAAATAAAATAAAAATAAGATTTTTATTAAATAAACAAAACCTTATTAACTAAATCCTAAAACTAGACTCCTAAGCCTCCTACAACTCCCACTCTCTCATGTTTATTTCTCCACTCTCATGCTCAACCTCTCTTATTCTTTCTCATGTTTTTTCTCTGCCAAAATAAGATACAAAAGCAGAAAAGTAAACCAATTTCTTCACCCTTGAAGAACTAACACGAAATCACAAGAAAAGAAATGTTAATCGTACACTAGGCTAAGGGAGGTTGTCATTCGAGTGGAGTTGAAATTGAGGAGGCTTAGATGTGTTCTTGGGTGAACATTTTGGTCATCAAGTAAATATTTTAACGTCAAAAAGGTATGGATTGTCTTCTCTCTTGGTCCATTTCCCAAGAGAGCCCTTAAGGTTAAGAATATTCATTCAAAAAACTAGGATTGTTCCACGTTGCATATCCCTGTCACTAGCTCCCGTTGAATCATAGGATGGTTATGTTTGCTGGTAGAATACTAAGGATGAAACCTTTTTTCGTGATGATTATGTGTTTATATGTATGTTTGGAATTTTGTGGCTTATGTTGATGTTTCCGAAAATGTAACTACGTGTGTATGTGTGTATTGCCGTGGCTATTGTTCATGGTTTAGGACTTTAAATGGCATGATAGTTCTTTATATTTCATGTGTACATGATGATGTAAATTTGATTTCATATGAGTTGAAATGTGGCTGATTTGAGGGATAATGTCTTGGCTAAACAAATACATGAAGACGCACATAAACGTTCTGAATGAACTACAAATTCCCCCAAGAACTATGGTGTAACTGGATGAAAGGATGCTGAAAAGTTAAAGAAAATTTGCAGCTTCTATTGATGTTATTCAGTCAGCGAAGATGGTTCAAAATATTGAAAAAAAAATCAAAACAAGTGAGGTCATGGAGGATTAAGACCGTCACCTCACCATGTTAAAAACCATGAAAATAGAGATGTATAAAGAAATGTGGTGAAGGGGATTCCGACAATGGTATTGGCTGCAAAATGTAAATTAAAAGAAAAAAAAATAAGAAATGAGAGGAGCGGGGTTCGATCCCACCACCTCCCAATCAGATTTAAGGAAAAGTAAAAGAAAAGAAAAAAAAATGTGAGGCGTGGGAATCGAACCCACGACCTCTAGGAAGTGAAGGAGAGTAAAGAAAATAAAAGAAAAGAAATGTGAGGCTTGGGAATCGAACCCACGACCTCTAGGCAGTGAAGGAGAGTTAAAGGAAATGAAAGAAAAGAGATGTGAGGCATGGGAATCGAAACCAAGACCTCCTAGGCAGATTCAAGGAGAAAATTAAAAGATTTTAAAGAGGGGCTGTGGGGGTTCAAATACACAACCCCTCGGCCAAAGGAGAGAAATTAAATATAATGAAACTAAAAAGTAAATGAGGTTGTGGGGTTTCTATCCCACATCCTCTTAGTTCTACTAACCGAAAAATGAAGAGAGAAATTAAGGGAAAATAAAATGAAGTCTTCGGGGCTCGAACTTGGGTCCCCAAGCCGTATGGATCAAATAAAGTAAATGAATAAAAATGTAAGTGTTGTCCAAGGGATTTGAAACCGGGTTCCCTTGCCCGAATTCCGTATTGATACATAAGTCATACGTGAACTAAATATTCAAGAATAATAATGCCTATTTAGACGGAAATTGAGATCTTGGAATACATACAAGATGCATAAGTCTTGTACCACATAATCTTAAGAAGATACGTATCACTTAAACGAACTATGAACAAAGCCTCATGGCTTGAAGATATAGACTCATAAGTCTAGCATACGTCTAAAAATAAGTGAACCAAAGATGTATGCAATGAAATGATAAAACGAACAAAGAAATGATGAAATGATCAATGAAATGATGAAACCCTATAAGGGTTAAGTAAGAGTGATAAACACACTAATTGGTCAAGTGCATTCACATATGATGAAATGAACAATGAAATGATGAAATGAACAAGGAAATGATGAAATGGACAATGAAATGATGAAACCCTAGAAGGGTTAAGTAAGAGTGTGAAACACACTAAATGGCCAAGTGCATTGTCATATGATGAAATGAACATTCACATAAAATGGGGTGAGTAATTATGAAGATCAAATGTGCTAATGTTAATGAATGTGGTGACAACATGATATGAGGCTAATGTAAAAGATGAGAGCAATCTCAAATGAGCCTAAGTAAATGTTACCAAAACGTACTCACCTATGAGAGGGTAAAGTTAATGAAGAGTCCAGTCGCTATGAACAATCCAATGAAAGTATTGAGATTAACACACTTAATACGAATAATGAGATGAGAAATCATCTATTGAGCTATGATGTCCTCATACTAGAGGCCAGCTTGCATGACGTATGAGTTGAATGTAATGGAACTTTATAATTAGCACCGATAGACTAGATATGAGCAGTGATGCCTTCTTCAGGGAAGGGCGGAGTTTCACGTAACTCTCATGAGATAAGACTGTCCGCCATGCCAGGTATGGGTCTCCTTATATCTCCTAGTCTTCAAACCTATAGTACCAATATAGGGATCTGGTGGGGTTCAATTCCCATGTACGCTAACACGTTTTGGGTCACTTTGGCCGGTGATTCCACCTCTTTTCGGTGTAGGGTTTCATGACACTGTATTTAATGATGCTTACATGATATATGTCGGTTAGAGTTAAAAGTTCCCAATGAATGAATGAGGCCTGCCTCAAATGATGCACATAATGAAATGAATTATACCAAAGGTGTTATGATAAGATAATCAAGAGGTGAGTTAGATTCAATTAATGACATTATGTCATTCTTGTTCATTGCATAACAAACCCGATGAAAGTATTAAACTACATCCTAGGTATAGATGTTGTTTACACTGGCCTACCAATAAAATGGAATGAAATACGTATGACTGAATGAAGCAGACTCTGTGGTTGCTAAATCAGTCTCCCTAGTTGAGGTACCATATGTCGAGACCTCATTTTTGGGAAGTCTTAATGTCAAGTCCATGATTCCAAGGTCTCATGGCATAGGAATGAATGATATGAACAATGTTATGTGTTATATGAATTATGATTTGTGATATGTGTACGTTGTTGCGTTCTGTGTGCAAAATGTTAAGTATGACGATGCATTTTACTTCCATTTCATAAATTTCCTTATCCAAATTTTGAAAGCTCATAAACTTTCCTAATCAAAATTTGGAAAGTTCACTCACTTTCCTAATCTCAATTTTGCAAGTCCACTGACTTGACCTGCTATATTCATATTGCTAGGAAATAACTATTCTTACTTATTCATTTCCTTGGTGTATGCTTGCATATACCCATACTTAGTACCAGTGTGTACTAACCCTATACAACTCTAAACTTTTAGGTGCAGGCGCAGGTGGACACTAGAGCTACAAGATCAACGCTGCAGCTATCCGAAGGTCGAGCATTCATCCGGACTTGGTAAGCCCTGATGATTTCGAGGATGCTTGCACATCTACATTGTACCTTGGTTGTAGGACAGAGCTAGTGGAGTATGTTCCACTAGCGTTTCTTTCCCATTTTTTCAGACATAGTATTGGTGCCATTTTTGCAAGTACAACTTTATCGTTATAATAAATTGTTTCTTTCATTTGATGATCTTAATGTTAGATGGTTGATGGTGAAAAATTACGTATGTTGTAGAATGTTGAGTAAGCATGTTATGAAAAAAAAAGTTCCAAACTTTCCGCTAAAATTAACCTAGATGAAGTAAGAATGACGTATGTAGGTTTTTCTACGACCTCTGAGAGGTCAACGATGCCGGTCTTGTCTGTGGTCTAGATTGCCGTCGTGACAAAGTTTGTATCAGATCTCTAGGTTAAATTCTGAGGATAATAAGTTCACATCAATCACATTGAGTAGTTTCTAAGTCATGGTTGTGAAGTGCACCACTATCCCGAGTTAGAGACTGCGTGATGTGTAGTAAAATTTCATTCTATGATCTTATCGCACCTTCTCTAATGTCTGTTTCTTGGTGTTAAGAACGTATCTAACATCAACTCTTGAGATTCAGAAGGATGAATACAAGGAGAAACGAAGGCAGAGCAACAAGGTCTTCCCAGAGAGATCCGACCTGCCAGCACCATGGCTAGAATGTTAAAGGACTTCACGAGGATGAATTCTCCCGTTTACACTGGATCTAAGATTATTGAGAATCCCGAGGAGGAGTGTTGGCTAGCTATGTTGCATTCCAGCATGGGCCTTTCCAGGATTATTGTCCATGTCCAACAAGTGGAGGAAAATAGGAATAGGAAACATACTAGGGCAGGGAACAGATCAAGACAAGCTGAGAAGAATTTTTCAAGGAAGAGTACTACTGAAATCCGTGATAAGCCATGGTTTAACAAGGGACTCTCCCACAGAGGGGAGTCAAGTTCGTCCAAGGATCTCTATGATAGGGATTCTAATCCCAAAGTTAAAAGTAGGAAGTGTGTCAAACTTCATGTAGGAGAGTGTATGAGGGGCTTTAATGCTTGTTAGATTTGTAGCAAAATGATTCACATGGTGAAGGATTTTCCGAATAGTATAAGTCAAGAAAAAGGGAAGGAGAGAGTTTAACCTAATTGTCCAAGTGAAGAGGCTCGAAGGAGGCAACAGTTCTTCGCACTCAAGTCTAGGGGTGCAAGGGAAGGATCCTCTAGTGAAGTCTCGGGTGCGTAGCCTTAATTAGTCTTTTATGTATTTGACTGTGTATGGTGTTTATGCACTAGTATGAAGTTAATATGTTTGAGATCATGTTGGTTGCTGATTTCTAAGAATTACATATTTACTTATGTTGTATGCTTCGATGAGACTAGTTTAGGAAAGAGTTCCTTAGTCTATTAATGTAAAGCTACTTGTAGGTTTCAAGGATTTGCACCATCATGTTAATATGTGAATTTGATATTGACCAATGCGGAGTATTGAATTACCTATGTATTCATACATCTATAGATGACTTACTTATTGTTAGTAAAGAGTAGTGTCATTCAGGGACGAATGTTCCCAAGGGGGGATAATGTAAAAACACTAAAAATTGATATGCTATGTAATGGTTAATGAGTCTAGAATGCCAACGATTAGACCGGGTTCACACAGATTGATGCGCATAAAACTAGACCTAGGAACCCTTTCTATATCAATGCCAACTAACTTGGGGAGTTAGTTGACCTAGGAAACGTTGCGTCCAAACATGTAGGGATCTCGAATATGAAGATTTACTCGAAGGAATCTTTAACGGACTTAAAAAGACGAAATCTTAGGTTTTGAGGGTGTAGAGGTAAAATGGTCTTTTCCAGGATAAAGTTAGTATAGTAATTACCCTAAATATACAATTAATTATTAAATTAATAAGGCATAGGGGTATTTTGGGGAGAGAGGGCCAAAATTGAGCTCTTGAAGTGAAGTCTTGCTCCACCCGGGTTGGAACCTAGGTGAAAGCAATGAATGAAAGTTATTTTTTATATAAGCTATTGAATTAATGTAATAAATTAATAATTATTATTCATTATCTAATTTAAAATAAAATAAAAATCAAATTTTTATTAAGTAAACAAAACCTTATTGACTAAGTCCTAAAACTAGACTCTTAAGCCTCCTACAACTCCCACTCTCTCACGTTTATCTCTCCAAGCTCACGCTCAATCTCTCTTATCCTGTCTCACGTTTTTCTCTGCCAAAATAAGATTAAAAATCAGAAAAATAAACCAATATCTTCACCGTTGAAGAACTCACAAGAAAACAAACATTTATTGTACACTAGGCTAAGGGAGGTTGTGATTCAAGTGGAGTTGATATTGAGGAGGCGTAGAAGTGTTCTTGGGTGAAGTTTTTGGGTAGAAAGTCAAGATTTTCACGTCAAAAAGTTATGGGTTCTCTTCTGTCATGGTCCATTTCCCATGAGACCGCTTAAGGTTCAAAATATTCTTTCCGGAAACTAGGATTGTTCCCCGTTTCATATCCCTGTCACTAGCTCTCGTTGAATCATAGGTTAGTTATGTTTGCTGGTAGAAAAATAGGGATGAAACATGTTTTCGTGATGATTTTGTGTTTTTTATGTATGTTTTGAATTATGTGGTCTATGTTGATGTTTCGAAAATGTAACTACGTGTGTATGTGTGTGTTGACCTAGCTATTTTTCATGGTTTAGGACTATAAATGGCATGATAGTTCTTTATATTTAATGTACACATGTTGATGTAAATGTGATGTTCATATGAGTTGAAATGTGGCTGATTTGAGGGATAATGTCTTTGCTAAACAAATACATGAAGACACACCTAAAACATTCTAAATGCACTACGAAATTCCCCTAAGAAATACGATGTATCTTTATGAATGGATGCTGAGAAATTAAAAAAGCTTCTATTGATGAATTTTGGTAAGCAAAGAGGGGTGAAAATGTTGAAAAAATGAATTAAAACAAGTGAGGTCATGTGGATTGAACCTGTGACCTCACCATGTTAAAAAACATGAAAATAAAGAAGTAAAAAGAAATGTGGTGAAGGGGATTCGAACCATGGTATTGGCTGAAAAATGTAACTTAAAAGAAAACAATAAGAAATGAGAGAAGTGGGATTCGAACCCACCACCTCTCAATAAGATTTGAGGAAGTGTAAAAGGAAAAAAGTAAAATGTGTGGCGTGGGAATCAAACTCACGAACACTACGTAGTGAAGGAGAGTAATGAAAATGAAAGAAAAGAAATGTGAGGCTTGGAAATCAAACCCACGACCTCTAGGCAGTGAAGGAGAGGCAAAGAAATTGAATGAAACGAGATGTGAGGCGTGGGAATCAAACCCATGACCTCCTAGGCAGATTCAAGGAGAAAATTAAAAGAAATTAAAGAGGGGCTGTGGGGGTTCAAACCCACAACCCCTCGTCCAAATGAGAGAAATTAAAAGTAATGAAAATAAAAAGTAAATGATATTGTGGGGGTTCGATCCTACATCCTCTTAGTTCTACTAAGAAAAAAATGAAGAGAGAAATCAACGGAAAGTAAAATGGAGGCTTCGGGGCTCGAATTTGAGTCCCCAAGCCTTATGGATCAAATAAAGTAAATGAAAAATGTAACTGTTGTCCCAGGGATTTCAAACCATCTTCCCTTGACCGAATTCCGTATTGATACATAAGTAATACGTGAATTAAATATTCAAGAATAATGCTTCCTTTTTAGATCAAAATCGAGATCTTGGCATACATACATGATGTATAAGTCTTGTACCACATAATCTTAGGAAGATATGAATCACATAAACGAAGTATGATCGAAGCCTCAAGGCTTGTATGTATATACCCATATGTATAGAATACGTCTAAAAATAAGTGAATCTTGGATATACGTAATGAAATGATGCAATGAACAAAGAAATGATGAAATGAACAATAAAATGATGAAACCCTAGAAGAGTTAAGTAAGAGTGTGAAACACACTAAACGGTCAAGTGCATTGGCATACGATAAATGAACAATGAAATGATGAAACGAACAAGGAAATGATGAAATGAATAGTGAAATGATGAAACCCTAGAAGGGTTAAGTAAGAGTGTGAAACACACTAAATGGCCAAGTGCATTGGCATATGAATAAATCAACATTCACATAAAATGGGTTGAGTAATTATGAAGAGAAAATGTTCTAATGTTAATGAATGTGGTGACAACATGATATGAGACTAAGGTAAAAGATGACAGCAATATCAAATGAGCCTTAGTAAATGTTACCAAAACGTACTAACCTATGAGAGTGTAAAGTTAATGAAGAGAGTAGTCTCTATGAACACTCTAATGAAAGTATTGAGATTAGCACACTCAATACTAATGATGAGATGATAAATCATCTATTGAGCTATGATGACCTCATACTAGAAGCCAACTTCCATGACGCATGAGTTGAATGTAATGGAACTTTATACTGAGCACTCCTAGGCTAGCTATGAGCTGTTATGCCTATTTTCGGGAAGGGCGGAGGTTCACGTAACTCTTATGAGATTAGACTGTCCGCAATGACAGGTATGGGTCTCCTTATATCTCCTAGTATTCGAACCTATACTGCAAATATAGGGATCAGGTGGGGTTCAATTCCCATGTACGCTAGCATGTTTTGGGTCACCTTAGCCGGTGATTCAACATCTTTTTGGTGTGGGGTTTCATGAAACTGGATTTCATGATGATCACATGATATATGTCGATTACAGTTAAAGTTCCCAATGAATAAATAAGGCCAGCCTCAAATGATGCACATAATGAAACGAATGATACGAAAGGTGTTACGATAGGATAATCAAGAGGTGAGTTAGATTAAAGTAATGACATTATGTCATTCTTTGTCATTTCACAACAAATCCGATGAAAGTCTTAAACTATATCGTAGGTATAGAATGTGTTTACACTGCCCATGAATGAAATGAAATGAAGTACGTATGAAGGAATGAAGCAGACTTTCTGTTTGCTAAATAAGACTTATTAGTTGAGGTCCCATATGTCAAGACCTCATTTTTTGGGATTTCATAATGTCAAGTCCATGATTCCAAGGTCTCATGGCATACGAATGAATATGAACAACGTTATCTGTTATATGAATTATGATATGTGCTATGTGTACGCTGTTGTGTCCTATGTGCAAATTTTAAGAATGATGATGCATGTTTCTCACATGGCATAACTTAAATAATCCAAATTTGGAAAGCTCATAAACTTTCCTAATCCAAATTTGGAAAGTTGACTCACTTTCCTAATGTCAATTTTGCAAGTCCACTGACTTGACCTGCTTTAATAATATTGCTAAGAAAGAGCTATTCTTACTCATGCATGTCCTTGGTGTGTTTTTGCATATACCGATACTTAGTACAAGTGTGTACTAACCCTATAAAACTCTAAACTTTTAGGTGAAGGCACAGGTGGACGCTAGAGCTACAGGATCAATGTTGCAGTTATCCGGACGTCGAGCATTCATCCGGACTTGGTAGGCCCTCATGCTTTCGCAGATGCTTGCTCATGTACATTCTAGCTTAGTTGTCCGACTGAGCTAGTAGAGTATGTTCCACTAGCGTTTCGTTAACATTTTTGTTCAGACATTGTATTGGTTCCATTTTGGCAAGTACATCTTTATCGTTATAATAAACTATTTCTTTCATTTGATGATCTTAATGTTAGATGGTTGATGGGCAACAATTATGTATGTAGTAGAATTTTTAGTATGCATGTTTAGAAACAAAAAGTTTCAAATTTTACGCCAAAATTAACCTAGATGAAGTAAGAATGACGTATGTAGTCTTGTCTGCGACCTCTGAGAAGTAACCGACGCTTGTCGCGTGTGGGTTCTAGATTCCGGTCGTGACAAAGACCACCCGAAGGGCCCTTTAGGATGACCCCAATGTTGGTGGGCAGGCTGTCAAAGCAGCCTATGTGATCCAAGAATCAATGAGATGTTGCGCGATGTGCAGCCCACACGGACCTTGCTGCCTCAATTCACTTTTAAAAAATTAAAAAGTGTGTTCGCATCGCGATGCGGAGCCACTTCCCTGATTTGGTAAAATTGTATTTTTGACATTTTGACTTCACAAAAAGACTCATCTAATTGAGAGGTGTCTTGGGTAATTTGGGGGGGGGGGATCATGCATTAGCTTAGATTCAGTTTTAAGCCATATGAACTCACTCTGAACCCAATTCCCACAATAAACCCAACACCTTTCTCAATTTTCTCTCTCTTCAAATCATCCATTGAAGGAAAACAACGCTTGAAGAAGAAGGACAATTTCTCTAGGATTTCACTTAAATTTCGTGATTAATATTCATTAAGGTATGTGTTCTTAACTCTTGAGATTCCTTTACCATTTAAGACCTTTCAAAATTGATTTATAAATTACCCAATTCCATGGGGTTTTCAAATTCTAATGGGTTTTCTTCTAAAGTTCAAATTGATGATAAATTGTAATTTCCTATGACTAATTAAGTACATGTTGTTGATTAATTGATGTAAATTTGATGCAATTTCATGTAGATCATGTTCCCTTCCCCAATTTCCCAAAATCTTTGATCTTGCTCATGAAATGATGGGAAATTGAAGAATGAATTGATTATTAGACTAGTTTTATCTATTCTAAATCATGTATTGATTGAGTAGGGTAATGCATCGTTGGTATTGGATATAATGTTGATGAACTCATGATGAACCCTATTTCCCCTCACCCTAGATTATGAAATGATCTTAATTAGATAGTGATGATTCAATCGAACTACTTCTTGTGTTAATTACTATTGATTGATTTTACTACACCTATTGTTGGATGTAGTTTGTTGGGTGATGGTAAGATGATGATGATGGTTATTGAAGGATATTGAGTAATTATTTATGATCCTAACATTTACTTCAATTATGATGGCTTGTAATTGATGATGTAGTTTAATAAAAGCATGACTTGTGATTTGCCTAAGTATCTTTTGGTATGACTTGAATTGAAATACCTGGACTATGTGAAACTGATATTATGTTTAAGATGAAATGATATAAGGTTGGTTATGAAGTATTTATTATAATATGATGACGATGTTATGCTAATGGCACTTAAACTACGATAAAAACAACCTCTAAGGAAGGGAAATCTGATTTTGAAGATCTATATCTGGTCCCAAAAGACAATTTGAGACCGGAAAATGTTGGTCACCACCCGTCGTAACCGCCTTCTATAGCGATGGGATAAAATATTGGTCCTTAAATAACATTTGAGATGGGTAAAATATAGTCGTTAAGTACCTTGAGAGACCACATATCTAGTCTCAAATAGACAACATATATATTGGGAAAGTGTATTTTAATGTCATTACAACATTTCAGCGACCATGAATAAGTGGTCCTAGTAATTTTTAGAGACGAGAACATTCTGGTCCTTGATCAACTATTGGGACGATATTGTAATGGTCGTTGAAGAGTTGTAAAGATAAGGATGACTTGGTCCTTGAGTATGTTTAGGTACATGAATTGTTTGGTCCTTGATTCGTGATAACGACGAGATATTTCTCGACCTAGATTGTACATCAATGGTCTTATATCAATTGATATCACAAATAAAAAAATTCTTCAACAAATACTAAATTTGTAACTAAAACTTTAGATTCAAAAAGAAGATATAGAGACACTGATAAAAGAAGATAGAGTTAAAGAGTTCAATTAATCATACTAAAATGGGGAACATCCCGTGATTTTTGTTTAAATATGTTCTTCAAAAAACTAAGCAAACATCCGAGTTAGGCTCTATAATATTGAGTTGTGCATAACATTATCGGCAAACTGATTACAAACTAATTCATTTCTTCTAAGCTTGTATCTTTACTTGAAACTTCAACCTTCAAAATATGTATGTTCAAAATTATTAAAAAAGATAAATAACGATGGTATGCATATAAATATTATACAAGAACTAGGTATACCGCTCACCCAAAAAGTAGTTAAAAGTTCACCACGCGTTATCTAGAAATATCGACAAAAGCTGCAGAACATAAGAAAAATCAACTACAAAATCATTAAGATGCATTTACCTAAAAATTCAAATATTATTTGGGTTCACAAAATTTAACATATCAAGTGCTTGTCAAAAAATACAGTAGTGCAGAAATTAACAAATATAGAAAAGACACTTATGTGCAGTTGTGCAGAAAATTTTAATTAATTAAGTACGCAACTACGCATTATGAGCTTCTTTGTTATAGGGTTCTCTCGAATAATGTTTTCTTGGAAGACACTCTTCCATGATAAGTTGTGCATCTCTTCTAACTCTGATTTTGGAAAAAAAATTCAGCTTCATAAATTTATGAATGGTTTAATTTCACAAAAATAGACGAAGAATGAAAGTAGTACTCTTACCAATCTAAAGAATCATACCAATTTCATAGCTTCAAAAACCAATATCATACCATTAAGAACTATGGCCAAAAACACTTGTGAAGAATCCCAAAAAACAGTAAACAAACAAGTCAGCAAATGAACAATACTAGTAATGACAAAAGTAAGAGTAGTGACATGTAATTTATTTTAATACCCCACAAAGTCCTTGTATATATTTGCATGTAGCTTACTTATGACAATATGACTTTGCATCAGCTGCCACTCGCAAAATATTCTACTTTTCCTATCAATGTTGTTGTAATCTAATTAGGTGAAGTTCATTGAATGGTGTATTCACCCTTATTAATATTTGCTTTTGCACAAAAGAAGCTGTATAACATGTGAAATTGAAGGACATGAAACTAGAAAAGCAATATTACAACTACATGTATACTAAGTTTAATCCGTAACATGTATTATGGTCCTATAAACAGAGGCAAGGTCTTCTTGATTCTTGTTCTTTTTAGCATCAGTCAGCTTCTTCTTGACATTACTTATTTTCTTTTTAAAAACATTTTCTTAGATCTTAATCTTCTAACAGCTTCAATGGATCAATTCCACCATCAGTTGACAATTTATTTATGTTGTTATGGCTTGATCTAAGTGATAATAAAATTAGTGGGACTATCCCAATGTCACACAATTCTGCACCTGAGTAGGCATATAATGTTTTACCCATTCCTTGTAGTTACTTACGAATTATTCAAATCTCTAGTCCTATCAAACATTGACTCCTCCGTCCAAACATCAAGCTAATCAACTATACATACATTTTGAAAAACATACAACAACTCCTCGACATGACATCAGTTTCTACTTTCTAAGGGCAGTATATATACTTATGTTTTATTGACTCTTCGCTAGTTGTCTTTAAGATAATAGACAATGAGAACAAGAAAATTTTTAGAGATGAAGGCGGATTTAAACAATTTAGGTACTATCTTCTAGCTTTAAAATATTAGTTACAATCATTTTTTATTCAAGAATCAGTCTTACTAGAAAATGACTATATGCAAATCAACAAATAAACTAAAAAGTTGGGAATCATGGTTGTTACTTGGTCAATAGAAAGAATAGAGGTCCTTTAGTTCAAACAGGGAATGGTTTAGGTTTGATATATGATGTTGATCAGCAAATAATTCCTTCTTTTTCGTGGTTTTTCCCATCTCATCTTCTATGGTAGAAGAACGATAGTTCAAGGGTTTTTTTTCCTTATTCAAGGATTTATTTTCTTCATTCAAGCCTTTGTTATACTCTATAGTAGAACACAACGCACACAATAATTCAACATTCGAAAAAGTTCAACCTTTTAAATCTTTCGTTTTTACTCCACCCCCAAATCCAAATTCATGACTACGAGTTTAAGTCCACAACATTTTTAACGATATCTATGCTAGGTAGAGATGGATCAGCATGAACCATTTCTTTGACTTGATCCTGAAAATTGTATTAAAGAACAATTTCTCCCAAAACACACAACAATTTCAAGTAATAAAAATATTCCATTTACCAAACGCACATGTTTTCAATTGCATCAAGTTCAACAAAATTGTTATCTTTCTTTCACGTCTTAAAGAAAATAGTTACAAAATCTGATGGGTTGTCATCATGCCATTCATGAAATATTTTTACGCTAGTAGTTTTTGATAAATAATCTCTCAAATAGGTTTACTACCAATATGATGAAACATCTTCAACTTCGCTTTATTTGCTGCATTCATACTGCTTCTTGCCTAAATACAAATTTGTCTTAATTTGTAGCTTTTATTTTGTTAGAAAAGAAAAAAACTAGAATATTTTCCCTTATACATACAACACTGCAACAATGTGACAACTCTGATCCTCTCATCAATAAGAGATCACAGGACCTGACAACAAAATTCACTCAGATATATGCAAAACTTATTTATACAAACATAGAAATATATTGTCATCAAAGAAGAAAATAACTTTTAAATAGATTCTAATTAAATACAAGAATGTTTACTTTTTAATAAAGCTAAATAAAATCCAAGATTGTTTTCTTTCAAAAGAAGCAATTTCTTAAAATTCTTCAATACATTACTAATCGTCAGAATAGAATTTCGAGATATAGTTATATCTAATAGAATTCTACGTCACTCACAACCTTCTAGAAGATATTATGATAATAGGCAGTGAAGCTTCTAAAGGATTCTTCAACAATATTGTCATGCCCCGAGATATCACAGAGATGCGAACATGAAACCTAGGACCACAAGTGATCCCAAGCTAACCCTACTAGCATGATCATGAGCATACAAAAGATAATAAACTAAATGCGGAAGATAAATCATAATTTTAAATGATAAGATGGGGAATACCCATATTTTATAACTGAGATAAATGAAATACAGATGAGTTTAATACAAAAAAGTTATTAACTCAATACTAAGCTGATCTATTATAATAGCCTCTAAACTTACTAGCAATATTGGGAAAGGCCCAACCTATGTCTAGAAAAAACTAAAACTAAAGGACTAAATACTAAATAGAAACTCATGACTATTATCCTCGGGAATCGATCTAAGAGTGATCTAGATGCTGAAAACCTGAACCTACATCACGAGAAGATATAGCGCGCGTATGCATCAGTACTTGAAGGTACTGATCATGTAGTATATAGGAAAGCTGAAAAAAGACATAACTGAACGTGTACAAAAGCAAGTATAATAATTTCAACATGATATATACTGAATTCTGAGCTAACTGGATGCAATAACCAAATCTATAACTTGTTGAGACTGAATACTAACTGATATGTAAATATAGTCAGTGTAAGAGAGTCTTACTGAACTGCGGGAGCTACTAATAGCAGATAATAGTCCACATTAGCTAAATATGGAATCCGATGTATACGATCCATCGAGGATATACCCGTCCATAGGTGTAAAGGAATGCAGGCGTGATCACTAAACATATTGCCCACACAGTGACTTCCAAACTAGTTGGCTCGTAGTTTTGGGAATAATTAGGTATGCTAAACCCTAGTCCAACTCGTTATTATGCTACTCCCAATGAATTATGTAATTGACTTATTAAGACTGAGTTTCTCTAAATACTGGATAGCTCAAAACCGAACATGCAAACTGAGAATGCAAAAATTAATATTGTACTTATGCTTTTATAACTAAGGCATGTATATCTCAAGTAAGTGAAATATCTGACCAAGGGAGTGTAATTCAATGACTAAAGAAATACATATCTAGGGTTTTGAAATTCATGCAATAAACTTAATTATTACATGGGAATCTGATTTGGAACATATAACTAATTAATTCATAATGTTTTATTGAAGTTCTTGAAACCCTACGTCTAATGATGATATCGGAATCAATAATCCAACTGAAAACTAGAGATCTAATGGGTGAAAGGAACCCACTAGTGAAATCCCACATACCTGGTGAAGAAATCCACGGATAAATATTTAGATTTCGGGCCTGGAACTGAGGGAGCCTTGTTGCGTTCTTTAACTAGGGTTCTTGACCTTTTTATAACTTTCTTGCTTCTAATTTTCAAAATTTTAGTTTATGATTTTGACTTAGGTAATTTTAGTTATGTTTGTACGCTTAAACTGACTAAAATCTGCTGATTTATGGTGAAAACGATGTATCTTAGCGTTAAAACGAAGTTGGAAATACAAAAAGACCCCTATGTTAGTTGCTCTCTGACTAAATGACGACTTCGACTAACGGGCAATCGTTCAATCGACCGTCCATCGTTTGGGTCCGTAGGTTGGGTCTGTTTCAAGGCCTTTACTAAAGTTGGCATAACTTTTTACTCGAGGTCTGATTTTAGTAAACTCGGTGGCTGTGGAAAGCTAATTCAATTATCTATTATTTCAACGGCCATGGGACACCCAATACATTTTGAAATAAAAGTTAGGATCAATAAATGTTGACCCTAGAACACTTCCACCCTAATTGTCTGCTAATTTTCACCTACGGTCATACCTACAATCCGTAGGTCCATCGGCGGACCGTACTTGTAATCGTGGTTCTTGTTAGGGAGTGGGTAAATGGTGTTCTGGTCGATGGGCACATACCATGAACCATAGTCTGACTTACGGACCTTAGGTCTGTCAGTGGATCGACACTTTCGTCAATTTTTCTTAGGCTGCATCATGGGAGTGTTTTAGTCTTAAACGACGGATGTGTAGTATGGGTTCTAGATTAGACTATAGTCTTTTGATGGTTATCGTCGGTTGCACCTGCAAATTTACTAATTTCTTGCTTGTTTTTGATATGGGGTGTTACATTATCTCCCCCTTTGGAACATTCGTCCTCGAATGATTACTAAACTAGCTGAAATCGAGGGAGAGAGATGCAATCCCGACTACTTAACACTGAGAACTGAGTTTCTTACTAAATTGAGTTCCGAGAACATGCATTTACGCTGAAAATGCAAGTACATACTGAGAAACATGATTCTAAGACTTCATTCATGCATGAATGTGAAAAACTTAAGAGGAACTATTACCTCAAGCTGGAGTGGAATCGGAAGGAAAGAGGTGAGGATACTTGGATTTCATGGCTTCTTATGCTTCCCAAGTAGTTCCCTCAATAGATTGACTCCTCCACAAAACTTTGACTAAAGTGCCATCTGTTTCTCAACCTTCTAACCTGACGGTAAAGAATCTCAACTGGTACATCCTCATAAGAAAGACTATATTTCACTGCTACACTCTCTAATGGCACTACCGAGGCTAGATCACCTACACACTTCTTCAAGAGTGATATGTGGAAGAACGGATGCACTATTGCGAAGTCTGGTGGAAACTCTAACTCATATCCCACCTTTCCAATCCTTTTCAAGATCTTGTAAGGGCCTTCATATCTAGGGGAGAGCTTCCCTTTCTTACCGAATCTCATAACCCCATTTCATTGGTGACACTTTCAGGAAAACCCAATCATCAACTTGGAACTGTAGTTCCCTTCTCCCTACATATGCATAAGGTTTTACGACTTTGGGTTGTCTTATGTTTATATCTTATTATTTCCACTTTCTCCATAGCATAAAGGACTGCATCTGGACCTATCACAGCTGCTTCACCTACTTCAAATTAACAAAAGAGAGATCTACATCTTCTCCTATACAAAGCATCATAAGGGGTCATCTAAATGCTTGAATGGTAACTATTTTTGTAGACGAACTCAATGAGGGGAAGGTGATCATACCAACATACCTTGAAAGTGATCACACAAGATCTCAAGATATGCTCTAAGGTCTCAATTGTATTCTCTTCATGTCCATCCGTCTGTGGATGAATGTGCTAAGGTTAACTTGTTTACCAAGACCCTTCTGAAATGACCTATAGAAATAAGAGGTACAGTGAGGAACTCTATCTGAGATGATAGACAAAGGAACCACATTTTACCTCACAATTTCATTAATGTAAAGGTTGGCATAGTCATGTACCAAATCTGTAGTCTTGACTGCTAAAAAGCCAGAGGACTTAGTCATCTTATCAAGTATCAACTAAATGGAGTCATGCTGCTACGAGTTTGAGGTAAACATGTGATTAAATACATATTGATCACGTTCCACTTCCAAGTAGGAATATCGATCTCTTAAGTCATACCTCCTCGTTTTTTATGTTCTACCTTGAATTGCTTGAAATTGGGGCACTTACTGACAAAGTCTGATATATCGCTCTTCATGCCATTCCACCAATATACTTCTCAAAGATTGCGGTACATTTTAGTGACACCTCGATGAATAGAATATTTGGAGTTATGGGCTACTGCAAGGATATACTTTCTCAACTCACCCACATAAGGAACACTAAATCTACCCTGGTAGCGAAGTACACATCCTTCCCTTTGGATAAAACTTCCAATCTATAATTGAGGACTGCACCCTTAAGTTCAAGAAGTATTGGATCACTGTCTTGCTTTTTCTTAACCTCCACTGCCAAGGAAGATTCTGCCCCATTATGAACTACTACATCACTTTATGATATGCTCATAAGGCGAACTCCCAAGCGAGCAAGCCTGTGAACATCCTTCACTAGATCATTCCTTTCTTCCTCAACATGGGATAAACTACCCATAGATAATATTCTAAGAGCATATTCTACCACATTCGCCTTACCAGGATGATAATGCACAGTCATATCATAATCCTTAAGTAACTCAAGCCATCTCGTCTGATGAAGATTCAAATATTTATGGGTGAACACATACTCAAGGCTCTTATGTTTAGTGAACAAATCTACATGAGCACCATACAAGTAGTGTCTCTATATCTTTAGTGCAAATACTACTGCTGCAAGCTCGAGGTCATGAGTTGGATATGTCTTCTCATGAACCTTAAGTTGTCTAGAGGCATAAGCTATAACCTTATCTCGCAGCATCAAAACACAACTTAGGCCAACTCTGGATGCTTCACAATAGATCACATAACAATCTGAACCCTCTGGTAGATTCAAGACAGGAGCTGTAGTCAATCTAGTTTTCAATTTTGCAAAGATTTTCTGACAATTATTTGACCGTTGAAACTTGACCATTTTATGAGTTAACATAGTTAATGGTGAGGACGTAGATGAAAATCCTTCAACGATAATAACCCGCTAGACCTATAAAAGTTCTAATATCAGTAGTTGAGGTAGGTATGGGCCATTGTTTCACTACTTCTATCTTCTGTGAATATACATGGATCCCCTCGCTAGATATAAAATTACCAAGGAAAGAAACGGATTGCAACAACAAAACACATTTGCTAAACTTAGCGAATAACAGGCGATCTTTGAAAGTCTGCAAAACAACTTTCAGATGACTCCCGTGTTCTTCCTCATTCATAGAGTAAATGAGGATATCACTAATAAAGATGATAATAAACAAGTCCAAGTACTATTTTAACACAATGTTTATCTAATCCATGAAAGCTGCAGGAGTATTGGTTAGTCCAAACGACATAAATACAAACTCATAATGACCAGACCGAATTCTGAAGGTTGTTTTCATAATGTCACTATATATGACTCTAAGCTGATGCTTACCTGATCTGAGGTCTATCTTTGAGAAATGGCTAGCACCTTAAAGTTGCTCCAACAAGGCATCAATCATGAAGATGGGATACTTATTCTTGATTGTGACCTTGTTAAACTGTCTATATTGAATGCACATTCTGAGAGAACCATCAATCTTTTTTACGAAAAGCACAGGTGCACCCCATGGTTAAGTACTAGGTATATGAAGCCATTATGTAGAAGATCTTTCAATTGCTCTTTCAATTCCTTAAGCTCTGGTGAAGCCATTTTGTAAGGAGGAATAGAAATAGGTTTGGTATCTCGAAGGAGATCAATTCCAATGTTGATATCCCTTTCGGGAGAGACTTTGGGAAGATATTCTAGATATATTTCTGGAAACTCACAGACTACTAGAACTGACTCATGAGTTGGGGTTACAGATCTAGAATCTTTAACCCGGACTAGATAATATATATAACCCTCAGATATCATCTTTTTGGCCTTAAGGTATGAAATGGATCGACCTATAGGCGCGAAGCTACTACCCTTCCACTTTAATATTAGTTCATTTGGAATCTGAAAAACGAAAAATCCTTGATCTACAAGAAACTGGAGCATAACATGAATGTAAGCAATCCATTTCTAGGATTACATCGAAGTCTACCATTTCAAACTCTACAAGATCTGTTGAGGTGACTTGAGAGATAGTGATAGGGTAATTTTTGTATAACCGTCAAGCTAAAACTGGTTCACCAACTAGAGTAGAACTGACAAATGTTCGTAGATAGTTTCTGGACTAACACATCATTGGACTACTATGTAAGGAGTTATAAAGGAAAGAGTAGCCCCTGTACCTAACAATACATAAACATCATGTTTAAAGACTTGTAACGCACCAGTGACTACATCAGAAGAACCTTCCTGATCCTGGTGAGCCTGAAGAGCATACAACCTGTTCTGGCGCTGAGTGTCACCTGTACTAGATGAGTTACCCTACTAAGTCGGGCGACTTGATAGTGCTGATGAAGTGGTAGACTGAACTCTGCCATTACAATCTCCTTAAGCATGTCTAGAAGGACAATCCCTCAACCTGTGACCATACTAACCGCACCCAAACCATCCTTCTTTTCCTGCGAGACACTCGCCCAAAAGGTTCTTACAACACTTAGGTAAAGTGGGGTAAGTTTTGGTGCATGAAACACTTCCCAGAGACTTAGAGCCTGTGCTCTTACCTTTTGGTCATACCTGTTCTTGGAGGATAGAACACTAGATGACGAAGGGTCTGGAGCTAAAAACTTCTGCTGACTCTGTGAGAGATTTCCACCACCTGATTTCTGTTGAGTATAGTAATAGTTTTCAGTCCTAGGCTTCTTATTCTCCTTGGCCCGTTTGCTAAGCTTATCAGCCTCAACCTGTTGAGCATGAGTCATAACCCTAGAGATTTTCATATTTCCTAGTAACATAGTATTTCTGCACTCAGATTTCACCAAATACAATACTCCATACAAGAACTTATTCATCTGAACCTGGAGTCAGCAACCATGTGATGAGCATACATGGAGAGTTGGTTAAACTTGAGTGCATACTCTTTGACCTTCATGTTTCTCTGCCTTAAGTTCATGAATTCATGCGCCTTTGCTTCTCTCAACTCTATTGGAAAAACCTTTCTAGAAAGGACTCTCTAAAGCAATCCCAAGTAATAGGAGCTGCATCTGTACTCCTATTTTCCTTTCATTGAGTGTACCAGATATGAGAAACATCCTTCAACTGGTAAGATACCAACTTAACCAGATTAATCCTAGTGACTTACATTACTTCAAAGATCTTTTTGATCGCATCCAAGAAATTTTGAGGATCTTTATTAGTTTGTTATCCTAAGAACTCAGGAGGATTCATCCTAACAAAATCACGGACCCTTGCTGCTGCTGATTCACCATTTGCATTCAAGGAGCATGAACACGAGTTTTCTAGTTGGTGATACTCTGAGCCAACATCAGTATGGCTTTCTTGAACTCAAAATAATCTACGATTGGAGGAGCTGCATTTGCAATCCTGGAATTCGCATTTCTGGCATTAGGTCTACGAGGAGGTATGATCTGAAACGTAGGTGTTGGGTTAGAATGGGATCAAATCAGTAAGCAGGATGAAGAAAAGACATCGTACCTTAGATTCATAGTTGAGAATACCTTTAGAAAATTTGCTGATGAGAATACCTTTAGTTGACCTGCGTTGCTTCCCTAGGTATGAAAAAAACTTCTGGGCTTGAGAATATACGTATGAGGAAAAGTTGTGACCAATGGATTTTTATTTTTATAAAATCTTTTTCTGGATTTTTAGAAAAGATTTTTTCTTTTTGGCGCCGATAGTTAAGTATATTTTGGCGTTTTGGTTGATTTTTCTGTATCGTTTCGGCCTCCCGCTAAGTTTCTCAATTACAATTGGGACTAGTAATTAGTTTTCCTAGAGACCAGATTTTTTACCTTCCTAATAACATATAGCTTTTAGGAACGAAATAAAATTTTGTCTCAATATATATATTTTTTGTGATGGGATTATTAACTCGTTCCTATTTGTCAGTCTTAACTCAACCTTTTTTTGTAGTCTTATGAGGGTTGCCATGAAAGGATATTAAGATCCAATTCCTAATGAGATAATGAAAATGGATATACAGGGGATTGACCTTATGAACTAAACTAAGCTTATGATTGATAAAGAAATACATTTTAAAAATGACTCTAGCTTAGCACCGAGTGATTTTGTGGATGCGGGGTGACACCTTCCAAAAGAGGGAAGGTAGGGTTCATCATAGTCCCCATAGGGTGGATAACCTCATAGTCAAAAAAGGTCATAGAGTGATGTTTCAATGAAAGCCCCCAAGCTCCATAAACTACGTTTCCACCATAGGAATACTACCTAGTGGATTTACCTAGATGCTATGTTCATGTTTGGTTCTACTTTGGCCAATAGACCACCTTCCATCGGTTTGAGGTTTTACAACACCGGATTCCACACTTACTCTTGTGGTTTATTTAAGTTAAGGCAAGTGTTCCCGAAAGTAAAATTAAGTAATGGACTAGCGCAATAACTAGGGTGACTTGAAAAGTTTTACTTAGCCTAGGTAGGGGTATGAGTTTGCCTTTAGGGAAACCTTAAGAGGTTGTTCTTGTGTTCTTAAAATGTATATGATATGAATATGATGAATTTACATGTTGATGATCCTACATGTTGTTAGTTTCATTTATGAACATGCTATTTGTCTATATTGCTAAATGTAGTGAGCACTACTATTGATGTTAGGTTAGATTAAGTTGGGTGTTTCTTATGATCCTTTGGTTGGTTTACTTGAGGAAGTATGTTTATGGGGTTTTACGTGGTCATTGAACTTGTAGGCTAGATGATGGGTTATGTTTAAGTGTCTTAATTATATTATGATGTTATGAGCTCTCATATGTGTTGACTTGAATATAGTTGAAGATGTTGGTCTTGTGCTGCATATAGCTTTGACTGAAGAATTATGTGTTCATTGATTTATATGGGGTCATGTATGTGAATGAGGTTTTCTAAGTAAATTACAATGTTTTGAAGAACACTCCTCTTTAGAATTATTTTACTTGTTTATGTGCATATACTCATACTTAGTACAAGTGTGTACTAACCCCATGTTAATGTTTAATACAAATTGTAGGATCCGGCCATTGATCTTAATTGAATGAATTTAAAGACTAGTTGAATATTTATCTAGTTTTTGGTAGGTCCTCAATTTCCGAGGATGATGCCATTATCTTGCTATTTGATATTGATTTAGTCTAAAAGACGACTTACTTTATTTTCTTTCTTTGTTGACTTTGTATATGCCTATGAGGCCTTTATTGTAATGAAGTATGGGTTGAACCCAAGATGTTGTATTCGACTTCGATTGTTTAATATGATACATATTCTAGACATCCTATTAATCTATATTGATATTTATATATTTGCAATAAAAGTAAAAGACTATGCAATCTTTCTATCCGAATGATCTATGTATACTCGATATGAATATCTTATGAGTATGTAGAGGTCTATGTAAACCTCAATGTAGAAGTTAACGAAAAGTTTTAAATTTTTCCGCAAGTTAAGCTGTGATATGTAATGATGTAAGATAAGAGGCTAGTCTTAGTCCTCAATGTGGATGACGGCGCTTTTTACGTCTAGGGGGTGCTCCCTGGATGTGACAAAAAAAATCTGAAATTTGAATTCAAGTCTGACTTCATTAATTGGTCAACTTAATTGAGGTGTATTTTGGGTATTTTAGGGAGGGTTATATATTTTTTTTAAATCAGTTTTTACCCATAATTATCCACAAAAACAAATTTCCAAATCAAAACCTATAAGCTTTCACCTCTCTCTACTTTCTCTTTCTATTACTCCTTCATTGAATAAACATTAAAGGTTGAAGAAGAATACCAAATCCTCCAATGTTCCACTCAAATTTCGTGGCTATTCATCTATAAGGTGTGGTTTCTTTCAATCTTGGGATTCTTTTCCCCGCGAGGTCCCTACAAAAGATGATTTAAAAATTCACAAAAACTAGGGTTTTTTTCCCTCACATGGGTCTTCTTTGAAAACCAAAACATGAATCAATTTTGATGAATTATGATGAATTAATGTTGTTTAAGTATATATGATGGTTAATTGATATTTTCCCATGAGTTTTCCCTAGACCCACGTTTTTGACTAAATTGTTGTTAATTGTGTAATTGCTTCTTGACTTTACCTTTTTTATGCAATTGCTTATGTTATCTTCGTAGTGGAAGTATGAAGATTCTTGAAGAGGGAAAGAAGGTACGTTTATTGGTTCTTCTTACGTTCAATTGAGAATTATGAGTTACTTAGATAGTAACGCTTCCATGTCAAATGTGTGGTTGTGGTGTTTAGGCTATGTATTCCCAATCCTTAACCCTAGGACATGGAATTAGACATAAATTATGTATGTATGTTATGATACGAATATTATATGATAGAAAGTAGTTTCTCATAATTAAAATAAAGTGTAGAGTGAAAGGTTTACTCACTTGCACGTGGTTTCTAAAGTGAAATGATCGTTCTAACTTATGAATACCTATGAGCTATTACGATAAGATGTTCACATAGGGGTCTAGAAGACACTAATATGATCTTGTATGATGCGTATGATAATTACTAAAGTGAATATTTGTAAGCATTGAATGGGCATGTAAATAAAATGGAGGGCTCAAGTTTAGTAAGTTCGGCGTCCCACATGTGTTTCTTCACGTTTAGCAATATTAGATTCCTACGATATGCGTTGTCTCATGAGTATTAAACCTACATGTTAGTAAGTCAAGGTTTCCAGTAACTATCTCCTTGACCCTTAACTATGTGCCCACATAGGACTCTAGCTTAGTGGACCTACCTAGATAGCTATGAACGAATGGTTACACCTTAAGAAAGTGTTAACCCTCTCTTTTCGGTGTAGGAGTAGAACACCGGATTCCATGAAGCTCACATGGTCTCATGTCGGTTATTGCACTTCCTTCCCTAATGTAGAAGTAAATTAACAAGTTAAGTATGTGAAATCTTGTTAGGGTTGTCTTAAAGGCTACAACATAATGTGAGTGCGGGCATGATACATCTTTTGCAAATTGCATATGTAGGATCCTATGGAATGGTTCTAGTAGTGTTATTTTATGATTATCATTAATTTGATAAGTTATGATTAGTATTGATGTATGAAGCATGTTATGAAAATAATAAGAATATGTTGTAAGTATGACGTGGGTTGCTTAATGAAATACTTAGCTTTGGATGTTGTAATGGGGCTTTATTCTACACATTCCACAAGTGTTGCTTGAGTTGCTTACATGTTGGGTTGACTTATGATGTACCATATGCGTGTATATTGAGTTATTGGACATTATAAATGGTTTTGACTAAATTGTACCTTTCTCATGTATTAAATGATTTTATGCAGAGGAACCATACTTAGTACATGTGTTTTGTAGTAACCCATATTTCTTTCCTTTTTCCCAAACATTGTAGGTTCGGTCCATTGAGGTATCTTGAGGATAAAACCAGAAGGCTTGTACTAGACTGCCAAAATTTTTGTAGGTCCTTACGTTCGAGGATTGTAGTACATACTCTACCCTAGTTGTGCTTGTATTGTCTAAATATATTCTTTTCTCTCCTATTCTTGAAGTTGTTGATGTAAGCCCTATGTGGCAACTATGAATTTTTATAAGGTCTATGCCCGGATGTTTTACTTCGCTTAGATCTTTCTAATGTGAGACAAAGATTTAGACGAAATTCTTATGTATTATTATGTTGTCTAAGAGGGAAGCCCAACTAAGCTTCTTATGTAAGAGGTCTATGTAAACCTCACTACGTATATATAAAAAGTTTTAATTTTTCTGCATTTTTGACCTATGATATGTGATGACGAATTCTAAGGGCTTTTCTAAGTCCTCTTGGAGGATGAAGAAGATGATAACACTTAAGAGGTACTTTATGTTGTTAGACTAACAAATGCAAATCACATCAAAATAAACAAGTTGTATGATCGCAAATAGAATCACTAGAAAAAAGGATGAGTAAAAGAAGGGTTTTTTTTAAGAACCTGTGGTCGAAGATGAGGAAGGACGAGAATGGATCCTTATTTATATAAAAAAAACTATTGCAGATTTGTAGAAAAAATCCCCTAACAATTGTTACCATTAGAGAGAGAGAGAGAGAAAGAAGGAGGGAGAGAGAGGTTTTATAGCGTTGGTGTGTTGACTACCTCTAGGAACCTCTTATCTCTAATCAACACAAGTACCGGAAAAATCTATCAAAAAATTTGGGAATAATTCACATATTGTCATTTCATTTTATGTTTGAACCAATTATATCACTCCCTTTGATAATTTATTTACCCCAATATGGGTTGGATAAATGATCTTCTTGAAGAGAAGTTATTTTCATGATTTTGAGTACTTGATGTTTCTAGAAAAAAATATGTTTAACTAACAAAAATATGATATTTTTTTTAAAATTTTCCCATATCAAATGCACCCTAAAATATCGATTTTAGTTGCTCACTGAATATGATTCAAGCAACACAAATGCAAATCACATTAAAATAAACAAATTATATGTTTGCAAATAGGGACACCAGATAAAAAGGATGAGTTAAAAGAATGTTTTTTTGAGAGAACTTTTGGTCAAAGATGAGGAAGGATGAGAATGGATACTTATTTAATACACAAATAACTAATGCATATTTGTTGAAAAACTCCTTTAACAATACTAATGTGAGAGAAGTTTTGTGTGTGTTGAGAAAAATAAGTGTAAAGTTGTGCGGCAAAAGAATACTTTATAGCCAGAATCAATAATGATAAAAGGTGTAGTTAAAAAGGTGTCTTTAATTATTTGGATTTCACTTATCAAAATTTGACAAATTTAAAGTTTAGAGTGCTTATGCCTTAAGCAAGAACTTATATTATATTTGGTGTCTATTTTAACAAATAAAATTAATTTATTTACAAGTATTCTAATATTAGAGAACAAGACTACCATTCAACTGACTTATCAATAAGGATTTAAAGATAATGACTATTAATCTTCAAATTTACTATTTTTATGTTATTGTTATTATATAAGATTTTATAAAATAGTCTTAGAACTAAACTGAAACATTCATTGTGATATTAATTGAAACAGGCCACAACTGATATAAATATATGTATATACTTAACACTAATTGTATTGATCCAATCTGTCAATTCTGGAAACTTTCATATACATACAGTGTTTTCGTCCCGATATCGATCCCGATTCTTTTATGATTGAGTCATGAAAATAGTTTCAAACTTTGATTTTTAAATTTGAGAATTGTGTACGTTTTAAGTTTTAAAGACTAATATTGTTAACATAAATATATTTTGTGTCTTTGAAAATGTAAGTGTCAAAATATAATTCTGTCAGTCAATTTCTTGTTCCGTGTCTTTATTGAGAATTTGAGGTCCTAAGTTGTAAAATTATGGAAATATAGTCTTTGGGTTGACCTTGGTCAACAATTGAGGTTCGAATGCTCAAATAAGAATTGTAAGAGTTTCGTTGGATCGCGAATCATTTTAGGCCTAGGTGAGGTGTTGATTGACTTTTTCATATGACAAGTAAAACCGAAAAAATTACTATTTGGGTGTGCAATGGTTAAAACCCCCACTCCAATGCAATAAATCGCAAAATTTTTAGAGGTCTCGAGCTAATTTTATCCTTTTAGGCTTTAAGTTAGTTTCTGATAGTTTCTCATACATTGGGCCAATAAGACCCTGAATTCATATTTCAACATTTCTATTGAGTCTTAACGTCGAGTATAATTAACTGACATACATGGTTTGTGTGTAAAATCACTCCTAGAAATTTGACCTAATGCAACTCTTATTTGACAACAATTTTACAACCGTGGCAATAGATTATGCGTTGCGACATAACTGTTGCAATATATCCTTACGTCTAGTATAACAATTTCTCATATAGAACCGTGGAATCATCAATAGATAATCTATGGCCACACACTTATTCACTATGGCAAAAGAATAGTTTGTGGCAACGATTTGGTTAAGTGAAAACGAAAAAAGGATTGCCCAATCCGCGAATTTTATGTGAAAATTTTATCTTCCTCTATTAATGTAGTCTGTGGACCGCTTTTTTTTCCTTTTTAGTGAGCTAAGACCTCTATATAAATTTCCAAAAAATGTTAACACTTATTTTGTTAAAGGTATGAGTTAACCCTAAATTTCCATAAACCAATGACTCCTTCATCTTCCACAACAATATTTGAGCTTAGGTGAAGAGAATCAGTGCTCGTCTTCTTCGGTTACTCCTCCATCTTATATAAAAAACGTTCAGCTTCTCCTAAAGTGGTCATTTTGTTGTATTTGAAGTGTTTATCTTCAGTGGAATTCATCTCCAAAAGTAGTCTTCTTCGACATTAAGCTTCTAGATAAAGACGTGTACTATTTTAAAAGTGATTTCTATGTCCTCATTGTCTCTATTTCGTTTTAGATATAATATTTTCCAGTATTTGAAAGTCCATTAAAGGGGCTTCTAAAAATTTGTGAAGAATAACAAATGGGTGTTTTTAAAATATTTGTTATTTGTTCTGATTTAGGTGTGTTATACATGATCCATTTGTAGTTTTGACTTTGTAACTCAAATTTTCTAAAGATTCTAGAACCCTGTAAAAAAGTCATTGAGAAGCTGGGTTTAACTTTTATAAAAGAACTGTTGTTTTGAAGGTTATTTTGTCCTAGGCTTTGGGTATTTTGATTTGCATTTTGAGTTTGGCCTAACTATGTGAACTTAACTTCCCATTGATCAAAAGTTTGAAGTTATTATTGTGAAATTTAATTTCAATATCATTATGAATGTCTTCCAGCCTTATTGGTTTTTGGAGTTATCCCAAACAAACAGAGAATACACAACAAATAGCTATTTTATTGCTTGACTTTCCTAATTGATGTTAACCCTTTGCATGAGTCGTCGTTTTATTGAATTAGAATCAAAGAGTATAAATGAAAGTAGCCTTTAGAAACGTAGTTGTATGTAAATCCTATGTGACACTTGATTTTTAGGAAGAAAAGTTGGCTATTGCTTACTAGAGTAAATATTTCATTTCCATTAATCTCATTGTTTTCAAATATTTCAGTTATAGAATGTGGGTATTCCCCATCCTTTAAGATTTTATTGTGATTTAGCTTCGGCATTAATTTATTATATTTAGTATGCTCATGATCATGTCATCAGGGTTAGCTTGGGATCACTTGTGGTTCTAAGTTCCGTGTCCGCGTCTTGGGGTAGCTCCGGGAGTGACAAAAAGATATACTTGATATTTCATTAATGGATATAGATTTCATACAAAGACACAGGATTTCCTTTGCAAGTCTCAGAATAGTGGACTTACATTGTCAGCATCTACAGATAGTTTTGCTAGCGCTAGGGACCGAAATCCTATCGATGGAATGATTATTTATTATTGAATTATTCACGATGTCATTGATATTGATTTTTGGGGTTGCTTTAGTGTTGCACTTTTTCGATGTGATTGGTTTCATAAGAAATTAATGAATATGGATTGACTCGGGTATACCTCAATAAACAACTCAACACAAATGATCATTTTATACTAGAATCTCAAGTGCATAAAGTTTTTTATGTGGAAGACCCGATTGAGAAAAATGTATATTATACAAGACATAAAGTTCCAATGGATTTGTATGATTTAGAGGAAGAGAATTGTCCTAATATTTAAGAAACATTTTTGAGAGAGACTAACAATGACATTGGTTCATCAAAAAGAGTACTTGATGTAGATGTTAGATGGTCAAGAGAAGATCTCCCTGTTAATATCATTAATATGGCTGCCGTAGCACAACATTCAGAAGATGTAGCTATGGAAACATATGAAGAGGAGGATAACTTTGATGATACTAATTGGGATTTGATAGACACTTATGATTGACAAAGGATCTTCCGAACTTGTTCAGTATATTCTCTTCTTTGTTTCTTATGTAGTGAGTAATAAATTCATTCTTGGGTTGCATCATATAAAGTATGGATGTCAATTATACCCTACTTGATTTCTGCTTATTTGCTACTGCTAGTTGCTTGATTTCTTCTAATATGTTGTGGAATATTTTCTTGCTAATGTTTGTACTATCGATATATTAGTTATTAAGATTCTTTGTTTATTTCTATGGTATACTTCTCTTTGCATCTTCTGTCATTGCTTGTTATTCCTCTTCCGCATGAATCCATTGCTTGTTGTTCCTCTTCCCCATGATAGAATCTTCCTTGTTGATTGGTTGAAAAGTGATCTACTGAACAACATTTTTTTTCAAATAAGAAACAAAAGGAGTATAGTTCTTTATAATAGTCTTCAGCTACTACTTATCCTATTGTTGTTTGTTCTTCTGACTTTCATTGTTTATGTTATTCACATTTGAAAATTCTGCACTAAGAGGCTTCTTATGTAATATTTTTACATAGATTTGGATACTCCTGAGTCAACAAGAGTGTTTAAAAAGGAAAAAAAGCAAAGACATATGGGAAACCTAGATCATTTATCATTCTTGGCAAATAAAAAATGACGGTTTTTGACAACAAATGAAATTGTTCAAGCTATAGAGTCAGAGAAAGGACAACTACTTAAGTTAATTGAACAAAAAGCAGTAGAACCACAATCTGAAGCTAATGGACAGTCTGTGGAGGAGTAGACTCTTGAGTAACAACCTACAGAAGAACAAGTGCATATGAACTTTATCAATCATCAACGGTGAACAACCTGAAGAACAAGGTAATATATAAACATAGAAAATTATTAAATTCATCTACATATTCTAATTTCTTATATTTTCTGATAGTTCAAGGTGTTTCCAGTAAAAACAAAAGAGGTCAAACGCAAATGTATAATGTACATACATGAAAAGAGTGTTAATTGATCTCATTGAACATCCTAGATCAATCGGTTAGTCCTACTTAGGACATTGTGACATAGTTAAGTACCTTCCTATGTACATTGGCAAGATATGTAACTCTTTGCCCATTTGATATACTTTATTGGAGGAGCATGGATACTGAAAACAATTTGTGGGATTATATTAACGTTTGGAGTTTTCAATGTTTAATTTCTTCTAAAAAATTTTTACTTCTATTGGTGAACTGAATGAGACCAATTTATAGGAGAATACATTATTCCTCAAGCTACGCAAAATTGGGCTTTGGTAACAATTAAAGATGCTTGGAGAAGGTATAGAAGTGTTTTGAAGACAAAATATTATGATCCATATGATAATGATGAAATTCAAATGGCAAAAAAAAAACTAATCATATTCTAGAATGTCAGTTTAGAGAGCTCCTTAAATATTGGAAGTTTGAGAAATTCAAGGTAAAATTTAACTTAGAATATGAAATATCCAGCTTATTCTTCTACAGATCTCTTTTGTTATATGGTTGCTTCTGCAAACTTATTTTTTTTTAACTTTCTCTTCTACTATTCTTTTCTCTGTTGCAATATTGTTGTAGCCTGTTACTTTTTCCAGTGTGGTACTAGTCATCACTAAAATGGAGGATTTTGCTCCAATCATAGAGAAAATATTCCGTTGAGTGAGATTTTTATGCTTATCTTACTGTATATGCCTTTATTTAACATTATTGATTAATTTTTTTTTGCAGAAAATGTCTGAAACAACTAGTAAGAACTGGAAAAAGCTGCTAAATCCATGCAGAGCAGGCAAAAAGTGTTTTGCTTTAAATCGTAGTAAATTGGTGTATTCTCTTATTTATTATCTAGTCTTAACTACTCATTTAAGAAATATTTTACAAGAAATAGTATGTGATTAGGAAAAAGAAAAGGAATCTCGATTCGCTAAGGAGCTCTTTGTGGTCACAAGAATAAGAAAACCTAATTGTTTGTACAAGGCATCTAATGAGAACAAAACCAACAAAGTTGTACGAATACTGTTGATATATTTAATAAGACCAATTATTTATTCTAAATTTTAATTTACAAGACTGGTTGTTGAATGTGAATTGTTAGCCTGAAATGGAGGAAATTGAAAAGCAAATGAGCATAAATGGTCAGTCTGTTGATGCATTTTATGCTGTCATGGGTCCTGAACATCCTAAAACTATATAGAGTGGGCGTTACAAAGACAACTTTGAAAAAGAAATTTGACAATTCTGAATCAACTTTTAATTCAACAAATGACGCAATACAACAAATTAAAGAAAGGAGTGAAAAGATGGAGAAACAAATGGAGGATGAACGAAGAACTACGCGAAAAGAAATTATTGCAGATGTAGTCGCACAACTTCAGCAAGCAGGATTAGTTGATCCCAACATACTAGAAGCATTGTTCGTTCCTTGTCCAACAGGATCTACTTCTGCTACGCAAGGTTATTGTCACTAAATATCCGTTCAGACTATTTCTTCTTCTACTACTACTTTATCTTTCTCTTGAAACTCTATTTAATTTCTTTGTTGCGACTCTGCTTTATCTTGGTAGAACAAAACATTATTACTCTTGGCCGCCCTTAGAGTTTATATTTCGATATCCTTGTAGACTATTGAGTATTTTAATGTTTGTTGGACTGCTCTAATATTTAAGGGACTTTTGAGTACGACCTTGATGATTTTTTTATTCCCTATTTATTCTGATTGTGGCCTTGTCGGCCATTTGGTTAACTTAATATTTTCTAGGAACAACCTCATCAGCTATGAGTTATTAAGTATCAGCTAACATCATTCTACATAATGTTGTTTTAAGAGATCTCCCTTTTTTCTATATGTAGAAGTTTAATGTCTGTTGGACTGTTGTAACATAGATGTTATAAAAGACTATTTAGTAAAACGTTGTCGACTTTTTTATTATTTATTTATTAAGATTGTGAACTTGTCGGTCATTTAGTTAGCTTAGTATTTTCTAGGAACAACCTCGTCGGCTATGAGTTATTATTGCTGTTTTAAGAGATCTCCTCTTTTTCCTCGTTGTATCAGTTTGATGTCTATTTGACTGCTCTAACATATATGTTATGAGAGACTATTGAGTACAGCCTTTTCGATTTTTTTATTACCTATTTCTTATGAATTATGCCTTGTCTTCCATTTAGTTAGCTGAGTATTTTCTACGATCAACCTCCTTGGCTATGTGTTATTTAGTGCTATTTGATTATCTTCATCAAAACTTTTTTAAAGATGCTTATGATTTGTTTTCCTCTTTAGTTGTTTCTGGTTCCTTCATAGCTACTACTGCCAATCCAACAGTCCCTGCCTACATAACCCAAACCATTTGTTGCTCAATCATACCAAACTTCTTCATAAGAATGGAATACAATTCTGAAACTTAAACCAAGGTAAGTCCCAAAACATCACCCACAAGACTCCATACCCTATTCGATGGAGGAGTGGGATGCTCGGTAGGATAAAAAAATTGCAGGATCATCATTAGCTGGATGCTTTCTCTAGTCATCTCTACTTCTTCCGCCTCTTCTTCCTCTTTCCTAGCAGGCTGACCAAAGTGTTGAGTAAAGACAGTTTGAGGTAACAAAATGGTAGTTATCCACATTAGATTGAACAGATTTTCTCAAAAGTGCACAGGGAAAATGATTACCCAATTGTGAAATCAAGCTCACTTCCGAAATCCTACTACACAGGGAACTTTACTGGAGAGTAACAATCTACTGATCCTTCTGAAAACTCAATCGACAACCTTTAGTTTTGAGTTGACGAATCGATGACAGTTGACAATTCCAGACATTTCTAACTGAAGTTTGCTGGCTTACTTGTTTTCTCCCTTTTTTTCTGACTCTACTTATTCCCTTTCTTTTAGTTTCTTGCTAATCTGAATCAGATTTTCCAGTAGCCTCAGTGTTGTGACAGTTATATTGTTCATTGAGATTGTTTCTTTGTCTTGTCTGTGCACTGTTCTGATTTCTCTTGCAGTTGAGTCATTATTCTTTTGTTAGTCAGAAAATAATTTGTGTAAGTCATTATTGTTCTTGTTTACATAAATTAATACTTTAAAGTAAGGAAGATATAAGTTTTGAGTAACTATTGAACTGAACTAGGAGTGATGCAATAATTCTCAAAATCAATATGCAAATATCTATAGTAACTAATGGTAATGTCATTTGAATTTTATTGATTTTATTTGTCTGTTGTAGATATAGAGTGATAACTTACAAATTTATCACTGAAGTTATTGAACTTTTGCAACAAAATTGCTAAATTATTTTGTATTTTCATTAATTGTATATAGGTAATGATATCGATGAAGGAGATGAAAGCAGTACCGAAGACTTGGCATAGGAGCTGAATTGAGCTAATGTTAACTTTACCTTTGTTCTGAAAGTCTGTTATTTTTGAAGCTTGAAAAGTACTATGTGGTGAATCTGTACATTTCACCAATTTTGAATAATTGAAAAATGTTTATATAGATTTTTTGGGTCTATATATGTACCCAACTATGGATCTAAGATTATAATATTTGTAATTAAATATAAATTCTTCGCATGATATTTTTATGTGTATTTTATGTTATAAAAGTATGTCAATGTGTCATAATATGTGTGGAACCAATTGTATATTATGTTGGGATAGCCTAATATAATCGTTGCATTAGGCATATATTAATTGTTGCAAAAAAATATAGAACTAATGCATTACCCCATAATAATTGTTGCAATAGACATTGAGCAACAATTATAAACTGATTCCTTACTATGTAACAATCGTTGAAATAGAATGAAATTGTTGTTAAAACAATCGTAGCAACAAACTAAAGAGAACCGTTGCATAAAACTCTATAGCGACGGTTGTTAATTGTACCAGTACTTTTTTTACCATTTACAATGAATTGGAAATAAATGTGGCATAAAACTTTATTCCCACGGTTCAAGAATCGTGCCAATAGATATCAAACCGTCGCCAATTTGTTAATATTAAAACCGTCAAAATAGGTCGATCTACTGCTACAATAATATTCACCGTTCGAAAAAACCTTTCCAATAGATCTATTGCTACGCGAGATGTTGTAGCGGTTGGTTAAACAGTTGCATTAGCGTTATAGCAATGGTAGAGAGGCCTATTGCGACGGTAACTTAACCGTGCAATTAGGTCAAATTTCTAGTAGTGAAGGTTCTAAACGAATCTTAAAGGTTTATTAGATGATTTGATATTAGCTAAGTTTTTTGGTGTCTACTGACTTCACTTTTTCAAGTCTCAATCTACTTAAGCAAACCTTTGTGAAAGTAAAAGGATCTTCGCTTTTGCGAAAGTTCTAACTAAGCAGGGTTCTCTTAAGAAAGTAGAGTCCGCTCTCGTGAATTCCACTTAATTGAATCTAAGACCACTTTTGGGACATCAGAGAAGATTTTAGACCTAAAATTTTGGGGTTTATGTCCCATTTCCCATTTTCGATCATTTGAAATCCTTGAAGCAATTTTTTGAAGAATATCTTGTGTTGAATAATTTGGTTAAGATTTTGTAATCCTAAAACATTATTTCCCTTGGATTATTGATAGATTTTAACATTTAAATTTGATCTTTTATTTGTAAATGATATGGTTTTCAAGTACTCAAGGTCTAAACAAAAATTGATATTTGGAACTAATTTTCATTCCATTTTTAGATGATTTTAACCAATGAGTTCCTAAGACCTTGAGTAATGTTTTCAAGTGATGATTTATAAATTCAAACATTCTTGTGAAATCGAGTTTTGAATTTCTTTGCTGATTTTTCAAAGAAGTTGATGTGGGTATTGTTGTTTTAAGAAATTTCTATGCAAGTCTATCATTTGTGACTACTTATGTTTCTATGATTGTTTCTTTCTATCTTTAGAGACTTTTTGAGTCCTCAGCTGTTTCTACACTTGTTGGTGAGCCTATTTTAGCTAAGAGAGTTTAATGTTATTGTACCATTTCTTTATAACATAACGACACCACGACTGACATAGTCGAGTTAGACATGGTATATTTTGATGTTATTCAAGCTATGGAATGGATTCACGATTGTTATGCCCCAGTTGACTGTAGAACTCGTGTGGTAAAGTTTTAGTTTCCTAATAAAAGAGTTATAAAGTTGAGGAGTGTTTAACAGTGCCTAAGGGTCGATTTGTTTCATACCTTAAGGAAAGAAAGATAGTTTTGAAGGGGTGTAACTATCACTTAGTCTGAGTTAATGACTCTAATGTTGAGGCACCACCGATTCAGTCATTTCCAGTTGTGTGATTTTCTAAAGGTCTTCCAAAATGATTTTCCCAGAGTCCCTCCTAAGAGTGAAATAGACTTCGGTATACATAATATTCTTCCTCATAATCTTTCTATCTCTATTATTTTATATATAATGTTCCATCTAAGTTTAAATAGTTGAAATGCCTTCTTGGTAAAGGTTTCATTCTACCAAGTGTGTCCCCTTGGGGGTGCACCTGTCCTTTTTGTGAGGACAAAAAGATTATTCTCTTATGATGTGAATTGAGTACCGCCAAATGAACAATGTAACTATGAAGAATGAGTATCCCCTTCTTCGAATTGATGATCTTTTTGATCAACTTCAGGATGCCAACTATTTTTCTGAGATAGACCTCAGATCTGGCTGTCATTACATGAGAGTAAAAGAAAGTAACATTGCTTAGACAACTTTGAGGACTCATTATTGTCATTACGAGTTTCTAGTAATGTCATTTGGTTTGAATAATTCCCTTGCATTGTTCATGGATCTTATGAACATAGGGTTTACGCCTCATCTAGAAATGCTTTTTATCGTAATTATTGATGACATTATAATTTATTCGAGGAATAGTGAGGAGCATGCGAGGAATCTTAGAATTGTCGTCCAAACACTTAAGGATGGAGAGTTGTTGTCACGACCTGAACCTACATCTGTACGTGCTCGACACTCAAGTGTCATTACTTGTCCTCAAACGAACGCTCATACTGGATGACTACAAGAATAAGTTTAACTCAATCCTATAAATATTAAAAATAAAATAAAACTCATGAATCTTCAATAAAAACATTAAGTCAAATGAAAAGCTACGAATAAAATGATATATCAACTAGTCATAAAATAGGCAACTTAAGTATTTAAGACATTTAATAAAATTAAATGATTAATAAAGACACCTCAACTATACTGACAATCTATGAAGCCTCTAACTGATAACAATCAGACAAGACCCACGACATTCTGACTAAATCAGAAAAAGCATGTAAAATCCCTCGGAAGAAATGAGGCTAACCATAGCTAAATCAAACTCTCGGATGTCTAAACGAAGATCCTATTGATGATCCTTGATAACTGTGTCTACATCATGAGAAGATGCAAGAAAAATGCTTTGGTACGTGGAACGAATGATCATGTAAGGGGAATTCTACATCATAACATAAGCTGGAACTTTATAAAAATTTAAACATACTTACCTCTTTTAAAAGTTACTCAACTCAAGGTGTAACATCTCGTTACTAGAAATAGATAACAATAAGCTAAGAAAACAAAAATAATTACTTTTGGAAAGAAAAAGAATAATCTGAAAATTTCCTAAGCTAAAAAAGTGAGTTTTAGTTTTCAAACGGCCATAACTTCTAGCTCAAGTGATGTTCGGTTGAGTTCTTTATATGATTGGAAAGCCCTTGAGAAATCTTTCCAACATACCGAGTTTTCTCGATTTTGATGTCGTATGAGGAAGATATGTCTTTTTGAAGTTGGGTTGTTGGATTGAGGAAAGTCCACTACGGATTTTAGTAAGGATAAAAGAGTATTTTCACCCTATTATTTCCTAATTTTTTAAAGGGTTTATCAGGGTAAAACTAGGTCTTAAGTAAGCTATAAAAAATTAGAATATGATTGAGCTTTGGAAAAAAGAGCAGAGTGTCACGACCTGAGTCTAGACCCCAGACGAGATCGGCGTCGTTGACCTCTCAGAGGTCGCAGACAAGCCTACATACATCATTCTTACTTCATCTATATTAATTTTAGCGGAAAATTTGGATCTTTTTTTTTCCATAACATTCCTAATAAACATTCTATTACATGTATAATTGTTCACCATCAACCATCTAACTATAAGATCATCAAATGAATGAATTGGTTCATAGCTGCATTAAATGTGTACTTTCCAAAACGACAACAATACAAAGTCTGAAATAAAATGGGAAATGAAACACTAGTGGAACATGCTCCACTAGCTAAAGCCTACATCTAAGCTAGATAATAACAGTAGAGAGCCTCGAAAGCATGAGGGCCTACAAAGTCCGGATGAAAGCTCCACGTACGGATAGCTGCAATGTCATCCCGTAAGCTCTAGCTTCCATTAGTACTTGCACCTAAAAATATAGAGTTGTATGGAATTAGTAAACACTTGTAATGAGTATGGGTATATGAAAGCACACACAAAGGATCTCTTTCCTAACAACATGATTATGGAAAGTCAAGTCAGTGGACTTGCCAAATTGAGATTAGGAAAGTTAGCGAACTTTCCAAATTTGGATTAGGAAAGTTAGTGAGATTTCCAAATTTGGATTAGGAAAGTTAGTGAGATTTCCAAATTTGGATTAGGAAAGTCATGCCATGAGAGTAACATGCATCATCATACCTATCATAATGCACACAACACATAACATCTTACACATAGCACATATCATATAGCATATAGTACATAACATCTTTTATAATACTTATTCGTATGCCATGATACCTTGGAATCATGGACATGACATTAAAAGTTTCCAAAATGAGTTCTTAACATATGACACCTCAACTAGGGAGTCTTCATTATCAAAACACAGCGTCTCCTTCATTCATTCATACGTACTTTATTTTTCATTTTTTCATATACTAGTGCAATCACCAGCCATACATGGGAAGTAATTTAAGAATCTCATCAGGTTTGCTGTGCAATGACCAAGAATAACCTAGCGTCATTACTTTAAGTCTAGATCACATATTGATTTTTCTATACTTACAGCTTTCGTATCGTTCATTTCATTATGTGCATCATTTAAGGTTGGCCTCATTAATTCTCCGGGAACATTAACTAAAACCGACATTGATCATGTGAGCATCATGAAATCTAGTGTCTCCCCTACACCGAAAAGAGGTGGAATCACCGGCCAAAGTAATCCATTACATGCTAGTGTAAATTAGAATTTAACCTTGCCAGATCCCTATATTGGCTGTACAGATTCGAACACTAGGAGATATAAGGAGACCCATACCCGGAAAGATGGACAGTCTCATCTCATGAGAGTTACGTGAACCTCCACCCTTCCCAAAAGAAGGCATCACCTCTAATAGCTAGTCTATCGGTGATTAGTAGAAAGTTCCATTACATTCACCTCATACGTCATGGAAGATGGCTTCTAGTATGAGGACATTATAGCTCATTAGATGATTTATCATCTTATCATTGAGTGTGTTAAGCTCAATACTCTCATTAGAGTGTTCATAGAGACTGGTCTCTTCATTATCTTACACTCTCATACGTGAGTACGTATTGGTATCATTTACTTAGGCTCATTTGAGATTGCTCTCATCATTTTCATTAGCCTCACATAGTGTTGTCACAATATTCATTATCATTAGCACCTTATCTTTTCATAGTTACTCACCTCTTATTACGTGAATGTTCATTTCATCATGTGCCAATACACTTGGCCATTTAGTGTGTTTCACACCCTTACGTAACCCTTTTAAGGTTTCATCATTTCATTGTTCATTTCGTCAATTCATTTTTCATTTCATCATTACATTGTTCATCTCATCATATGCCAATGCACTTGGCCATTTAGTGTATCTTGCACTCATTGATAACCCTCACAGGGTTCATCATTTCATTACATATATCTAAGGTTAACTTACTTTGGAACGTATGTTAGACTTATATATGTATACATAAAAGCCATAAGGCTTCAATTATAGTTCGTTAAGTTATTCATACATTTCTATGATTATGTAGTACAAGAGTTATGTATCTAGTATATATGTCAAGATCTCGATTTGATCTAAGTAGGTGGCATTATTCTTGGATATTTTGTTCACCTATTACTTATGTATCAATACAGAAGTTTGGGCAAGGGAAACCAAGTTCGAATCTCTTGGATAACACTTTACATTTTTATTGATTTTATTTTTAATGTCCATGATATTGGGTTTCTACATTAAACCCCAACATTAATAATATATCTTTAATTCTCTACTTTTTTATCCTCTTAACTCGAAGTGTTGTGGGTATGAACCCCCACAACCCCCTTTTATTCTACATTGACATCACATTGCTCATTTTTGCCCAAACCAAGAATTTGTTGGATCAAACACCCACAACCTCTTTTATTTTGTCATTTATTTAGTTGGAATAAGGAGGTTGTGGGTTTGAACCCCCATCACCTCCTTATTTTTATTTAAATTCGCTAGAGGCTATGAGGTGGTGGGATTGAACCCCCACAGCCTCCTTTTTTTGTATTTTAATTTTTCTAGCCTAAGTTTTTTTGGTAGTGAGGTTGTGGGATCGAGCCCCCACAACCTCAACTGATTTTTCTTAGTTAATTTTTCTCCTCTTCTTTCTATTCCTGAGGTCGTGGGTTTGATTCCCACGCCTCACACTTTCTTTTTCTTTAATTCTCTTCTTTCACTCGTTACCTGGATGTCGTGGGTTCGATTCCCACGCCTCCCATTTAATTTAATTAAATCATTCCTCTCCTTTCTCAAATCAGTATCCAGGTTCGATTCCCCCAAGCCCCATTTTCATTTCCTTTATCGCGAAAACCAGTAGCTAAAGGGTGAGGTCACAGGTTCGAATATTCTTTGCCTCACCTCTTTTAAATATATTAAATTTTGCAGATTTCAACCCTCTTTTTGAATGAAAATTGAAGTACACTAAGCTGGAATTTATTTAAAATTTTTAGCTTTCATTCATCTACCATTTCATGTTAGTTTCTTAGGGCATTTCACCAAGCATTTAGTGTGTAGTTAGGTGTAGTTTAGGGGTTACATTAGTCAAGCGTTTTCACAGAAAATTTGTAACTCCACAGACCATATGAACATCACATTGTGCACATCTTTAACACATAAAATACAAGAAATAACATGCCTTTACACGTCCCAAAACAATGACTATTTCATCGCCACACGTTGCACAAACACATCACCTTTTTCACATGATTTCGAACAACATAATCATTATTCACACAATATTGAACATGCTTACTTAAACACAAAACACCAATAAAACACATTTCATCCCTAATCTGTACCAGCAAACATACCCAACCAAAATTTCAATGGGAGCTAGTGAAAGGGATATGCAAAAGGGGAACAATCCTAGTTTTCGAAATGATTATCCTGAATCTTAAGGGGTCTCTTGCAAAAAGGACCAAGAGGAAAGAAACCCATGCCTTAAATTGATTGTTCAAACGTGATGTTTCTGCCCAAAACCCTATCCAAAGTCAGTCCAAGCTTCCTCAACGTCCACACCACTCGACGGACAACTTATCTTTGCCTTAACGTTTTCGTTACTTTGTTTTTCTAAAAATTTCATGTGATCTCTTCAAGTGTGAAAAACTCTTGATCTATTTTCAGTTCATCACCTTAATTTGGTAGAGAACAAACGTGAAAGAGAGTTTTTGAGCATGGAGAGGTGATAGACGTGAGGGAGTGAATGTACGAAGTTATTTAGGATTAGAGGATGACTTAGTCAATTTCGTACTCTCTTTAACAAACAAATATATGATTTTATTTAATTATACGTGAAGGATCATTTTCCCTTACAAGAAAAATCAGATATTAATTGTTAATTAAATCATCAATGCGTTGCTTCTAATGTGGCTCGAACCCCAGTGACACCCTTTGGCGAAAAAAGTCACTTCGGGTCGAACCAACCCAAATTGATTCTTTAATTAAATTAATTAATTCCTTAGGGTAATTACAATATTGCTATTGGCCTAGAAAAGATGATTTTACCCCTGGGCCCTCAAAACATAAGATTTCTTCTTTTTAAGTCTGGTAAAGACTCTTTCGATTAAATATTCGTTTTCGATAACCTTACTTGGTTAGATCCAACCTTTTCAAGCTCAAATAAATCCCCAAGTTAGTTGGCTTGGTCATAGTAAGGGTTCTGAGGTCTGGTTCTACGTGTATCAATTGGTGTGAACCTTGGTCTAATCACAATTATTCTTGAAACCTTATGTATTTATCTTATTCCTTTTTTAGGGTTGTTACATTATCCCCCCCCTTCCTTAGGAACATTCATTCCCGAATGACACTATTACTACATATTGTAATACCAGTTAGATCATAACATGTTCACTATGCACAGTCAAGCAATAGCAACAAATTACGGAGAGATAACAAAAACATAGACTTAAGAGTAGGAAATCTAACCTCAAGAGCTGAAAAAATGAGGGTACCGGGATCTCATGTCGGCCTCTGCCTCCTACGTAGCCCCCTCAACAAGATGATTTCTCCACAATACCTTCACTGTGGCAATCTCCTTGTTCCTCGACCGCTTGACCTGTCTGTCTAAGATCTCAATAGGTACCTCCTCGTAAGACATGTATTCATCAACCCCCTAACCTTCCACAGGTAGAACCGATGCTGGATCACCTCGGAACTTCTTCATCATAGAGACATAAAAGACTGGATAGACAGAAGCTAGCTCCGTAGGAAATGTAAATCAAAGGCCACCTCACCCACACGTTGTAGGATATCATATGTCCCCACATACCTCGCACTCAGCTTCATTTTTCTACCAAATCTCATCACCCCTTTCATAGGTGATTTCTTTAAGTAAAACTTGTCACCAACATCAAATTCTAAGGCCCTTTTTCTGTTGTGTTCATATGATTTTTGTCTACTGTAACAAGTAGCAAGCCTGTCCACAATCACTCTAACCTTCTACAAGGCCTCATGAATGATGTCTTGACCCAAAATGGATGACTCTCCAACCACGAACCACCCAATTGGAGATCTACACCTCCTACCATACAGTGCCTCAAACGGTGCCATCCCAATGCTGGAGTGATAGATATTATTATACAAGAACTCTATCAAAGGTAGGTGGTAATCCCAACTACCTATGATGTCAATCACACACGCCCTCAACATGTCCTCCAATGTTTGAATAGTGAGCTCTGCTTGCCCATCAGTCTGAGGATGAAAGGAGGTACTAAGCTTTATCTGCGTGCCCAAGCTTTTCAGGAAAGATCTCCAGAAATGTGAAGTATACTGAGCTCCTGTATCTGAAATGATAGACAAAGGAATCCCATGCCACCTCACAATCTCATCAACATGAAGTCTCGCATAATCCTCGGCTCTATAGGTAGACTTCACAGGAACAAAGTGAACAGACTTAGTCAATCTATCAACAATAACCCATATGGAGTAATGTTGCCTCCTAGTCATTCAAAGACCAACCACGAAGTCCATATTAATGGTTTCCCACTTCCAAGTCGGAACCTCAATAATCTGAAACAGACCACCAGGCTTAAAATGCTCTGCCTTAACCTGTTTGACAATTAGGACACTTAGCCACGTATTCTGCGATGTTTTTCTTCATTCCAGTCCACCAATAGATCTTCTTAAGATCATGATGCATCTTGGTGGAACCTGGATGTATGGAATATTTGGAACCATGGGCCTTTGCAACAATCCTGGCTTGCAAATCATCCACATCTTGTACACAAAGCATGTCCTGGTATCTAAGTATGCCATCACCTTCCAAAGAGAAAGACTCATTAATTTTTAACAAAATTGAGTCCTTCAACTCCATCAACACAAGATCAAGATGCTGACCCTTCTTGACTTCATTTACCAAGGATGATTCATAATTAGGATGAACTAAAAAACACACACTAGTATAGTCAACCAAACGCACACCCTGTATGGCTAGTCTGTGTACCTCTCTTTCCAACTCCTTCTTTTCCTCCTCAACATGGGTTGTAATTCCCATGCTCATCCTGCTCAAAGCTTCAGCCACAACATTAGCCTTACCTGAATGATAGTGCACATTCATGTCATAATCCTTCAACATCTTCAACAATCTCCGCTGACATATATTAAAGTCCCTCTGTGTGAATACGTACAAGACACTCTTATGGTCTGTGAACACATCCACATGCACTCCATATAGATAATGCCTCAACAGCTTCAATGCAAACACCACAACTGCCAGCACCAGGTCATTAGTGGGATAATTCTTCTTATGAACCTTTATATGTCCAGAAGCATAGGATATAACCTTACCAGCTTGCATAAAAACACAACCCAAACAAACCCTATATGCATCACAATAAACATTGTAATTCTCACAACACTGAGGCAGAGTAAGCATCGGGGCTGAAGTGAGTCTGTCCTTGAGCTCCAGGAAACTCTTCTCACAAGTCTCCATCGATTCAAACATGGCTTTCTTTTTCGTCAAAGCTGTCAGTAGGGCAATAATGGAAGAAAAGCCCTCCAAAAACCTGCTGTAGTAACCAGCCATCTCAGAAAGCTACGGATGTCAGTGGGAGTTAGGGGCTTTGGAAAATTCTTAACAACTTCAGTCTTTATGGGGTCCACCTCTACACCTTGATCGGATACAACATGACCTAGGAAGGTCACAGATCTCAACAAGAATTCACACTTTCTGAATTTGGCATACAACTAATGTTGTCTAAGTACCTGCAAGGTTAGCCTCAAGTGTTGTTTATGCTCTTCTTTGGTCTTGGAGTAGATGAGAATGTCATGAATGAATACTATGATTAAAGAGTCAAGCTATTCACGGAAGAACCTGTTCATGAGATCCATAAATGCAGCAGGTGCATTTGTGAGACCAACTGACATGACTAGAAACTCATAGTGACCATAGCGGGTATATCTAGGAACTCATTCACAATAGGCAATGAGTCTATGGAAGGAATGTCATGATCTAAATCATTAACACTCACAAGATGACATAGTGACCCCTTGGACATCATTTTATTTTCCTTAAGATTTGAAATATATGGATTAGAACGACTCGAATTGTACCACTCGTAGACTAACTCTTCTTCATTAGGGAAGCGATATCTCACCACTCTACTATGACAGTCCATGTAAGCATAACAACTGCAAAGCCAGTCCATGCCAAGCATAACATCAAAATCATGCATGGGTAAATCAACCACGTTCGGACACATAGTCTTACCACTTACAACTATTGGGCAGTCGTTGTATACTCTATCAGTTCTTACATTTTCTCCTAAAGGCGTACTAACCACTATAAGATCATGTAGAACTTCAGGTAGTATTTCAAAAGTAAGAGCAAGAAGAGGAGTCACAAAGGAAAGCGTAGACCCTGGATTAAGTGGAGCATAAACACAAGTTGAGAATACTTGCAGCATACCGGTGACCACATCATCGGACTTCTCCTGCTCCTCCCTTCCCTTTAGGGTACATAATGTTTCCTCTTGGGAGGCTAGGTTGCTGCTGCATTCTGTGGGTTGGGCCTAGGCTGAACATTACCTCTAGCCTGACCTCTGTTCTGTGGATAGTCTCTGACCATGTGCCCTTTCTTACCACAACCGAAACATGCATTAGTGCCCTGTCTGCACTCTCCACTGTGAGCTCGGCCACACTTAACACAGTTCATCTTTTGACGCTGTATCTCACTATCATTGCCCCTGTTGGGTTCATGTCTGCCTCCTCTAGGTGTTGTACTCCTCTGAGAGTTAGAATTCTTTGAACTCTACTACCCCTTCTTGAACCAGGGCTGCTCACGGATGCCAAAATTGTTTCTGTGGCCTCCATGGCTTGGACCTGCCTGATCTTGAGGCCTAGGCTTCCTAACATCATGAACACTGCTTTTGTTGCGGCTGTCCTCTACCTTTTGTACATGCACCATTAACCTGGAAAGGTCCATATTATCATGGAGCATCGCACACCGACACTTCCTCCAGGTCCCCATTTATTCCTGTGAGGAACCTGATAATGTCGTCCCTGCTGTTCGAAACTAGGGAAGTAGCATACCTTGATAATTTCAACAAAGCTCAGTACTCTCATCATTCATGTTATTAAATCTAAGGAAAGTAACATATCTTCATAGTTTAACAAACTTCTTGAAATACTCATAGACTTTTATTGAGCCTTGTTTAAGTTTGATGAACTCCTCAACCTCGGCTTCCCTCATTTCTTTGGGGAAGAACCTCTCCAGCAATGCTATCTTGAACTGCTCCCAAGTGACTGCACTCCACCCAAAACACGGATATCTTGATACACCTTGCACCAAGTCTGTGCAACATCCTTGAGCTGATAGGAATCCGGCTCAGCATTCACTGTATCTGTGGCGCCAATAGCCACCAGAATCTTATGTACTTCATCCACAAACTCCTGAGGACCTTTGGATGTCTTATACCCTGTGAAAATAGGAGGGTTCATCCTCGTGAAGTCTCGAAGCATGTCAGCCATTTTGCGAACCAGTGGGTTTTCTCTCTGAACATCCTGCCGGTTGACTTGGGCAGTCATAGCCTGAGCCTGCATCATAATGGAATGTGCCATCTGAGATAGCGAGGCCCTCACCTTAGCATCAGTCAACCCAGTCGGGTTAACTGGCATGTCCACTCCTTCAGTTGGAGCCTGCTGTGGATTCTGATTACGCCTAGCAGCTGCAACTCCCCTCCTCTGACCCTAATCTCCCTCCAAGTGTTCATTCTCTGAAAAACCACAAGGATTTATGTTATACACGCTCATAACACCAAGAACTCATACTTTAGGAAAAGCACGATAAGATCAGAAGAAAGGAAATTTTCCTACGCATCATGCTGTCTCTAATCCAGGATAGTGGTGCACTTCACTACCATGACTTGGAAACTACTCAACGTGGTTGATGTGAACTCATTATTCTCGGAATTAAACCTATTGCTCTGATAACAATTTTGTCACGACCGAAATGTAGACCCTAGACGAGACCAGCGTCGTTGACCTCTCAGAGGTTGCATATAAGCCTTCTTACGTCATTCTTACTTTACATAGATTAATTTAGAGAAAATATTGAAATTTTTTATTTCTTAACATATTTATTAAAACATTCTAATAAATATGTAATTGTTCACCATCAACAATCTAACATTAAGAGATAAGCAACTGAAAGAAATAGTTCAATTCTTATTAATTGTATAATTACCAAAAAGGCAGCAATACAAAGTGAAATAAACATAGGAAAGAAATGCTAGTGGACCATGCTCCACTGGCTCAACTCTAAAACCAATCTAGAATATAAAAAAGCAGCATCCTAGAAAGCATGAGGACCTACCAAAGCCAGATGAATTTTGAACGTCCGAATAGTTGCTGCGAAGATCCCGTAGCTCTATTGTCCACCTGCACCTGGACCTAAAATAGTCGAGTTTGTATAGGTTTAGTACACACTTATACTAAGTATGGGTATATGCAAGCACACACAAAAGACATCCATTAGAAAGAATAACTCTTTCCTAACAACATGATAATTCGAAGTCAAGTCAGTCGACTTGACAATTTTTATTAGGAAAGTTAGTGACCTTTCCAAATTTTGAAAAGGAACGTTTTTCCATGGATATAACATGCAACATCATACTTTTCACATTTCCACACAGCTCATAACATTTACACATAGCACATATTGTATAACATACATCACATTTTGCATGTAGCACATATCTTCTTTAATATCATTCATTCATATACCATGAGACCTTGGAATCATGGACTTAATGTGAAGACATCTCAGTAATGACGGCCAACAGATTGGACCTCAACTAGGGAGTCTTCATTAGCAAACACCAGGCCTTCTTCATTCATTCATCTGTACTCCATTTAATTTCATTCATAGGCCACTGTAAACACCAGCTATACCTAGGATGTAGTTTAAGACTTTCATTAGGTTCGATGTGCATTGACCAAGAATGACCTAAGGTCATTATTTTAATCTAACTCGCCTTTTGATAATCCTATCCTAACACCTTCGGTATCATTCATTTCATTATATGCATCATTTGAGGCTGCCCTCATTCATTCATTGGGAACTTTAATTTTAACCAACATAGATCGTGTAAGCATCATGAAATCCAGTGTCTCCCCCACACTGAAAAGAGGTGGAATCACCGGCCGAAGTGATCTATAGCATGATAGCGTACACGGGAATTTAACCCCACCAGATCCCTATATTGGTTATATAGTTTCGAAGACTAGGATATATAAGGAGACCCATACCTGGAAAGCCGAACAATCTCACCTCATAAGAGTTATGTGAACCTTCACCCTTTCCAAAAGAAGGCATCACCGCTCATAGCTCGTCTATCGATGCTCAATATAAAGTCCCGTTACATTCATCTCATACGTCGTGCAAGCTGGCTTCTAGTATGAGGACATCATAGCTCATTAGATGATTTCTCATCTCATCTCTAGTATTGAGTGTCTTAAGCTCAATACTCTCATTAGAGTGTTGATAGAGACTAGTCTCTTCATTATGTTACACTCTCAAAGGTGAGTACATATTGGTATCATTTAATTAGGATCATTTGACATTGTTCTCATCATTTACATTAGCCTCATATCATGTAGTCACCATATTAATTATCATTAGAAACTTTGATTTTCATATTTACTCACCTCTTATTACGTGAATGTTCATTTCATCATGTGTCAATGCACTTGTCCATTTAGTGTGTTTCGCACCCTTACTTAACCCTTCTAGGGTTTCATCATTTAATTGTTAATCTAATCATAGGTCAATGAACTTGGTCATTAAGTGTATCTTACACTCATACTTAACCCTTCTAGGGTTCATCATTTCATTACATACATCTTAGGTTCACTTACTTCAGAATGTATGTTAGACATGTGTCTATACATACAAGCCATGGGGCTTCATTTATAGTTCATTAAGTGATTCATACATTCCTAAGATTATATAGTACACGACTTATGTATCAACACGGAAGTTTGGGCAAGGGAATCAAAGTTCAAATCTCTTGGATAATACTTTAAATTTTCATTGATTTTATTTTTAATATCCATTATATTGGGACTCTAGATTAAACCCCAACGTTAATAATATATCATTAATTCTCTACTTTGTTTTCCTCTTATATTGGACGAAGGGTTGTGGGTCCGTACCCCCAGGACCCCTTTTTATTTTTAACATCACATTGCTCATTTTCGCCCAAACCAAGAGGTTGTGGGATCAAACCCCCACAACCTCTTTTACTTTAGTCATTTATTTCGCAAGAATAGGGAAGTTGTGGGTTCGAACCCCCATAACCTCCTTATTTTTATTTAAATTCGCTAGAGGCTGTGAGGTGGTGGGAATGAACCCCCACAACCTCCTTTTTTTTTATTTAAATTTTACTACGCTAAGCTTTATTGGTAGTGAGGTTGTGGGATCGAGCCCCCACAACTTCACCTCATTTTTATTAGTTAATATTTCTCCTCTCCTTTCTTTTCCTATGGTCGTGGGTTCGATTCCCACGCCTCAGACTTTCTTTGTATTTAATTATATTCTTTCACTCGCTACCTGGAGGTCTTGGATTTGATTCCCACGCCTGCCATTCAATTTAAATAAATCATTCTTCTCCTTTCTCAAACTTGTAGCCAGGTTTGATTCCCCTCAGCCCCATTTTCTTTTCCTTTCTCCCGAAAACTAGTAGCTAAAGGGTGAGGTCACAGGTTCGAATCCTGGTGGCCTCACCTCTTTTAAATGTATCGAATTTCCAAATTTCAACCCCCTTTTTGAAAGAAATTCAAAGTACCCTAAGCTGGAAATTTATTCAAAATTTTTAGCTTCAATTCATCACCTATTTCATGTTAGTTTCTTAGGGCAGTTCACCAAGCATTTAGTATGTAGTTAGGTGTAGTTTAGGTGTTACATTAGTCAAGCGTTTTAATTCAAAATTTGTAACTTCACACACCATATGAACATCACATTGTGCACAACTTTAGCACATAAAATACAAGAAACAACATGCCTTTACATGTCCCAAAAGAGTGACTAATTCACTGCCACACGTTGCACACACACATCACCTTTTTCATATGATTTCGAACAAGATAATAATTCTTCACACAATTTAGAACATGCATAATTAAACATAAACATCACAAAAACACAATTAATCCATACTCTATATCAGCAAACATACTTAACCTAAGTTCAACGGGAGCTATGTGATAGGGACATGCAAAAGGGGGAAAATCCTAGTTTTTGGAATGATTATATTGAATCTTAAGTGGTCTCTTTGAAGAGGGACCAATATTAAAGAAACCCATACCTTAATTTTCTTTTTCAAACGTGAAGTGTCTACCCAAAACCCTCTCAAAAATTAGTGCAAGCTTCCTCAAGGTCCACACAACTCGAGGGACAAATTCTCTTTGCCTTAACGTTTTCGTTACTTTTTTTGTCTTAAAATTTCATGTGAGTTCATCAAGTATGAAGAACTCTTGATGTATTTTCAGTTCTTAACCTTAATTTGGCAGAGACAAAACGTGAAAGAGAGTTTTTGAGCGTGGAGAGGTGATAGACGTGAGAGAGTGAACGTATGAAGTTGTTTATGATTAGAGGATGACTTAGTTAATTTAGGACACTCCTTAACAAACAAAAATATGATTTATTCAATTATACGTGAAAGGACCATTTTTCCCTTACAGAAAAATCCGATTTTAATTGATAATTAAATCATCCATTCATTGCTTCCAATGGAGCTCGAACCCGAGTGACACCCTTTCGCGAAAAAAGGTCACCTCGGATCGACCCAACCTGAATTGATTCTTTAAATTAATTAATTAATTCCTTAGGGTAAGTACAATATTACTCTTGCCCTGGAAAAGACCATTTTATCCTCGGGCACTCGAAACATAAGATTTCTTCTTTTTATGTCCGGTATAAAGACTCCTCCGATTAAATCTTCGTTTGCAAGAGCTCTACTTGGTTGATTCCAACCTTTTCAAGCTCAACTAACTCCCCAAGTTAGTTGTCTTGGTCATAGTAAGGGTTCTGAGATCTGGTTCTACGCGTATCAATCCCTGTGAACCTTAGTCTAATCGCAAGCATTCTTGACACCTTAAGTTTTATTTTATTCATTTTTTAGGGTTGTTACAATATTGTAATTGAAACTGGATTTTTCCAGATCCAAGATGATAATTTGGTCTTAATTTCTGAAGTTAAAATTACAGCACACACAATGTTTCCTCTCTATCTCAATAATATGCAACAATCATGCTTTTTAGCAAAACAAGGAGATGCTGTCTGGTTGTGAGATTTTTGGTTTGGGCATCTTAAATATGTTGGATTTAGAACCTTGCCACAGAAGAATATGGTTATTTGGATTACTCAACTTTTATTTCTATCTGAAATTTGTGAAGAGCGTGATGGTTAGCAAGAAGTCTCGCAGCTTTTTTCAACAAAAGTGTTCATGGAGATCAAAAAAGTCATTTCAAGTTTTTCGTTATGATATAAGTGGACAGATCAGACTATCTTCTAACAGAGGTACAATCTACATAATTACCTTCATTGATTGGAAAAGTTGGGTATAGTTTTTACAAGTGAAATAGGAAGCTTTTTAAAAGCTTTAATGTACTTGTTAAAAAAGAAGATTGGTAGTCCAACAAAAGTTCTTCATTCATATCATGGGGGAGTATAACTCAAAATAGTTACAATTTTTGTGACTTTCATGGAATCAAGAGGCAATTTATAGCAGCTTAATCGACCCCAAAAAAGGGAGTCTATTCGAGGAAAAATCTCATTATTATGAATATATTGTGGAGCATTCGTAAAAGAAGTTGACTTTCTAGATGTTTTTGATCTGAAGCAGTCAATTGGAGTATCGGATCCTTAACAGGTGCCCTACATTTACAGTTCAAAATATGACTATGGAGGATGCATGGAGCGGAAAACGATTAGTTGTAGATCACTTCAAAATATTTGGGTGCATTGCATATGGTAATATTCCTGATCAGAAGAAAGAAGCTAGATCACAGAATATATTTTATTCGGTGTTATAATTCAATCAAAAACTTGCAAGTTTTATAATCCTAACACTAAGAAAATGTTGATTAGTCGGGATGTCATCTTTGGTAAATTAATTTTGGCAGTGGAAAAAAAAGTCCATGGGAGAAAAAAAATTAGTTTTCCTAGATTGGGATAACAACGAAGAAGCAATTAAGCCACAACAACAAGTTCATGTTGTTGCTCAAGATATCAATTATGGATGTTCTGAAACTTCACCAGATATGGATGGACATATACAAAACTATAGTTGATTAAAGTGCCCCTCATGTTCAAAGAAGGTCATCATTGATGACAGATAACGAGGTAAGAGGAATTCATTGATTGAAAGATCGTCTCACTCATTTTTCTCTATTTTGGAGATTGTGATCCAACGAATTTCGGAAGTTCCATCAAAGATGAAAAATGGCGAAAGGCAGTGAATGATTAAAATGCATCTATCAAAAAAAATGATACATGAGAACCTGCTCATCTACCCTAAGTACACAAAATGATTGTAGTAAAATGGGTCTATTAAACTAAACAGAAGGAGAATGGGGATATCGACAAGTACAAGGCACAACTTGTAGTGAATGTCTACAACAAGAAATCAGGGTGGATTACTGAAAATGTTTTAGCTCCAATTGTCTGTCTTCATACAGTCAGGTTGGTGATTTCATCGGCTTCTCAAATTCATGGCCTACTTCTAAACTGGATAAGAGGTCGGATTTTCTACATGGAGACTAGCAAGAACAAGTATTAATTGACCAACTTGTTTGTTATTTTACGATTGATGGAGATCATAAAGTTTGAAAACTAAAGAAGGTTCTATACGGATATAAACAAGAACGTAGATCTTGGTAGAGTTGTATTAATGCTTACTTTCAAAAGGAAGGATTTCGAAAATTTCCCTAAGATTTACAAAGTTTGAAGATCGAGGGAAAATGATTATTATGTGCTTATACATAAATAATTTTAATTATATGGGAAATGATCGAGTTATGTTTGAAAAGTTTAAAAATTCAATGATTCTTTAATTTGATATGTCTGATCTTGGTATGTCATATAATATTCTGTGCATATAAATAGTTCAATCATCCGGCAGAGTATTTGTTTTCTCAAAAGAACTATGTGCGAGAAATTTTAATAAGGTTTCAAATGAAAAATTGCAAATATGTCACTTCCACGTTAAATGTTGGCATGAAGCTTACAATATATCTTTGAGGAAAGAGAATTGATGACCCTTTTTTGAAACAAATTGTGGGAAGCTTGATGTATTTGATAGCAATGATGTCTTACATAACACATGCTATAAGCCTCATTAGCATATTCATGAAGAATCCAAAAGAATTTCATCTTTTTGTTGCAAAAAAGGATCCTTCACGGGTTAAAAGATATTGACTTTGGGTTGTTCTACAAGAAAGATGAAAATTATGGACTGATTGGGTTTGCGGATAGTGATTATTCTTGAGATTTAGATGATCGGAAGACTGCTTCAGTATATGTATTAATGATGAGTTCAGGTGCAATCTCATGAATATCAAAGAAGCAACCAATCGTCATTTTTTCAACAACTGAAGCTGAATTTGTTGTTGCTACTACATGTACCTTACATGTCATTTGGTTGAGAAATAATTGTACTGAGCCAAATTTCAAGCAACAGAAGGCAACAACAATTTATTGTGACAACAATTCAACTAAAAATTTGTTCAAAAATCTAGTTTTGCATGGGAGAAGCAAACATTTGATGTAAGGTTTTGTGTTTTTGAGAGATCTTACTGAAGATGGATTAATTGATCTTATGCATTGCAAAAGCGAAGAGATTCCACTGGCATATTTATTAAATCCCTCAAATATGCACCTTTGTGAAGCTTAGGTAATGAGTTGGAGTTTGTACTTTTTTGGATGCAGCTTTGGGAAATAAAAGTAAGAGTATTTCGGTTTAAGTGAGGGATCCAAAGAATTTTATTTAGCTGTTAATTGTATGTTACAATCGTTAATGCAGACATTTCTTCCTGTTTTTCAGTTTATTCTAGTGTTAGTTGTTTTCATGTTTTTAGAATAATAGTTCATCTCAATCACTTTATTAATTCTATTTTATCTTCTATAGCTATAATGTTTAGACTTTGTGTATATTAGGACTCTCTTTATCTGTTTAGTATATCATTTATATACAATAAAACACAAGCAAATAGATAATCAATTCATTCTCTCAGATCGTTATACTATTTATTTAGCAGGTCCTAGCTTTTAGGTTTCAGTTATTGTTTGTGGCTAATTTAAATTATTTTCTGTAGGAGTCCTAGAAGATATATTGTTGATTGGTTATCTGTTTAAGAGTCATATTGTAATCTGATTTATACATCTCCAGCAACAAGAAGTTTTCTTTTCCTTTAATTTCTTTGGTAGCAATTATGAAGTAGATGTTTCTATGATCTCTTGATAAGTTGGTATTTTATCAACTCAGTGAACTCAAATTTATGAATAATTGTGTTATGATGATAATTGAGGAGATTTTAGGTCCTATTTTTCTTGTACATAGGAATTCACTGAAAAAATTTTAGTAGATGAATTTGATGATTAATAATCAGTGAAGCACATTGGCGAAGAACCTGGCGTCTAGCTACAGACACTTTGCATCTTGCCCACTGGGTTGGAGAATTTTTTTTTAAGAATCTACTAGTCATTAGCGTGATACATTTCCTAATTGTTGTTTCATCTCTCCCAGCGCTGATGTTAATTAGAAAGCTAGATGCTGAAGTGTTTATGTGATCGGCGGAGCACAATTGTTGATAGGCATTCCATCAGTCCAGCATAAGTCGAGGAGTAGAAGGTGAAGGGGAAAAACGGTAGTCAAGGAAAAAAGTTCTTACTTTAGTAGGTTCCAAGAATAGAATGGAGATCATGCATCAGAGCTAGTTTAGTTACCTATTATAAAGAGCTCAACTCTTAACGTCAAATTTAACTAGAATGCAACTCGATCATCGAAAAATCATCAGGAACCTAAATGAAAAAAATCAATTATGCAAATCAATTATAAAACATGTTCAGACCTGTGTGAATCATCAAAGCTTATACTAGTTCGTCCTAGCCATGGTCAAATTGAAATATCTATAAGTCAAAAAATATTATCTTTTAGTAAATATTGTGAATATATAACTCAATGTAGCTTTAAAATGAGCATGTTAAGATATGAATCGAAGATACATGTGTTGTCATACCTAATAAAAAAATTATAATGACCAAATTCGACAAAGATGTAAGTAGCTCATAAATCAGAGGAATTTCACATGCTTGTTAATTGGGAATAAAATTGAACTTAAGAGTGTCTTCTAGAGGTAGCTTGATTAATAACTAACATCCCAACGAATGATGTTAAAGTTTATGTTTATGCAAAACTAAAAACAAGAGTATTGACTTTCCTACATTTCAAAAACAACAATACTAGGGACGAGATTCGAGAAAGAAACTAAACAATGATCAAATGATCTTTTCGTAAACCTAGTACCAAAACGAAATTTGTTTTAGGTTGTTAGCAAGAACTTCAAATATACGTCTATTAGTTTCCCCAAGTCTTCAAAAGCTCCACCCCCTTTCTGCAAAATTTAAATAATGAATATCAGGCAAATTACACACCAGAGACAGCCGGAAGGACTGTTGATAGAAAGGAAGGAAATCGAAAGCCAAGTGTAAAACATAATAGGCCAATGATGATATATTTTTAAATCACATTTGAGCGAAAAAACATATAAGTGCTTATCATTGTGAGATATAAATAAACTATATGAATGAGAAACCATAAAAATACCTCTTTGATCTCTCCATGTATGATCATCTTCCCTTTTCTATGAAATAAAAGAAGATAAAACAATGCATGATCCTACTTAAGTCCGTAGACCAAATGTCTTAATATTTAGTTGTAAATATCTTGAAAAGTAAAAATAATTTACTATATTTCTTCGCTTAAAGCTTATCGTAGACCAATATATATATATTCTATAGGAAGTTAAAAAAAAATTAATTATGTTAATTTATACTAAAATCATTTCTTTAAAGAAACACATATAAATTACTTGAAGTTTCAAGTCGCCAAATTATTTTCTCTAAACTCACATACAAATAGCACAATGAATTAGCGGGAAAGTTACCCTTCAAAAAGTAATTTCTTCTACTCTTGAAACTCTAAGATCCTCTCCACGATTGTATTCTTAAACACAAATCTCATGATCCTAGAAATTGGAAATAACAATTAACTCTCTTCATTGGTATAGTTGGTTGAAGAAACACAAGAACACACCTGACAGGCTTATATTGCCCTATTCAATGGATTCTATCATGGGCTTGCCTCTTCATAGCAGCATTCCACCAAGGATCCATCAAGAAAAACTAGCAAAGGGCCAGATTAGAGTGGCACATCAAGGAATGTAGAATGTGCATTGACAAAGATATGAAAGGAAAATCTTACTTGTGATGCAACTCTAAGATTCAGGGCAAGGCCTACTGCTTTCAAGATCATAAGAAAATAATGCAACTTGTATTATATTTATATTTTGTAATTGTAGAATCTCTTGCAGTGATAGACATGGATCCATGTAATTGGATACAACTGATGCCCCACTGCGAATGAACGTAAGACAATATGTTTTACCTTTTGTAGAGAATAGTGTATTAAATCCAAAAATGACGTGAATGGACTGAACACAATTGCCTGTGCAAAACCATCTCTTTCAATCGTGAACCTTATTTTTCTCACTTCAACCAATAAAACAAGAAATGAGAACGATCTTACTACCATAACAGATATATTCACAAGAATAAGATTATACATGTTTAAACCATAATATTGCATCCCTTTGCACTCATTATGAGAAGAAAATAAAACCATAAAGCAAACTATAAAAAATAAGATATAATTATTGATTGAAAAGTAATTGTATACCGAAGCTTCTGTTTTGTGCTTCTCTTAAATTATCAAGACGTACGTTGTTCAGTATACTTGAAGACCTAAAACCTTTGATTTTTTCTTTAGTTTTCTAGTCATTTGCAGTGAAATCCACAATAAATGATTTAGAATATGAAGGACATGAAATAATCCCATAACTGCAGTAAAACTTATAAGACATGACTTGCAAAATACATGTTTGCATGAAGTAACATTCAATGATCAAAAGAGGTGCACATTTTAATGGGAAAGTATGTATAAACTTCAAATGACAGAATAATAGTAAAGGAATTCATAGCATATTTCTTAGGTTGTCAAGAAATGAGGTGCGAGAATTTAAATCATGAAGTCCAAAAGATTCATGGAAGTCATTTAAGCTGTTAAAAGACATTCCTAAAAGAAAATACTGAGGTCTTTCGAATAATGTTGAAAAAGAATTTGCAAAAGCTCATGCACTAAAAGAAGGATTGAAAAACCAATTCAAATTAAAATGACATCATAGGTGTAAATGTGGGGAAATATGGCCTAATTAAGATTTGAAATATCCACTTTATAATATAAAAAATATGAACGTACTGCAAATATGAATTCCATCGAATCTAACTTTACTTAAGAGGAAGATGATGAAACTCACAACTAGATCTACTCTAAGATCGTGACATAAACCGCATGATTGTTTAACATTACTTGTGCTTCAACTTCTATCCACAACAGTACATGAGTACTCCACAATGTAGGGATGATTAAGTGCATGTGGTCAGGTCAAAAATCAAATCAGTCAAATATAAGCAAAGAATTTCTAGTAATTATTTTTGAGATAGAACCACACATAGATTATAGGAAGTCAATGAATTTTGTGCTATTTACTTCTTGAAGAAGCTAAAATTGTTATGGAAATTCAAGAGATCCAACAACAAAGCGAAGACATGCTTAAAATAACAAATAAGTTGATGACACAAGACACTAATGAGGTCAATTCTTGTTTTTTTACTTGCATCGTACTTCTTAATTCATGGAATTAAAAATAACAAATACAAAATAAGTACTTCTATTTTGGTATCCAAATATTGCATCAACTTTTATGCCAACTTAAATTCAATGTGATATCATGATGTAAATACATTTGCAAAAAACATTTGAATGAGAACTAACTCCACCACCAAGTCATATTACATGTGGATTCGATTGACAAAGCAAATATAGTAGGAAAGGATCACTGCCGGACGCCTTTGTAGGGGGTTCTCATGGGTATATATTACACTTCATCATATAGAAAGAGTAGCAATGAATATTATGACAAAAAAAATAATTTTATACCTTGTATTATTGCACATGTAATATATACTATAGTTAAAAAAACTAAGTAATATAAAAATAAATGAAGAAAAAAAATAAGGAGAAAATCGTCCTAAAATTTTATACCATTTGGATTGAATTTTTGTTTGTGTTCGATCCATCATAAACCTAGCTTATAAGGAGATTATTGTCCAAAAATTGATTCATCAATTCATTTGGATGGTGTTCGATCCATCATAAACATAGATAAGAAGGAGAACATTGTCCAAGTTCATATAATAAGGTACTCCTATTTTTTAAAGGGCTACTGTGGGACTATTATCATTAGTAATATCAGTTCAATCAACTATAAAACCCATTTACTCCTTAATAAATAAAATAGTGAGGGTCAAACAATTATAAAAGTGGTGTGTTGACTACTTCTATTCTCTAGGAACATGTTATCTCAAATCAAAACAAGTACCGGAAAAATTTATCACAAAATTTGGGAATAATTCACTTAGTGTCATTACATTTGATTTTCAAACCAGTAATATCACTCCCTTTGATTGCTAAATCGCCCCAATATGGGTTCGATAAAATGAACTACTTTCATGGAAATAATTTTCATGATTTTCAGTACTTGATTTTTCTAGAAAGTATATTATTGACGAACAAAAACAAAAAAAAATTGAATTCTTCCATACCAAATACACCCTAAAAATTTTATTTTACTTTTGCACTCAATAATATACAAGCAAAAGAACTACAAATCACCTCAAATAAACAAGTTATATGATTGCAAATAGAAACACTAGAAGAAGAGGATGAGTAAAAGAAGGATTTTTCGAGAGAACCTTTCCTCGAAGATGAGGAAGCATGACAATAGATAGTCATTTATATACAAATAACTACTGCAGATTTGTCAGAAAAATTCTTCAATAATTGTGACTGTCAGAGAGAGAGTAAGAGAGAGTGATAGATAGAGACAAAGATACACAGAGAGAGAGAGACACACACACACACACACACACACAGAGAGAGAGAGAGAGAGAGAGGTTTTATATTATCTCTAATCAACAAAAGTGCTAGAAAATTCTATCATAAAATTTGGAATAATTCAGTTGGTATCATTTAATTTAATTTTTGAAGAAGTGATGTCACTCCCTTTGACCACTAAATTACTCCACTATGGATTGAATAAATGAACTCCTTCGAGAGAGAGAGAGAGAGAGGTTTTATTATGTTGTTGTGTTAACTATGTCTAGGCACCTGTTATCTCTAATAAACACAGGTACTTAAAAATTGTATCAAAAAATTTGAGAATAATTCACTTAGTGTCGTTTCATTTAGTGTTTTAACCAATGTTGTCACTCCCTTTTACCGCTAAATTATCCTATTATGGGTTGAATAAATGAACTCCTTGTAAGTTGTAGGGAAGTCATTTTCCTAATCTTAGTACTTAATGTTTCTAGAAAAAATATTTTTAACCAACAAAAGCATGTAAAAGTTTTAAATTCTTCCACACCAAACACACCCTAAAAATTCTATTTTACTTGTTCACTCAATAAGATTCAAGCAAAAAAAAGGAAAGTTGTATGATAATAGCAAATTGAAACACAAAAATAAGATGAGTAATAAAAGGATTATTCGAGAGAATCATTTGACAAGGATGAGGATGGATGAGAATGGATCCTCATTTTTTATGCAAAAACTATTGCAAATTTGTAGTGAACTCCCTTAAAAATTGTAACAAGAGAGAGCTTTTGTGTGTGTTGAGGAAACAGGATTGCACTCGTGTAGTAAAAATGATTTGTCTTTGACTAGATTATTTCGATTTCAATACTAAAAAATGAGACAAAGTTTTAAGTTTAGAGTGCTTATGCCTTAAACAAACACTTATATTATATTTAATGCCAATTTTAACAAATAAAATTAATATTTACAAGTTTTCTAGTATTAGAGAACAAGACTAACATGCTACTGAGATATCAGTAGGCTTTAAAAATAATGACTAACATGCTTCAAATTTACTTTTTTATGTTATTTTTGTTACATATGATTTGATAAAATAATTTTAGAACTAAACATAAATATTCTTTGCGATATTGAAGTGCAATAGGCTAGAGTTGATATATATAGCTGACACGAATTGTAATGACACAGTAGGTCATTTCTGGAGTCATTTATAAATTTAACATTTTCCCCTCCGATATCGACCCGAATTTTTTTTATTGAGGTCAAAAGTTTGTTTCGAACTTTGTTGTTACACCCCTTTTCCAAAACAGACCAAAAATGCAGACATTAAAAAGTTGCAGGTGCCACCGACGGAAGCCAAATACACACTGTCAGTCGACTTAGGTTTCATCGGTCAGCTTAGTTGATTGGCTAGCCAACTTCTAGTCATTCGTTTTGAACGTTGGTCGACCAGTAATACCATCAGTCACCTCAGCTGATGGGACAGAAACCTTTGAGTCCTCAGCTGATAATGGTCGACATACGTTCCGTCAGTCAACACTGTCACTAATATAAATAGCTTTTAAGTCAGGGGTCTTTTGGTGTTTGTAAGAATCCTCAAAATGAATTAAGGTGTCTAGAGCCTCACATGTGCCAAAAAAAGATTAATATCCTGTTAATAAAGTGTTTTACAGCTTGTAAAGTTTATTTTAACTGGTTTGGAAGTCAAACGTCCAAGAACGACCAATATGTTCAAAAGTTTGTCTTTATGTGTTCTAGTGTGTTCTAGTGTGCCTTGCATGTTTTATGTATTATTTGGTGCCTCAATTGATAGGATAGGACCTTAACATGTATATGAGCCTATTGAGATTCGAAACATTTGGGCATTAATCACAAAGGACCACCCAAAAGGTCCTTGAGGTGGACCTAAAAGACAGCAGTATCCAAACAACGACTTGTAATCGACGCTCCGTTAATGGACCTACAACCCGTCGATTGGGGTAGTTACTCCACACTAAAACGTGTGACCTCAGTCTCCAAAAGAGAGGCCTCAGTCAGAAATGACGGACGTGAAGGACGGTGCCTACTTTCCATCAAAGGTCCGTCAGTATGCACCTGTATTGATCCTGCAACTTTCTATCTAGGTGTTGCCAACTTAAGAGGTGAATTGGGAAATTCACCCCACATTCCAAATAGCGTATAGACGGTTATTTAGTATATTTGTAGGTATACTAGGTAGGTTAAAAATATTAAAACACCTATTCCAATTCATTCATCAAAATTAGACTTTTCCTCTCAAAAGAAACTCTCTAGAAAGCTTTATTGGAGATCAAGGTCAAGAGCAACCTAGGTGATGGATTCTCGTGCTTTGTTCTTCATGTTTTTTTTGTATTCTCGTGTAATGAGGTATGGTAATACTGCATCCTTATTCAATCTTCCATCTAACGAGTTCCTTCAAAGTTTTTTCAATGTGATTTCATGATACTAATTCTTATCTTTCAATCTAGCCATGCGTTCATTATCAAAATAATTTCAAAAGCATCGTAATGACGAATTTATGATTAAATACCATTTTAATGATGAATTTCAATCCAATTTCATGAAGAATGCATGATCCACTTATATTATAAAATTAGTCTATGATGTGGATCTTGTGATCTTGATTCTATGTTATGTGAATTTTTATTAGATTGTATTGAATTGCCTATTAATATTGTTACCCATGTGAATTGAATATTAATTGTGGAGGAATGTGTAACACTTTGAAAAATTTAAGACTAGTTTAAAAGCCTAACATAGGTGCCATGGGGTATAAACACTGTTTTAAGACATACTTCAATGGCTATAAGTCATTTAGGAATTTTAGGAACCAAAACGTCCAAGAACGTTCATGACGTACGAAAACTAGTTCTAAGGGGTAGTAGCGTGCCCTATCCTATTTGACTAGCTTTTAGGAGTCAAAAATCAATGAAATTGGGTAGAAGGGTGTATAACGTGTTAAAGGTGATTCATGGTCGAAATGTCTGGGTACGACTCCCCAAGGACCAATCAAGGACCCTTGAAGAGGACCCTAGCACGTAGAAGGAAACACTCCCAAGGCAGTGTGAAACCACGAGTGGGCAACAATGGCTCGTGTGTGGATCGACGATACGTCGATGCCAACGTTCATCCCAAACATAGGCAAAATGTTGGGATCCCTTAGATGTCTAGTTTCTGAACTCAACGATGGTTGTGCAGCACGGAAGGGCACAATAACCGTCGATGCACAAATGGCCCGTCGTTCGGGGTCTCGTCTATGAGGGTTGAGATTCCTGCACAACTTAAGTTAGTTTCATTGAATTAGTTGGGGGGTTAGGTGATTAATTAAGGGTTTAAGGAAATCTAATTAAGTTGATTAAGCCCAATTTAAAGACCCCCACCCTCATTAATTTAAACACAACACACAAAATGAACTCTCTTCCTTCATTTAAAATTGAAGACTAGCTAGGGAAGGGATTATGGAGCTGTAAGGGAGCGAATTCACAAGGATCTAATTCACCATTGAGACTTCTTTCTTCAAAGGACTCCTTCAAAGTATTTCAAAAAGTTGAGTTTTCAAGTGGGTTTCATTACGAATTTGATGTTGTGAACTAAGTTGTTTATGGTTTCTTTAGGATATTATGGATACATTAACTTGTATTTTAACTTGATTATGATCAATTGTAATTGTTAGTTTCCAATTGAAGAATATGATCCTTAACCCTTAACCTTTGGTTTGATCTTGATGTGAATTAGGTTGAGATTGATTCAATTGACTTGATTATTGGTTAAATCTCTATGATATGATGTTATTACATTAATAATGAATAAATTAAGGTGAATTGTAGTTTTTCATAATAGTTCTTGAGAAGTGATCTAGGTTATGGGAATTGACCTAAGGATCTTGTCATAAGTTTTGAGTTATTATTCAATGAAAGTGTAGTGATTCTTCTAATCTTATGATGATGTTGATTATTGAATTATGTTGATGTGATGACCTAGTTGGGTTGAGTTATGGGTTGATGGTAAGACCCTTATGATGAACTATGATGGAGACTTGGTAAGTCTTGTAATCCATATTCCTTACTTCTACTTTTGCTTAGTTGTGCTTAAGTGATGATGATTGTGTTGAAGTATGACTTATTTACGATTCATAGGGTGGAATGATGTTGAATTTATATGTCTTGATTATGGTTGTGAGGTTCATGAAGATGTAAATGCTATGAGGATGATGGTTTATACCAATGTGACTTATTATGAAGTGATATGTAATGTGTTGTCCTCACCTATATGAATTGTGATGAAAGGATTTATACCCATACAATCCTTATTGACATATTGATGATGATGATTATACAAGGGGTAGACCCTATGACCTAAACTAAGGTATGATTGATAATTAAAGGATTAAAGACATTTCAAAATGGACTATAGCTCAGAACCGAGTGAACTACATTGAGAAGTGTCCCTTTCACATATGGAAGGTAGGAGCACTAAATTACTCTTTAGATTGGAGACTATAATGAATGGAGCACAAAGAAGGTTCCAACTATATCTCCTAGTTACTGAACAACGTTGCCACCGTAGGAATACTAGCTAGTGGATGCACGTAGTAGCTATATTTTATATTTTGGTACTACTTCGGCAAGTAGTCCACCTTCTTTCGGTGTAGGGTTTTTATGACACCGGATTCCTCACTAGCTGATGTAGTCTATGTCGGTTAGGGAAAGATGTTCCTAAAATGCAAATTGAATTAATGGATTGAACTCTAACTAGGTTAACCTAACGGATCCATCTTAGTCTAGGTAGGGGTACTGGACTCTACCTATGTATTGCACGAATTAGCCTTAAGGGGAGTCTTAGGAGGATGTTCTTATATATGTTTATGTTATGATGATATATGATATGCATATGATGAACTGGCACATTGTTTATACTATATGTTGATTATTTCACTTATGAATATGTGATGGATTATATTGTTAAAGTAAGATTAAACGTATATCTAAGTGTTATATAATGTGAAGTTGGACATTGGCTATGGTTTTCTTGTTGAGGCTACTTGATTGAGTAAGTTTTTGAGATTTTTCTTGGTCATTGCACTTGTTGACTTGATGAGGAATCATTAGTAGTTGTCTTGCTTATTATGATATAGTTAACTCGTATTCATGCTTGTGATGTTATTCCTTGATGATAGCGTTGTAATAGATCATGATTTCAAGTATGTTGGGATATATATTACTTGTTTCAGTTTGTAAGCATGTATGGTTGATTGGTATGACTTGTTTTATTATGCATGAAACTTCTAAAATGGTAAAATGACATGTTTTTACTAAATTTCCTTTTTAGCATGTTCTGCTCTTATATGTGCATATGGTCTCATAATAAGTACTTTTCGAGTGCTAACCCCATTTCCTTCCTTTTTCCCAAACATTTTAGGTTTTAGTCATTGAAGGCTCATTAGAGACGAGTTGAGGAAGACTTGGATATTCTCTATCATCCAAGTGGGTAGGTCCTTACTTTCCGAGGGAGATGCCAATACCTTGCTTATGAAGTTGCTTTGTTTTTCTACGACTTTTATGTTCATTCCACTTTCGTTTGAGTAGGAATTGTATAAGCCTATATGTGGATTCTTTACATTTGATGTAGGGTTATGTCCAAATTTTTCTGATCGTTCAGATAATATGAGATGAGACAATGTTTGAGACATTTTTCTAACTTATATGTACATATATGCATAAAAGTAGAAGGCTATGTAAATTTTCATATACGAAGGGTCTATATATACTCGATATGACTATATTATGTTTATGTAGAAGTCTATGTAAACCTCCAAGTAGATGTAATGAAAAGTTTTAATTTTTCCGCATTTTCAAACTATGAATATAATGACATTAGACTAAGAGGCTAGTCTTAGTCCTCAAAGAGGATGACAACTTCGGTTACATCTAGGGGATATACCCAGATGTGAAATAATGATCCAAGGTTATCACAGTTTTATCTTTGAGAACTTCGTGAGTTTATCTTGATTTGTCTACTTAGTAAAGAATTGGCCTTGACTGACATTGTGTGGTATGGTCCACTTATGTTGGTGGTTTTTATTTTATTGTCATTATATATGTTGTGATCATGGCATTGAAGGAAATATGTGTAAGGTTATTCAATCTTAAGATTATAATGTTTGTGAAGGAGTTGTGAAGTCTCAAATTCTTAGTATCATGCTCCCAGCATATTGATGATATTTCCTACATATGAATGATTATGTTATGGTTAGGAGTGGTTCATATGTTTAATATTGATGAAATAATATTGATGAAGGACCCTCTACCTATGTTTCCCTATATGATGTGGCCTAATATGCATGAGTAGGAGTCTTCTATGTAAAGATTGACTATGTTTTTGTCTTCCATGATATAATGTGAGTGTGTATATATTGTCCTTGATATTCTATATATGTATGACTTAAGACTTGAAGGATGTTCTACATCAGTTGTGGTGTTTAGAGGGTGGCTTCCTCAATACCATGTTGTTGATATTATATGGTCATGTTAACCAATGTACACAAACACGTCTCATGCATGACTACAAGTGTCATATGTTCATGATAGTATGAAAAAGATGTATATTAACTAGGATTACTTGATAAGTGTACTAGTATAAGTAGGGGCATGAGACTTTACCTATATATTGCACATGTGTACCTTGATAGAATAGTTCCTAGGGAGAGTCTTTATGAATATAAGTATGAATGTATGATTAAGCTACGGACATTATAAAATATGAGATGATGATAAATTCATGATTGTGAGGGATGTTAAGTAGTCTTTTATGCATCTTAATGTTATGCTATGTAGAAAAGTATATGAATGATAAATTATGATCATGTAGTGTATAAATGTGTTTATGTGAAAGATTTCCTCATATATGTTCACATACATATATGAATGAATGAACGAATGAAGCATGCTACAATAATCTAGCAAAGTAGGGTCTTTTGAAAGGAAATACTGAATTGTACTCTAAATTAGATCATGCTTTGAATATGTTATGTCCATGTCAAAGGATATTCTCACATGATTTAGGTGTTAATGAAAGGACATTCTCATCATTAAACCTATGATCTTTGCAAATGAGGGTTTTATCTCCTAAAGCCTATTTTTTGAAGTTATGTTAATATATGCTTTTCAAAAAAAGGGAACTTACCTTAGCACTGGGAGAACTTGATGGTGAGAGGTGCCCCTTCCCAAAGAGGAAGTCATGTTCACCCTTTGGTTTTCTCATGAGATGGAAACCACATAGGTAATTGTCACATAGAAGGTTTCAATATACAAATACTATATAATTAACTATGTTTCCCCTGTAGGACCTAGCAAGAGGATCCACCCAGATTCTAGCATAATATTGATGATTTACCTAGGCAGTTAGAGAACGTATTGTCTGTGTGGGGTTCTATGATACTGTATTCCTTGTTTAGCTCATATGGTCTTAATGTCGGTTAAGCTATAGTTTTACCTAAAGATAAATGGACAATGGAAGTAAGATGATGAACCCTAACTAGATCAAACTAAGGGAAATTGCTTAGTGTAGGTGAGTCTATGGGACTTTGCATATGTAATGCACAAGTAGCTCTTGAACGGAGTACTAGGAGGGAGTTATATATGTATATGTATATATATTTTATGCATGACATTGTTGTATTTTCCTACCTGTATGATTATATGTATGGTATTGGTCTTATTGACAATATGATGGTCTTACTTGATATGCATGCAGTTGAATAAACTTGTGATGTTGAATTATAAAATAAATGGTAGTGTTTATGGTCTCTTTTTGTGTTTACTTATGAGTAAGGTCTTAGGATATGCATAAATGAATTGTAGTACAAGTATGCATTTGATGACTATTTCCTTATTATGATGATATTGGTAGTATTGACTTGCATGTTGTATTGAAATGAGTATAAAGACTAAACTGTTCAAGATTATGATTTTATGAGTCTTATATAAAAGTTCATGAATTATGTTGGGTCATATATGAAGTATTTTTCTCCTAATATGTTATGCTTATATGAATGTATTTGTGTAGGTTAATGAAAGTTGTATGGGTGTTCACACTGGTGACCTTAAGGTGATGCTTGAGTGGGATGGTGCAATGGGACACTATTCATGCATTGCGCCAAGTATTATTCGAGGGTTACTTTGGTGTAAGGGAGTTAAGGTAAAGGAAAGAGAATGATATTAAAATGATTAATGTGCCTTGAATGTGAAAAGCGGCTTTATGTTGTGTTATTGCTTTTGTACATGTTTATATGAAGTATGTGAGCTATGTTGTATTTATTGTATAAATATTCATGACGTTTTACTGAAATATATGATGCATGATTTCCAAGTAAATGTCCTCTTTAGATGCATGTTTTGACAAGATTGTCATACTTAGTGCATTCTTGTACTAACACCATTCTTATTCATCTTTTACAGAAAGTGTAGGTGATGGATGACTAGAGGTTGTCTCTTAAAATGAAGGGCTTGATACATGTTTCCTAAGCTCAAGAAAGGGATCCTTAAAATTCAAGGATTTCCTATGTCAAGTTATTATTTAAGTTTATGTAATAGCTAGATTATTATTTTATATTTTTAAGGGTTGTGTCTCTAGTCTACTCTATTGATGTTGAGTCTAAGATGGCAAAAGAGACTTAGAGTCTAACTATGTATTATCTTATTTTATATATGTGAAGTGATGATTCTAGCATATAATGTGCAATGAAAAGTATTAAATTTTGCGCTAAATTGACTACGACAATGCGATGAATGATGATTATGGGCTTGTATAAGACCTCCGATAGGTAAACTACGTCATTTTACTTCTACGGGGTGCTCCCCGTTTGTGACAGTATTTCCTTGTTCATTTGGCCCCTAAGCTACGTCGTTTAGGCCCTAAATCATGACGTTTTAGTCAGTTTAAGCCTAGAAACTTATGTAGAAGTCACCTAAGTTAACTCACTAATCAAAACATAGAAAATTAGAAGGAAGAGAGAAAAAAAGGTTGAAAATACCGTAGGTCAAGAGTGCAAAAACTTTTCTTCAAATCTAGCCAATAAATCAAAGGAATTCTCTGTGAAATTCATCAGCAAGTATGCGAGATTTCACTAGTGGATTCCTTTCACGGATTAAGTCCCTAGTTTTTTGTCAGTTTGTTGATTCCCCTATTATGACTGGACTTCTAGGGTTTCTTTAATGTTACAATTATTGGGTTCTTAGGTAATAGATTGATACAAATAAGATTAGTATGTTAATATTCATTGTGTTCCATCAATTCTAGAACTGTAGATATGTTTATCCTTAGTTCTTGAATTACACATGGTAGGTAAAATATTTCAGTTATTCAGTTATACATGCCTCAGTTATTAATAAATCAATATTAGTTTAATTGTTGCAATCTCAGTTTGTAATCAGTCTAAGCTATCTAGAAAACTTAAATTAAGTCATCAATATGTTATTTACTTAATTCAATGGGAGCAGAATTATACCGAGTTGGACTGGGGTTCAGCGTACCTAAATAGTCCAAGAACTACTATCCATGTAGGTTGTAAGTCCCTTCTGTGGGCATCATTTCAGAGATCACGCTAACATGCCTCTATACCTTTGGTCGGGTATATTGGGTCCTCTCGATGCGGCGTATACATCAGACTCTACAATTAGCTTATTTGGTATTATCACTTATTATTAACTCCCACATTCAAGTAAGATTGCATTGCATTGACCATGTTTATGTTTTGAGTCTCAACATGTTATAACTTGGTCATTGCATTAAGATTACTCATGCTTAGTATTTCAACATCCTTATCATTTTTAACTTTATTTCATTTTTTTGATTTCTTTGTTAGGTTGTATGATAATTCACTTGTGGTATACATTGCATGATTAATACCTTTAAACTATAGACGCATACTCTATGCTACATCTTCTCGTGACGTAGGTTAAAGCTCTAACCTTCCACATTATGCTTATATCATTTCCTAATCTCTAGTTCACCATATCATTGGTGAGTCCTCATTCTCAGAGGACAATAGTCATGAGTTTCTTTTCAGTTTTTTTAATCCTTTAGTTTAAATTTTTGTAGACTTTGTTGGGATCTGTCGCAGCATTTCAAGTATGTTAGGTGCTATTTTCAGACATAAATAGATTCAACTTAGTTTTGAGTTAATATCTTTTTGTATTATGCTTGTCAATTTTCATATAACCCAGTTATAGTATAAGGTATTCCCCATCTTTCAGTTTATTTTATAATTATAGCTTCCACATAAGTTAATTATTCAGTTTATCTTTAGTATGCTCATTATCATGCTACCATGATTAGCTTGGGATCACTTATTGTCATAGGTCCTGTTTCTGAGTCTTAGGAGTAGCTTGGGCCGTGACAAACATTGTATCAAAACACTAGGTATAGGAGTCCTAGGATGTCTGAAAAGTCGCACTAAGTAGAGTCTCTTTCAAGGGCGTGAAGTTCACCACATCTAATGAGATTGAGGCTACAAAGTGTATTAGGAAAACTTCACTACTTAAAAGATATTGACATTGGGTTGTTCTACAAGAAGGATGACTATTCTTGACTTATTAGGTTTTTCGTGTCACGACCAGAATCTAGACGCTTGACGAGACCGGCATCTTTGACCTCTCAGAGGTCACAAACAAGCCTACTTACATCATTCTTACTTTACATAGGTTAATTTTAGCGGAATTTGAAAATTATTGTTCCTTAACATACTTATAAAAACATTCTCATAAATACGTAATTGTTCACCATCAACTATCTAACATTAAGACATAAGTAACTGAAAGAAATAGTTAAATTCTTTTTATGTGTATAATTGCCAAAATTGCACCAATACATAGTCTGAATAAAAATAGGTTAGAAACACTAGTGGAACATGCTCCACTAGCTCAACTCTAAAATTAAGCTAGAATACAAAACAACAACATCCTCGAAGGGATGAGGACCTACCAAAGACGGATGAATGCTGAACGTCCAGATAACTGCAGCGAAGATGTTGTAGCTCTATCATCCACCTGTGCCTGCACCTAAAAATAGTAGAGTTTGTATAGGGTTAGTACACACTTGTACTAAGTATGGGTATATGCAAGAACACACTAAGGACATGCATGATAATGAATAGCTCTTTCCTAACAACATTATTTTGGAAGTCAAGTTAGTGGACTTGCCAATTTAAGATTAGGAAGGTTTCCAAATTTGTATTAGGAAAGTCAGTGAGCTTTCTAGATTTGGAATAGGAAAGTTATGCCATGAGAATAACAAACATCATCATGCTTTTCACATTTTCACACAGCACATAACATTAAAAAATAGCACATATTATATAGAGTACAACACATTTTGCATGTAGCACATAACTTCTTTAATATCATTCATTCTTATGCCATGATACCTTGGAATTATGGACTTAACATCAACATATCCCGTAAATGAGGGCTCAACATGTGAAACCTCAACTAGGGAGTCTTCATTAGCAAATACAGAGTCTGCTTCGTTCATTAATACGTACTCCACATTTAATTCATAGGCCAGTGTAAACACTAGCTTTACCTAGGATGTAGTTTAAGACTTTTATTAGGTTCGTTGAGCAATGACCAAGAATGTCCTAATGTCATTGCTTGAATCTAACTCACTTTTTGATTACCCTATCCTAACACGTTTGGTATCATTCATTTTAATATATGCATCATTGTAGGCTGGCCTCATGCGTTCATTGGGAAGTTTATCTTTTATCCACATAGATCATATGAGCATCATGAAATCAAGTGTCTACCCCACACCGAGAAAGGTAGAATCACCGGCCAAAGTGCCCATAAAATTATATCGTACATGGGAATTTAACCTCGCCAGATCCCTATATTGACTGTATAGGTTAGAAGACTAGGAGATGTGAGGAGACTCATAATCGGCAAGCCGGACAGTCTAATCTCATGAGAGCTACGTGAACCTCCGCCCTTCCCGAAAGAAGGCATCACCTCTCATATCTAGCCTATCGGTGCTCAGTATAAAGTTCCATTTCATTCATCTCATACGTGTGGAAGCTGGCTTCTTGTATGAGGACATCATGGCTCATTAGATTATTTCTCATCTCATCATTAGTATTAAGTGTGTTAAGCTCAATACTTTCGTTAGAGTATTCATAAAGACTGGTCTCTTCATTATCTTACACTCTCATAGGCGAGTACTTTTGGTAACATTAACTTAGGCTCATTTGAGATTGATCTCATCATTTACTTTAGCCTCATATCATGTTATCGCCACATTCCTCATCATTAACACCTTTGCTTTTCATTGTTACTCACCTCTTATTATGTGAATGTTCATTTCATTATATGCCAATGCACTTGGCCATTTAATGTGTTTCACACCCTTACTTAACCCTTCTAGGGTTTAATCATTTCATTGTTTATCTCCTCATTTCATTGTTTCTCTAATCTTATGCCAATGAACTTGGCCATTTAGTGTATCTCTCACTCTTACTTAAACCTTCTAGGGTTCATCCTTTCATTACATACATCTTTAAGTTCACTTACTTTTGAATGTATGCTAGACTTATGAGTCTATAGACACAAGCCATGGGGCTTCATTTATAGTTCGTTAAGTAATTCATACATTCCTAAGATTATGTAGTACAAGACTTATGTATCTTGTATATATGCCAAGTTCTTGATTTCGATCTAAGTAGGTTGCATTATTCTTGGATATTATGCTCACGTATGACTTATGTATCAAAACGGAAGTATGGGAAAGGAAACCCAAATTTGAATCACTTGGATAACATTTACATTTTTCATTGATTTTATTTTTAATTTCCATAACATAAAAACTCTTAGATCGAACTCCAACATTAACATTGTACCTTAAATTTTCTACTTGGTTTCCTCTTAAATTGGCCGAAGGGTTGTGGGTTCGAACCCCTAAAACCGCTTTCATTTTATTTTTTAATTTTTGCTAGGGCATTGAGAGGTTGTGGGTTCGAACCCCCACAACCTCCTTATTTCATCTCCTCATTTCGTTGTTCATCTCATCTTATGCCAATGAACTTTGTCATTTAGTGTATCTCGCACTCATACTTAAACCTTCTACAGTTTATCCTTTCATTACATACATATTTAAGTTCACTTACTTTTGAATGTATGCTAGACTTATGAGTGTATAGACACAAGCCATAGGGCTTCATTTATAGTTCGTTAAGTAATTCATACATTCCTAAGATTATGTAGTACAAGACTTATGTATCTTGTATATATGCCAAGATCTTGATTTCGATCTGAGTAGGTGGCATTATTCTTGGATATTATGTTCACGTATGACTTATATATCAAAACGGAAGTATGGGCAATGAAACCCTAATTTGAATCACTTGGATAACATTTACATTTTTCATTGATTTTATTTTTAATTTCCATAACATAAAAACTCTTAGATCGAACTCCAACATTAACATTGTACCTTAAATTTTCTACTTGGTTTCCTCTTAAATTGGCCGAAGGGTTGTGGGTTCGAACCCCTAAAACCGCTTTCATTTTATTTTTTAATTTTTGCTAGGGCATTGAGAGGTTGTGGGTTCGAACCCCCACAACCTCCTTATTTCATCTCCTCATTTCGTTGTTCATCTCATCTTATGCCAATGAACTTTGTCATTTAGTGTATCTCGCACTCATACTTAAACCTTCTACAGTTTATCCTTTCATTACATACATATTTAAGTTCACTTACTTTTGAATGTATGCTAGACTTATGAGTGTATAGACACAAGCCATAGGGCTTCATTTATAGTTCGTTAAGTAATTCATACATTCCTAAGATTATGTAGTACAAGACTTATGTATCTTGTATATATGCCAAGATCTTGATTTCGATCTGAGTAGGTGGCATTATTCTTGGATATTATGTTCACGTATGACTTATATATCAAAACGGAAGTATGGGCAATGAAACCCTAATTTGAATCACTTGGATAACATTTACATTTTTCATTGATTTTATTTTTAATTTCCATAACATAAAAACTCTTAGATCGAACTCCAACATTAACATTGTACCTTAAATTTTCTACTTGGTTTCCTCGTAAATTGGATGAAGGGTTGTGAGTTCGAACCCCCAAAACCTCTTTCATTTTATTTTTTAATTTTTGCTAGGGCATTGAGAGGTTGTGGGTTCGAACCCCCACAACCTCCTTATTTTATTTTAATTTCGCTAGAGGCTGTAAGGTGGTGGGTTCAAACCCCCACAACCTCCTATTTTATTTTATATTTTTTTTAATTAAAACACACTAGGCTCGGCGTTTGGCAGTGAGGTTGTGGGATCGAGTCCCCACAGCCTCACATCATTTTTTTCTTATTTAATTCGCCCTCTCCTTTCAAGCCTTGAGGTCGTGGGTTCGATTACCACGCCTCACCTTTTCCTTTCTTTATTTTTTTCTCATTTCACTTGCTGCCTGGAGGTCGTGGGTTCGACTCCCACGCCTCCTTTTTATTTATTTAAATTCTTATTCTCTTCTTACTCGCCCAGCAGACCCAATTTCGATTCCCCCCAGCCCCCTTTTCTTCTTCCTTTTTTCGCAAGTTCCAGTAGCCAAAGGGTGGGGTAACAGGTTCGAAGGCCTCACCTCTTTAATATGCACTAAATTTCCAGATTCCAACCTACTTTTTGAATGAAATTAAAGTACACTAAGCTGGAATTTCATTCAAAATTTTTAGCTTCCCTTCATCAACCTTTTTATGTTAGCTTCTTAGGGCGTTTCACCAAGCGTTTAATGCATGTTAGGTGTAGTTTATTAGTTACATTAGTCAAGCTTTTTCAATAAAAAATAGTAACTTCACACAACATTTAACATAACATTGTGCACAATATTAGCACATAAAATATAAAAATTAACATGCCTTTGCACACCTCCAAACAGTGACCAACTTCACTGCCACACATAAACACACACATAACTTTTTCACATGATTTCAAACAACATAATCTTTAATTGAATATCTTGAATCTTAAGGGGTCTCTTGGAAAAGAACCAAGAGTAAAGAAATCCATACCTTAATTGATGTTCAAACAATGAATTTGCTGCCCAAAACCCTTTCCAAAATAAGTCCAAGCTACCTCAGTGTCCACCCCACTAAACGAACAACTTCTCTTTGCCTTAACGTTTTTGATTGCTTTGTTTTTCATAAAATTTCATGTGAGTTCTTCAAGTGTGAACAACTCTTGATATTTCTTCTGTTGTTTGTTGTTTTTGGCAGAACCAACGTGAGGGAGAGAAGGATGAAACGTCAGAGAGATCTTGAGAGAGAGTAGTAACATAATAGGAGTTTTAGTTTGGAATTAGTCAAACTAGGACTCCTGATTAATTTAAACAAAAACCTTATTTAATTAGCTTAGTGAAAGGACCATTATGCCCTTAAAATTTCAGATTTTAAATAATAAATAAATCACCTTAAGTATTTGTCCTATTCATTTTTAGGGTTGTTACATTCGGATTGTGATTATTTTTGAGATTTAGATGATCGTAAGACTACATCAGTATATGTATTTGTTCTGAGTTGAGATTCAATCTCATGGTTATAAAAGAAGAAACCAATCGACATATTGTCATAAACTGAAGCTGAATTTGTTGTTGCTACTACACGTACCTCACAAGCCATTTGGGTAAGAAATAATCTTACTTAGCTGAATTTATGAAACATAAAGCAACAACAATTTATTGTGACAACAGTTCAGATATAAAGTTGTCCAAAAATCTAGTTTTGCACGGGAGAAGAAAACATATTGATGTAAGGTTTTATGTTTTTGCGAGATCTTACTGAACATGGATCAATTGATCATATACATTGCGGAAGTGAAGACCTTATCACTGACATATATACTAAATCCCTCAAATATGCACATTTGTGAAGCTTAGGGAATAAGTTGGAGTTTGTACTTTTATGGATGCAGCTTCGGGAAATTAAACTAAGAGTCTTTCAGTTTAAGTGAGGGACTCCAAAAAATTTTATTCAATTGTTAATTATATGTTACAGTTGTTAGTGGAGACATTTCTTCCTATTTTTCAGCTTATTCTAGTGTCAGGTTTTTTCGAGTTTTTAGAATTATAGTTTATCTCAATCACATTATTTATTCTATTTTATCTCCTATAGTTATTATGTTTTGACTTTGTATATATTAGGACTCTCTTTATCAGTTGAGTATATCTTTTATATATTGTACAACACAAGCTAATAAATAATTAATTCATTAACTCATATAATTATACTATTTATTTAGTAGGTTCTAGATTTTAGGTTTCAGTTATTGTTTGTGGGTAATTTACATTCTTTTTTGTAGGAGTCCTAGAAGGTATGTTGTTGATTGGTTATCTGTTTAAGAGTCCTATTGTACGTTGGTTTATACATCTCCATCAATAAGAAGTTTTCTTTTCCTCTAATTTCATTTTTAAAAATTATGCACTAGATGTTTCTATGATCTCTCGATAAGTTCATGTTTATTAAATCAGTGAACCTAAATTCATGAATGATTGTGTTATGATGCTAATTGAGAATTTTTAGGTCCTAGTTTTACTTTTACATCGGAATTCGCTGAGAAAATGACATTAGATGAATTTGAATCTTAAAATAAATTAAGCACACTGGCGAAGAACCTGGCATCTAGCTGCACACATTTTGAGTCTTGCCCGCTGGGTTGGACAAAATATGTTTTTAGCACCGACTAGTCATTAGCGTGATACAATTCCTGACTGGTGATTCATCGATCCTAGCGCTAATCTTAAGGAGAAAACTAGAGTCTGGAGTGATTATGCGATAGGCGCTGCACAATTGTTGATAGCATTCCATCAGTCCAGCACAAATCGAGGAGCAAAAGGTGAAGGGGAAAAACTATTGTTAAGAAATAAAGTATCTTTCTTTAGTAGGTTCCAAGAGTAGAATAGAAATCATGCATCAGATCTAGTTTAGTCAACTATTTGAAAGAGCTCAACTCTTATCATCAAATTTAACTAGAATGCTACTCGATCATCTGAAAATATCCGGAACCTCCATGAAAAAATGTCAAATATGCAAATCAATTATAAAACATCTTCAGACGTGTTGGAATCATCAAAACTTATACGAGTTCATCCTAGCCATGGTCAAATTTGAAATATATATAAGTATAAAATATATTATATTTTAGAAAATATTGTGAATCTATAACTTAAAGTATCTATAAGATGAGCACGTTAAGATATGAATGGAATATTCATGCGCTGTCATACCTAATAAAAGAGATATTATAATGACCAAATTCGACGAAGATGTAAGTAGCTCATAAACAAAGGCATTTGACATGCTTGTTAATTTGGGATGAAATTGTACTTAAGGGTGTCTTCTAGTGGTAGCTTTATTAATAATTACACTCAAATGAATGATGATAACGTTTATGATGATGCAAAACTAAAAACAAGAGTATTGACTTTCCTACCTTTAAAAAAATAACAATACTAGGGAGGAGATTCGAGAAAGAAAATAAACAATGAAAAATGATCTTTCTTGCTAAACCTAGAAACAAAATGAAATTTGATTTAGGTTGCAAAGAAGAACTTCAAGTCTACCTCTGTTAGTTTCCCCAAGGCGTCAGAAGCTCCATTCACCTTCCTGCAAAAATTAAAAAATCGATATCGGGCAAATTATACACCAGAGAGAGAAGGGAGGACAATTGAAGTAAAAGAAGGAAATCGAAAGCCAAGTGGAAAACATAATAGGCCAATGATAATATATGTCTAAATCACATTTGAGCGAAAAAATATATAAGTTCTCATTGTTGTGACATATAAATAAACTATATGAATGTGAAACCATAAAATACCTATTTGATCTCTCCATGTATGATCATGTTCCCTTTTCTATGAAATAAAAGAAGATAAAATAATGCATTATCCTACTCCAATTCGTATAACAAATTTCTTAATATTTAGTTGTAAATATCTTGAAAAATAAAAATAGTTTACTATATCCCTCTGCTTAAAGCTCGTCGTAGCCCAATATATATTCTACAGGAAATTAAAATAAAATAATTTATTCTATTAATTATACTGTCACGACCCAAAACCGAGCCGGGACTGGCACCCACATTTACCCTCCTATGTGAGCGAACCAACCAATCTAAACCTTAACATTTCAATTTAATATCAACATAAAGCAATGCGGAAGACTTAAACTCATTAATAAAAGACAATTCAATAACTTCTAAAATTCAACATCTATTATTTCCCAAAATCTGGAAGTCATCACCACAAGAACATCTATGATCAAATTACTAAACTAAGAGTATTCTAAGAA
>NC_028643.1:25578531-25579680 GCF_001406875.1 Solanum pennellii
ATATCATCGGCCAACTCAAAATAGNTCGTGACACCCGTCCCACTAATTCTATGTGTCGGTACGTGACACTCCGATCCCCTACATCTACGTGTCGGTTCGTGACACCCGTCCCACTAATTCTATGTGTCGGTACGTGACACTCCGATCCCCTACATCTACGTGTCGGTTCGTGACACCCGTCCCACTAATTCTATGTGTCGGTACGTGACACTCCGATCCCCTACATCTACGTGTCGGTTCGTGACACCCGTCCCACTAATTCTATGTGTCGGTACGTGACACTCCGATCCCCTACATCTACGTGTCGGTTCGTGACACCCGTCCCACTAATTCTATGTGTCGGTACGTGACACTCCGATCCCCTACATCTACGTGTCGGTTCGTGACACCCGTCCCACTAATTCTATGTGTCGGTACGTGACACTCCGATCCCCTACATTTACGTGTCGGTTCGTGACACCCGTCCCACTAATTCTATGTGTCGGTACGTGACACTCCGATCCCCTACATCTACGTGTCGGTTCGTGACACCCGTCCCACTAATTCTATGTGTCGGTACGTGACACTCCGATCCCCTACATCTACGTGTCGGTTCGTGACACCCGTCCCACTAATTCTATGTGTCGGTACGTGACACTCCGATCCCCTACATCTACGTGTCGGTTCGTGACACCCGTCCCACTAATTCTATGTGTCGGTACGTGACACTCCGATCCCCTACATCTACGTGTCGGTTCGTGACACCCGTCCCACTAATTCTATGTGTCGGTACGNAACCATAACCTACCTCCACCGAAGAATTGAATCAACAAGCTATCTTCTCAAAATCCTTGCTATCCTCTCCGTTTCTCTCTCTCTCTACTCGTTCTCTTTCTTTTTCTGTCTCTCTTTGTTCTTTCTTATTTTTCTTATTCAAACCCTCTTTCTTTTACCCTAATTAGTATATAATTAAGAACAAAAGATGTCAATAATATTCCACTTATTAACTTAAGGTTACCTCTTTTAACCCCTAAGTAATTAGATTTATTAATATTAACCCTCAAACTTTATAATTAAGGAAAGAATAGTCCAAAACGTCCCTTAAAACGTGTAAAGAAATCCGACTCTGACTGGGATTACGCAGCCCGTGACGGGCCGTCGTGCCTACGA
>NC_028643.1:25585591-25629213 GCF_001406875.1 Solanum pennellii
AGAATTTCTAAGTGTTTTGAAACGAGAACCTGCGACGGTCCGTCGTGCCCACGACGGTTCGTCTTTCAGGTCCGTCGCCAAGTTCAGAGAATCGATTTCAGTACCCAAATTTCAGAAGTCTAAGTCTTTTGGAACGAGACACCCTCGACGGCCCGTCGTGTCCATGACGGTCCGTCGTGGGTTCCGTCGACTCACACAGTTTTTCCAGAAATAAAATCTGCTGCTCAAAACGACTAAACGGGTCGTTACATATACTCAAATCATTTCTTTAATGAAACACATACAAATTACTCAAAGTTTCAAGTCGCCAAATTATTTTCTCTGAACTCACATGCAACTAGTACAATGAACTAGCCGAAAACATACCCTTGAAAAAGTAATTTCTTCTTCTCTTGCAACACTAAGATCCTTTCCATGATTGTATTCTTAATCATAAATCTGATGATCCAAGAAATCATACATTTACATAAAAGAAAACCCTAGGCCCGCCTACGTGGCGCCACTAGAAACCATAATTCCCTTATAAATTTATTCATTTCAAAAACTACCCTTCCATTTTCACGAAAAGTTGCCACTTTATGAAAAAGTATGACTTTTTTGAAAAGTTGTCTCAATTATGGAAAGTTGTGGATTTTTTGAAAAGTTGTGACTTTTATGAAGAGTTGTGTTTTTTGAGAAAAACTCATACTTCTACGAAAGGTTGTGACCTTTATAAAGGGTTGTGAGTTTTTCAAATTGTTGTGATCTTTCAAATAAGACACAATAAATATTTGTTTCACACTATCCTATGTTTCTATAAATAAAGGAATTTCTTGCCACTATAATTTGTAGGTTTTTTCCCCACTATAGGATAGTCAAATTCAAATGGATTAATTGAGTTTTCTATGAAGTTTTTTCATTCTTGAAAGTTTTCATGTAGCTTAAACATTACTATAAGTCATAGGGATTGATCTAACTATGATAATTTCTTTTTTTTATTATGGTGATCTTTTTTTAACTCAGTTAAAATTTCTGCAAGGATGATTGAAATTTGATCTTCTCTTTTGTCCCTTTCTACAGGCTTCTTCATATAAACAAAGGAAATTGATTTCAATTGGAATGCTACATTACTACTCTTGGACCTCTTAGTACACAACTCATACACTGTAGAATTGTTGATGGTTGAATTCATTATATTTGTTTTTTAAGTAAACAAATCTTTTATTTCTATTGTAATTATCTATTATTTTTTTTTCCGAATTCAAATACATCAATTAAGCTTCTTATAAAGTGTATTTCATTTCTCAAAGTTTTCTTCTTTTTATTTCATGAAGTTTAATTTTTTTACTTTAAATCATAGTGATGCATGTATCTATTGCAATTTCTTTTTGCTATTTTGGTGACTTTTTTTCAATTATGTTCAAAATTCAACTGACGAAGATTGAAAATATATCTTCTCTTTTGTTGCTTTCTACAGGTTCTCTTCATATTGTTTTTGAGAAAATCGCTTGTGGGTTGTGCTATATTTGATAGAAGACAACAACAAATATTTGATAACTAATACGGAATCAATGATGAAGTTTGTTAAAAATAACCAAAGTTGTTGCTCTCTTGCTTGCCACAGTTAGTATATTATATTGATTCTTTTTTTATGAACAAACATTTTGTATGTCATTGCACTATTTCTAGAATATTTGTATAGCTATATTTTTTATTGCAAGTTTACTGATTTATCATATTTGTTCTTTTCTTCGTTTTAAGACTAATAAGATATTAAGTTTTGGTAAAAACTAAAAAATGTCTAAAATTAAGTATAACAAAAACAATTTTTATCGGCAATAAATACGCATATTCACAAAGAGTGCTACAACATTCACCAACATTAATTAGTTGCCATTTAATTCAATGTTTCTATCGACTTTAGGTACATTTAAACACAATATCAATAGCGTCTGAAAACACATATTTAAAGATAATTAAGCTATCAATTATCATGAAAGATCATAATTGATGTAGTAATAACTCATTCTTTTGAGAAAGTTTTTAAATTTTGATACAGAAGAAATAACTTTTTCTTTTTAATTATTTCAATTCAATTAAATTTATGAATTGTAAACTTTGAAAAACCCCAAAATATTATATTCTTGATTATTAGGAAAATAAGGTCTTTTTATTATTATTTTTTTATATTTGTCTGTTCAAATGCTCACAAAATTATGTTGTGAGATTTTAATATGTTATGTGTCAAAATTTTTTTTTACCATATTCCTTATGAACATTCAGATGTCACCTACTGCTAGCAAATAATTGCAGTAGTTTTTTGTAACTACATACTATAACCATAACAATAACTATGCTTAATCCAAATAAGTTGGGGCCGGTGATATGAAATCTTAAAAACAGCAATGACTATTTTGAAAAAATGACAAAAAGTAATTATGATAATAACAATTTTAGGGTCATTTTAAACATATAGTTGATATGACATACAATAACAAAAAAGAGATTGATTGAGGTTCAAAAGAAATGATTCCATGATCGTCCATTGAATTTAGTTACATATCTTGAATGGGCTTGATTTTCAACTTTACTTGGGAGTGTCGTTGTTCAATGGTTTTTGGTCTCTTTTTTAACGTTTATTATTGTTCATTATAATTTCTTACAATTTAAAATTTCCCTTTACATCTGACAAACTAATTCCAAAGATATTTTCTTAACTTCTATCTCATACATCATATCAATCTATGACTCATAAATTTTGTATAACAAAAATAAAATTTTAAAAAGTATAGCAGTTAAAGATTTCTGAGCAACCTTTTTCCTAAAGATAAAATGTTTTTGCCAATTATGTATTAAAAATACTAATTTTATTCAATGATAATATCTAAGCTTAATAAAGTAATTCAATACCGTCTGAAGCACGGGTAATTTACCTAGTTAGAAATAAAAATTAATTCATTGGTATAGTTGGTTGAAGAAACAAAAGCACGCACTTGGCTGACTTATACGCCGTATTCGATGGATTATATCTTGGCTAGCCTCTTAACAACAGCATTCCACCAAGGATCTATCAAGAAAACCTAGCAGAGGGCCATACTAGAGTGGCACATCAAGGAATGTAGAACATGCATTGACAAAGAGATGAAAGGAAAGTCTTACATGTGATTCAGCTCTAACATTCAGGGAAAGACATGCGGCTTTCACAATCATAAGAAAATAGTGCAACTTGGATCGTTTTTAAATTTTGTCATTGCAGAATCTCTTGCAGTGATAGACATGGATCCATCTAATTGTATACAACTGATGCCCGACTACCAAATGCACAGACATGTGTTTTGTTGTTACAATTGATGGCAACAATAGGGTTGGCACGAAGGGATAAAGAAAATATGTTTTACCTTTTGTATAGAATAGTGTATCAGATTAAAAAATGACGTGAATTGGCTGAAGACAATTGCCTTTGCAGAACCATCTCATTCAATCCTGAACCTTGTTTCTTCTCTCTTCAACAAATAAAACATGAAATGAGAACGCTCTTACTACCATAACAGATATATTCACAAGAATAGGATTATACATGTTTAGGACATAATATTGAAGCCTCTTGCACTCATTATGAGAAAAAAAATAAGATATAATAATTGATTGAAAATTAATCGTATACCAAAGCTTCTATTTTTGTGCTTGTCTTCAAATTATCAACATGTATGTTGTTCAGTATACTTGAAGACCTAAAACCTTTGATTTTTGCTCTACTTTTGTGATTATTTGCAGTGAAATCCACAGTAAATGACTTAGAACTAGAAGGACATGAAATTTATCCCATAACTGCAACAAAACATATCAGACATGACTTGAAAAAAGACATGTTTGCAAGAAGTAACCTGCAATAATCATAGCATATTTCTTAAGTTTTCAAGAAATGAGGTGCGATAATTTAAATCATCAAGTCCACAACTTACATGGAAGTCCTTTTAGATGTTAAAAAACATTCCTAAAAGAAAATATTGAGCTCTTTCGAATAGTTTTGAAAAAGAATTTGCAGAAGCTCATGCACTTAAAGTAAGATTGAAAAACCTATTCAAAATATCCTTTCAAAAGACATCATAGGTGTAAATGTGGGGAAATATGGCCTGTTATGATTTGAAATATCCACTTTAATTATACAAAATATTAATGTACGGCAAATATGAATTCAATAAAATCCAATTTTATTGAAGGGGAAGAGGATGAAACTCACAATGGATCTTCTCTAAGATTGTTACATAAACCGCATGATTGGTCAACATTACTTGTGCTTCCACTTCTATCCCCAGCAGCACTTGAGTGCTCCACAGGGTAGGGATGATTAAGTGCCTGTGGTCAGGTCAAAAATAAAATCAATCAAATATAAGTAAAGCATTTCTAGTTATTACTTTTTAGGTAGAACCATGAATATATTATAGGAAGTCACAGAATTTTGAACTATCTATTTCTTTAAGGAGATAAAATTGTTAATGAAATTCCAAAGATCCAAGAAACGAGCCAAGTCATGCTAAAAAGAACAAATAAGTTGATGACACAAGACACTAATGAAGTCAATTCTTGTTTTTTTCTTGCGTCGTACTTCTTTATTCATGGAATTAAAAATAAAAATATAAAATAGGTACTTCTATTTTGGTATCAAAATATTGTATCAACTTTTACGCCAACTTAAATTCAATGTGATATGTTGATGTAAATACATCTGCAAAAAACATATGGATGAGAACTAACTCAACCACCAAATCATAAGACATGTCGATTCGATTGACAAAGGAAATAGGAAAGGATCACTGTCCGATGCCTTGGTAGAGGGTTCTCATGGGTAGATATTACACTTTATCATATAGAAAAAATAACAATAAATATTACAGTAACAAAATAATATTATACCTAGTATAATCGCACAAGTAATATATAATACAGTCCAAAAAATAAATACTACAAAAATAAATGAAGAAAAAAATATTAATTAATTTGAAAGAATGCTAGTACAAAATCGATCAAGAAAAAACCAAGGTAGAAAATTACTGAACAAAAAATATAAGTGGTTAAGGAAAAACATACAATGAAAAGGTTTACAGAAAAAAGGGCTTGAGGGCGGATATCTAAGGAAAAAGAAATCCAAGAAATTATGAAGCACAAAATTATTATCTCTTTGTTATGCAATACTGATATAATAAAACCATTGACAACATCAATAATTTCATTTCAATCCTTCAATCATTTAACCTCAATTAATGTAGAAGTACTAATATATATCTTCTTAAGAAAAAAACTTATATTCGATTCATAGTTTGAAGGTTAACAATGAACCTATAACACAAACTATTATTCACAACTAAAACAACAATACAAGTAGGTATCAATATATAATTAAGAGAATTTATATTGGGAGCAAGATCTCCATACCTGTCTCATGAGTGTGAGTAGTTAAAAAAAAATGTCAGAATAGTTATTCATCAAAATACCATCTTGAATGTCTCTGCACCGAAATACATTAGGAAGAAACAATATAGTGATAAGAAAAAGAATAATTTACAGTTTATTCTGGCTCTCATTATTTAGTATTTTACAAGGTCAAAAAGCAAGCTTTGAGCATTTTCCACGAAAAAGGTGTTTTTAATCACGATAACTTAACACATGGAAAACAAATAAAAAATATATCATGCAAGAATGTAATCCAAAGACCATAAAAAAACAACATAAAAGAATAATACCATGATTTATGTCGTTAAAACAAATTCAATATGAAATAAGCATAACTAGATAATGGAGAGCAACAAAATGGCCAAGATGAGACAATATACTAGAAACATAAGATGTATCAATGTCTCCGTGCCAAAAACAACATTTTGTTAATCACAAATAACATGAATCACCAAAATAAGTATATCAATTTGATGACTTACTCTATTCCACTAGGAAAAGTGCCGATTAGATTTTTGGTGGCAAAATGGGTATATGAATGATCTAAAAAAAAAAAACATACACAAAAGGGAATAAACGAATTATTTCAAAAAGGTGAAAAATATATCAAAACTCAAGGAAGAAAAAATAACAACAAAATCTCTGGTGCAAATGACCAAATAAAACAAGTTTTCAGCTATATTTTTCTCTCTCCAACAAAGTTAGGTGCAAAGATAAATAATAAATTTTAAGTCTACCTATGGTCGAGAGCTTGGCAATAACAATCTTGAATGAAGTAGTACGAGTAAGGATTAATTCGCAAGAAACGGACCTGTCTAGAAGTAAGGATGTATTTATTTAAGAAAATGAAGATGTTAATTATGTTAGCCACAAAAGAACATTAATCACTAAAAACTTACAAATGAAGAACATTTCTCCTACATGGTTATGGAGGGGAGTACCATTTAAGGCCCACTTAAAAGAAGATTCTACCGCAAGAATAACTCTTGTAGTGTTGCTGCACATATCTTTCACACAATGGGTTTAAGCAACAAAAGTACAATCTGTTAGAAAATATGGATTAAGGGTTTTCATCAAACACAAACAATATATAAGGAAACCAACAAATGTGAACTTTGAACAACCATACCCCTAGCTACCTTGTCATTGTGAAGTGGTTAGTCATGTGTATACAACCTTACCCCTACCTTGTGAAGGTAGAGAGGCTCTTTTAGATAGACTCGTGGCTTGAGTAAAGCATATCAAGCAAAACAAAATATGTGGGTCGAGTTAGACAATAATTACCTCATCAAAAATTATCTGATTCAACTTCATTGAGTGCAAAATCATGATATTTTTCCTACTCAGTCTCCACTGTGGAGTATGTAGTGATAACAAAATCATACTATGCTAATCTGTCGATATCTTTATCCCAGTTTGAACCATGGTAAACAAGAACTTTGTTGCGCCCTATAGTGGTAAATCGGTCAATCTCAATGACCCATTGAATCAAAGCAACAACAGGACATATACCAAGGGTTCCTCTCAGTGCTTGGAGAACATAAGGGGAATGTGAGAGCAAATTGGAATCATAAATTACTTGCCCTATTTCGCGTAAAGCAAGCACAAGAGTCATGGGTTGAATAATTGTCCCCATCTCCATATCATCAGCAAGAAGACCACCTCTAGCTGTATATTGTTCTTGCTCTAGCGCCCAAGACAACCGCACTTTTTTGTACCTCAATAAGTGAATGATCAAATCAGATGTTTGCTTAGTAGTTGCACTCATAAACTCATTTTTACTATTGAAGTCCAGATAAAGTGTATGGTTTTCTTCCATCCACCTATTTTTTTATTCTTCCAATATTTAACACAATAATACATGGTCACCACCCTTTCCTACATCATTCATTAAACAATCCCTTTATTTTGGCTATACATTTATTTCAAACATTGTTTACCCTTTGGTCTATAAGATTTCCTTCCTTGTGTTATATTGGACAAAATCAACACAAGTACCGGAAAACTCTATCACAAAATTTGGGATTAATTCACTTAGTATCATTTCATTTGATGTTTGACCAATGATGTCACTCCCTTTGACTGATAAATCACCCCACTATGGTTTGGATAATTTGAACTACTCTGAGGGAAGTAATTTTCATGGTTTTCAGTACTTGATTTTTCTATAAAAAATATTTTTCACCAACAAAAACTTGAAAAAGTTTTAAATTCATCCATACCAAACACACCCTAAAAATTTTATTTTACTTGTGCACTCAATATTATTCAAGCAAAAGAAATATAAATCATCGCAAAATAAAAAACTTGTTTGATTGCAAATAGAAACACTAGCAGAAATAATGAGTAAAATAAGGATTTTTTATTTTAGAGAGAACCTTTGCTCGAAGATGAGGAAGCGTGACAATGGATACTCATTTATATACAAAAAATTACTGCAGATTTTTCAGAAAAATTACTCAACAATTGTGACTACTAGAGTGAGAGTGAGAGAGAGTGTAACATTCTTGAAAATCATATGCCTAATGAAAATCCAGTATACCCTTAGGATAGTCTATTAGGGGTACATAAGCACCCCAATACCCAATATTGAGAAATATTGGGCATAGTATAGAAAAATTGGCTAAGGGATATTAGCCAATTTTCTATATACGAATAAGAAATATACTTTTTGGGTTGTCATACCTAAATCCAAGATTGATGTTCAATAAATGTACCTGCAATGAAGACCCTAAGCTTAAATAAAATTCATTATCAATAGTTTCACACAAAGTACAAGGCATCCAAGTGTCAAGCCTAGTACCATTCCACATGACCATTTAAAATGATCATGTAAATTAAGCAGTGCCCAAGAACATAGTGAGGGTCCTGGGGACAATAAGTAGACATTCCCAGACGAACCATAAATTAAAAGATAGTTAGGAAAGTAAAACCAACCCATGGTCAAGTACATGTGCAAGACATGTGAAGAAGCACCAAAGGAGGGGACCACCCTTACCAAATTCGGCTGGCGTAATTAAGGGGACAAAAATGTGCATAAGGGACCACTTCATGTGGGGCCTAACTTCCTAACAAATATAAGACTCTAACCTACTTCCCCAAATAGATAAATATCCTAGGACTAACCGAATTGGATCCATTAGTGCACCCGACAACCTAGGACCAAAACTGGGTTGACACTAACCTAGTACTTCTTAAAGAGACAACCTAGTAACTAACCTAGTAATGTCTAAAAGGATAGTTATGATCGTAACAACTTAGGGATACTTTAGTAATTCCCCTAGTTTACATAATTATTCAATTTAGAGAATTAATTAATCAATTTAAAGGGATAAAACCGAAAATAAAAAGTTTTTTTTTTATTTCGGTTATGACAAGAAAGGGAAAACCTAGTACCTAACCTAGGATTGTCCAGAAAGTTATTTAAGATCCTAACGACTTAAGGTTACTTTAGTAATTACCCTAGGATACTAAATTAATTAATTTAGAAAATTAATTAATTAATTTAAAGGGGCAAAACCGAAATCACAAAACAATTGCCAGATTTCGGTTAAAACAAGAAAAAGACAACCTACTACCTAACCTAGGATGGTTCAAAGGATTTGTTATGGTTATAACGACTTAAGGGTAGTTTAGTAATTACCCTACGTCATTTAATTGATTAAATTAGCCATTTAATTTATTAAATTAAAGGTGTCAAACCGAAATTCTTACACTAACCTAGTACAACTCAAGAAACATCCTAGTACTTAACCTAGGATGATCCAAAAGGGTTAATTTTGGTTCCAATGACTTGAGGGTACTTTAGTACTTCCCCTAGGTACCTAAATGAATCAAATTAAGTATTTAATTGATTAATATAAAGTAAAAATTTTGACCAAAACCATAGTCAACACCAATTTCTATATTTGTTTAAGTGTTCTGTTCTCCTATGTTTAGTCAACTTAGGAGGTTTTTTTAGTAATTAGTTAATTAATTAATTTAATTAACTTATTAAACCCTAAGATTAATAAGTAAATATAAGTTCATAAAACTAAAAACCACATTCAAACTCAAACAAATACACGACTAAAACCAGAAAACAAGTGTGAGAAAAACAGTGAACAAAACACAAGAAAAAAAATAGAAAATATCTTAGATGATTTTCAATGTTTCTTCGAGGTTTATTCAAGGTTCATTCAAGGTGGTCTTCATATATTAACTTATACTTAAGGTATTGGTTTTCTCTCAAGGAATTCTTTCTTCAAGTAGCTTTTTTCAAACGTTTCAAACTCATGAATTTCGATACTAGGGTTGTTTCCCAATGATATTTTTGAACGTCCATCTCTCTAGTTATCCTTGTTTTCGATTCTTTAAGTATATACATTTAATCTTGAACATGTTTTTGGTATGTGGTTCTAACTGATTTTAGTGTTCGAGAAAGATGAAGTTGTTATAACCTGTTTATGAAGTTGAGTCTACTTTTATAGGCTGTGAATTGAATGATAAATATAAGTTAATTGAATGTAAAAAGGTTGGCTTAGAACAAATGAATTTTAAATGACGACCATATGTGAAAGTTTGGTTTATACCAAAAAATAGCCAGCAAAACTATGTCCAAAATATTATCTCCCAAAATATGTGAAGTTATACTAACAATGTAATACCAATCTCTACATCAATGAACTCATAACATAGGGTATGACAATCAATAGGACAAGTCCCAACATAACCTATCCACACGAACTTGTTAACGTAATAGCATTTAATAAGAAGCTGTAACTTTCATAAAAAATCAAAGCTAGTTCATGAATCTATAATGCCAAAATAACTTCATAGCTTGGCCAAACCAAGCATTGAATTGTTCTTGTAAGTTAATTAAAGATTAAATGTTCAAGTGTAGTGAAAATTTTGCTTATGCCAATAAATTTGTCTACAACATTATTTTAAAAATATGTAATAGAATTTGCTAATGATTCCATGAAATTATACTTGAATGAATTGCCTTCCTTATGCCAATAAAATGGCTAACAACAATACATCGTCTAAGAGTGATAAATGAAAATGTCTATAATGTTATCTTTAAATAATTAAAAGATTAGCTAATGGCTAAGGTATACAAAACTAAACATGAATGAGTGTAATTTTGGCTTGTGCCAATAAATTTGCTATGAAGTCAGTTTTCAAATTTTCTAAGCCAATACTAATTTTGTGCCAATCATATATAACCAAAGTGTTGAAATGACAATATAAGAACATCTAAGATAATTTCATGAATCCATATCCAAAGGCTTGTCAATCATTGGGACAAGTCCCAACATGCCCTAACCAAATGAACTATGAACATATGTAATTCATTGTGTGAAGTTCTAATTAAGAAAGTAACGTGAGTAATAATATAACTAAAGATTTGTATGTTAAGAAAGTCACAAAAATTAGGTGTTAAAATAAGTGAGACAAGCCTCACTTAGACCTAAGCTATTATGTTAAAAATACTTATGAATAGAAGTGTTAGAATGTGTGGGACAAGTCTCATTAACACCAATGATGTCATGTAAGGAAAATTCACATTTAAGCAATGTAAAGACAAGGATGAAAAGTCATCAATAGTGTAAGTAAATGTTACCAAAACGTACTCACCTATGAGAGTACAAAGCTAATGAAGAGACTAGTCTCTATGTACACTCTAATGAAAGTATTGAGACTGATGTATACTTAATACTAATAATGAGATGAGAAATCATCTATTGAGGTATGATGTCCTCATACTAGATGTCATTTTCCATAACGTATGAGTTGAATTAAATGGAACTTTATATTGAGCACTGATAGACTAGCTATGAGCGTTGATGCCTTCTTTCGGGAAGGGCGAAGGTTCACGTAACTCTCATGAGATGAGACTGTCCGGCATGTCGGGTGTGGGTCTCCTTATATTGACTAGCCTTAGAACCTATACTGCCAATGTAGGGATCTGGCGGGGTTCAACTACCATGTACGCTTGCATGTTTTGGGTCACTTTGGCCGGTGATTCCACCTTTTTTCAGTGTGGGGTAGACACTAGATTTCATGATGCTAACATGATCTATGTCGGTTAAGGTTGGAGTTCCTTAATGTATGAAAGATAATGAAATGAACGATACCGAAGGTGTTTGTGCAAGACAATCAGGAGGTGAAATAAGATTCAAGTAATGACATTAGGTCATTCTTTGTCATTGCACTTCATGATCCCAATGAGAGTCTTAAACTTCATCATAGGTATAGCTCGTGTTTACATCAGCCTCCGAGTGAATGAAATGAATAATGTGAAGTACGAATGAACGAATGAAGCAGACTCTGTGTTTGCTAAAGAAGGTCCTCTGGTTGAGGTCCCATATGTTGGGCCATCACTTGAGATGTCTTATGCTACATAAACGATTCCAACGTCTCATGTATATGAAAATGTATAATATATACATGAAAGTAATGAAATTAATGGCATGATCAATAGATAATTGCTTATGAAAAGTATGGAATATATATTGTAAAGAATGACTAACTATAAAGTAGGGAAATCATTTCTTAGTCCTTCGATTACTTAAATAGATTCATTATGGGTATGGGACTACAATTAATCATTGCACTTGTAAGTAAATAATATGACCAAAGGAGTTATTGAACTACAGAGCAAGAAGAATAAAAAGACTGAAAAATAATCTAAGTCTAGAAAGAGGAGCTCTCGGCCTAAGAGGATCAAAATCTCAAATCTTCGCCAGAGTTGTTCTAAAATTATGTTGATGATACGAATATATTGTAATCATATAGAAAATGAGTTGTGTGCTTTGAATGCATTAACATACATCATATTCATACAACAATTCTCAACCAAAGAAGTAAGAAACTCTAGTGAGTAGACTTTCCAGAAATAGCATGTCGTTTAGGAAGAACATTAATTTATCATGAATAACTTTATTTGCATGTGTGCATACACCCATACATAGTACAAGTAGTGCTATTTACTATTTTTCTAGGTGCAGGTCAGAGGACAGGTGGACGACACTTGTAGTGGTTTGGACTTCAGCGTTTCTCCAAACCATTGGGTAGGTCCTCATGATTTCGAGGATGCTACAGATTTAGTCTATCCTTAGTTTTAGACATAGCTAGTGGATGTTGTCCCTAGAGTTTCTTTCGGACCTTAATTTCGAAGCTTTGTAATAAGGCCATGTTTTGAAAACTATTTATGATCTATTCATCTTCAGTTTTGAATTTATTCTTTATGTTAGATGGTTGTTCTCTTATGTTGAGCTTATTATGTGATGTATCTATTTAATAATTAAATGAAGTCAATGTATAATTAATTAGTATACTAAAAACATTAAAATATTATGCAAATTTAACTAGATGAATGTGATGAATGCAAGATGAGGCTTGTGTGCGACCTCTGAGAGGTCAACGGCGCCGGTTGCGATCCGGATTCCAGAATCTGGGTTGTGACAAAATTGGTATCAGAGAATGAGGTTAAATAATCTAGGATCTAAAGCTCAACACAACCACGTTACATAGTTTTTTATCTTATGGTTGTGAAGCGCGCCACAATCATGACTCAAAGACTACGCGATGATAGGAAATTCTCCATTCTTCTGCTCTTTGTCGTGCTATCTAGATCTTTGACACTTTGTGTCATTCTAAGTATCTAATTTCCTTCTTGTGTGAGCACATATAGGGATACACATAAAAATTAGGATGTCCAAGTGGTCTAAGGCCCCAGAATCAAGATTTAGCCTTCCCAAGAAAGAGTCATAATGGAAATGCCCATCGCGGACGAAAGACGTGTGGTGAGTGATGTTGTTTGCATGGAGGTGAATGCATGGTAATGTCTAAAAGCCTGCTATGAGTATTGATGAGTAGGAGAAGGCTAAGTTTGCTGCATATCAACTCAAGAATTTGGCTTCGACATGGATTTGCTTTATAAGTTTTATGCTATAATAGACTATAGAAACAGGGTAGTAAGCCTTCAGTTTCCAAATAAGTTGGGCTAAAATGAGAAGGGCATGGTTCAAATACCATAGGCCAAGGCAGATGCTCAACCTTGGTTAATTCTGTAGCCGAACACCCCAAGAGATACCGGTTCTATGCGTTGAAAGGAAGAGAGGAACAAGAGAAGTCCACGGATGCGGATAATAGTAACTTGCTTGTCTTTTCCTTTCCTGTTTATGCATTATTAGATCCAGGATCTACCTTGTCTATGGTAACTCCTTTTGTGTTTAATCAAATTGACTTACTTCTTGAGATCTTACATGAACCTCTTCTTGTTAGTACTCCCATGGGAGACAGTGTTAAGGCCGAAGGGGTATGTACAGAAGTAGATGGCATAGTGGCAAGTCCCTTTGAAATTAAGTTGGGCGTCATTAGGTTCAAATCATAAGGTCAACAAGATGTTATCTAGGGGGTTAGATATACTCTTCATAAGTCTGGTTTATGTTTAAGAAACTCTAAGTTTAAGTGCTTTAGTCGATTTGGTGTAATATGTTACTAATCGTATGTCTTATAATAGCACTATGTGACTTAAAATGAAGTTACGTTTGCATTTCATGTGTTGTTTTTCTGTATCATAGAAATGTTTCCTGTGTTGCATGATTTGTGATGTGCATTAAGTTAAGTGTTATTGAGAACGAAATTCCTCAATAAAAAAATAGAGCTTCAAATAATCTTGTATTATATGCACCATCCAAATAAGTGTGAATTAGATATTCACAAAAGAGAAATGTTTAAGTATGACAAACTAAGTCACCCTCTTTGTTTAAATGATATATAAGTGTCATTCGGGGACGAATGTTCCTAAGGAGGTATAATGTAAAATTCTGGAAAATCATATGTCTAATGAAAAGCCAGTATACCCTTACGATAGCCTATTAGGGGTACATTGGCAACCCAGTGCCCAATATTGACAAATGTTGGGCATAGTATAGAAAAATTTACTAAGGGATATTAGCCAATTATCTATATACGAATAAAAAGTATACTTTTGGGGTTGTCATACGCTAATATAAGATTGATGTTTAATTAATGTACCTAGAATGAAGACCCTAAGCTAAAAGAAAATCCATTATGAATAGTTTTACACAAAGTACTAGGCATCCAAGTGTCAAGCCTAGTACCATTCTACATGACCATTTAAAATGATCATGTAAATTAAGTAGTGCCCAAGGACATAGTGATTGTTCTTGGGACAATAAGTAATCATTCCAAAAGGAACCGTAAATGAAAAGTTAGTTGGGAAAGTACAACCAAACAATGTGCAAGCACATGTGCAAGACATGTGAAGAAGCACCAAAGAAGGGGACCACCCTAACCGAATTCGGTTAGGGTAATTAAAGGGACAAAAACATGCATAAGGGACCACTCTATGTGGGGCCTAACTTCCTAACAAATTTTAGACTCTAAACTACTTCCCCAGATAGATAACTGACATAGGACTAACCGAATAGAACCCATTAGTGAACCCGACAACCTAAGACATAAACCGGGGTGATACTAACGTAGTACTTGTTAAAGAGACAACATAGTATCTAACCTAGTATAGTCCAAAAGGTTAGTTATGGTCCTAAAAACTTAGGGGTACTTTAGTAATTACCCTAGGTTACCTAATTAATTAATTTATAAAATTGATTAATTTATTTAAAAGGTCTAAAACCGAAAATAAAAAGAAATTTTTTCAGATTTCGGTTAAGACAAGAATGGGACAACCTAGTACCTAACCTAGGATTGTCCGAAGAGTTATTAAAGATAGAAACGAATTAAGGGCACTTTAGTAATTAACCTAGGCTACTTGATTAATTAATTTATAAACATAATTAATTAATTTAAAGGGGAAAAACCGAAATCACAAAACAATTTTCTGATTTCGGTTAAAACAAGAAAAACACAACCTAGTACCTAAGCTAGGATGGTTCAAAGGATTAATTTTGGTTATAAAGACTTATGGGTACTTTAATAATTACCCTAGGTCACTTAAATAATTAAATTATACATTTAATTAATTAAATAAAATGGGTCAAACAGAAATTCGTACAATAACCTAGTACAAGTCAAGAGACATCCTAGTACTTAACCTAGGATGGTCCAAAAGGGTTAATTTTGGGTCCAATGTCTTGAGGGTACTTTAGTACTTACCCTAGGTACCTAAATTAATAAAACTAAGGATTTAATTGATTAATATGAAGTCAAAATGTTGACCGAAACCATTGTCAACACCAAATTCCAGATTTGACTAAGTGTTCTCTTCTCCTATGTTTAGTCAACTTAGGAGGGTTTTTTAGTAATTAGTTAATTAATTTATTTAATTAACTTATTAAACCCCAATTTGAATAATTAAAGATTAGTTCCTAAACCTAAAAGTAACATTCAAACTCAAACAAATACACGACTAAAACCAGAAACCAAGCGTGAGAAAAGCATTGAACAAAACGCAAGAAAAAAAACAGAAATTTTCTTAGATGAATTTCAAGGTTTCTTGAAGGTTCGTTCAAGGTGGTCTTCGTAGATAAAGTTATACTTAAGGTATGGGTTGCCAATGATATTGTTGAACGTCCATCTCCGTAGTTATCCTTGTTTTCGATTCTGTAAGTATATATATTTAATATTGAACATGTCGTTGGTATGTGCTTTTAACTGATTTTATAATTTCTTGATTTATTAATGATTAATGAGGTCTATATATTTGATTAGGATGATTAGTGATTAGTAACACAGATTAAGGAATGACATAACGCTTAGTTTTATGTTCGAGAAAGATGAATTTGTTTTGAGTTGTTTATGAAGTTTAGTGTACTGTTATAGGTTGTTCATTGAGTGATAATTATAACTTAATTGAATGTAAAAAGGTTGGCTAATACTAAATGAAGTTTAAATGACCACCATATGTGAAAGTTTGTTTTATGCCAACAAATTGGCAGGCAAAACAACGTCCAAATATTATCTCTCAAAATGTGTGAAGTTATACTAACAAAGTTTTACCAATCTCTACATCAATAAACTCATAACATAGAGTATGACTATAACCGGGAAAAGTCCCAACATACCCTATCCACACGAACTTGTGAACAGATTAGCATTGAATAAGTAGCTATAACTTTCATAAAGAATCAAAGCTAGTTCATGAATCTATAATTCCAAAATAACTTTATAGCTTGGCCAAACAAAGCATTGAATTGTTCTTGTAATTAAAAGTTCAAGTGTAGTGAATGTTTGGCTTATGCCAAAAATTTTATCTACAACAATTCTTTATAAATATATACTAGAATTGGCTAATGATTCCATGAAATTATACTTGAATGAATTGCCTGCCTTATGCCAATAAAATGACTAACAATACATCGTGTAACAGTGCTAAATGAAATTGTCTATAATGATATCTTTAAATAATTAAAAGATTAGCTAATGACTAAGGTATACCAAACTAAACATGAATGGGTGTAACTTTTTCTTGTGCCAATAAATTGGCTATGAAGTCAGTTTTCAAGTTTTCTAGACCAGTACTAATTTTGTGCCAATCATATATATCCAAAGTATTGAAATGACTATATAAGAACATCTAAGGTAATTCAATGAATCCATATCCAAAGCCATGCAAAGAATTGGAACAAATTCAAAAATGCCCTAACCAAATGAACTATGAAGACATGTAATTCATTGAGTGAAGTTTTAATCGTCAATAAACGATGATATGAAGCTATCAAACGAAATTAAGCAAGTAACGTGAGTAATAACATAACTAAAGATGTCTATGTTAAGAAAGTGACCAGAATTTTAAAAGAAGTGAGACAAGCCTCACTTACACCTAAGCTACTATGTTCAAAATACTCACGAATGAAGGTGTTAGAAAGTGTGAGACAAGTCTCATTAGCACCATAGATTTTATGTAAGGACAATTCACATTTAATCAGTGTAAAGAAAAGGATGACAATTCATCAATAGTGTAAGTAAATGTTAACAAAACTCACTCACCTATGAGAGTATAAAGCTAATGAAGAGACCAATCTCTATGTACACTCTAATGAATGTATTGAGACTGACATATACTTAATACTAATGATTAGATGTGAAATCATCTATTGAGATATGATATCCTCATACTAGAAGTCAGATTCCATGACGTACGAGTTGAATGAAATTGGGAAAAGCCGAAATCACAAAACAATTTTCTGATTTCGGTTAAATCAAAAAAAACACAACCTAGTACCTAACCTATGATTGTTCAAAGGATTAGTTATGATTATAACGACTTAAGGGTACTTTAAGAATTACCCTAGTTCCCTTAATTAATTAAATCAAAATGGTTCAAACCGAAATTTTTACACTAACCTAGTACAAGTCAAGAGACATCCTAGTACTTAACCTAGGATAGTCCAAAAGGGTTAATTTTTGGTCCAATGACTTGAGGGTACTTTATTACTTACCATAGGTACCTAAATAAATCAAATTAAGGATTTTATTGATTATATAAAGTAAAAATTATGATCAAAACCATAGTCAATACCAATTTCTAGATTTGCTTAAGTGTTCTGTTCTCTATGTTTAGTAAACTTAGGAGATTTTTTTTAGTAATTAGTTAATTAATTTATTAATTAAATTATTAATCACCAAGTTTAATAAGTAATGATCAGTTCCTAAAACTAAAACCCACGTTCAAATTCAAACAAATACACGACTAAAACCAGAAACCATGTGTGAGAAAAACAGTGAACAAAACGCAAGAAAAAAAATAGAAAATCTCTTGGATGATTTTCAATGTTTCTTCGAGGTTTATTCAAGGTTCGTTCAAGGTGGTCTTCATAGATTAACATATAATTAAGTTATTGGTTTTTCTCTCATGGAATTCTTTCTCCAAGTTGCTTTTCAAACGTTTCAAACTCATTAATTTTGAAACTAGGAATGTTACCCAATGATATTGTTGAACGTATATTTCCCTAGTTATCCTTGTTTTGATTCTTTAAGTATATACATTTAATCTTGAACATGTTTTTGGTATGTGGTTCTAACTGATTTTAGTGTTCGAGAAAGATGAAGTTGTTATTTCCTGTTTATGAAATTGAGTCTACTGTTATAGGCTATTAATTGAATGATAAATATAAGTTAATTGTATGTAAAATGGTTTTCATAGAACAAATTAATTTTAAATGACCACCATATGTGAAAGTTTGATTTATACCAAAAAATAGCCAGCAAAACTATGTCCAAAATATTATCTCCCAAAATATGTGAAGTTATACTAACAAAGTGATACCAATCTCTACATCAATGAACACATAACATAGGGTATGACAATCAATGGGACAAGTCCCAACATACCCTATCCACACGAACTTGTGAACGTAATAGCATTTAATAAGTAGTTGTAACTTTCAAAAAAAACCAAAGCTAGTTCATGAATCTATAATGCCAAAATAACTTCATAGCTTTGCCAAACCAAGCATTGAATTGTTCTTGTAAGTTAATCAAAGATTAAAAGTTCAAGTGTAGTGAAAGTTTGGCTTATGCCAATAAATTTGTCTACAACATTATTTTAAAAATATGTAATAGAATTTGCTAATGATTCCATGAAATTATACTTGACTGAATTGCCTGCCTTATGCCAATAAAATGGCTAAAAACAATACATCGTCTAAGAGAGATGAGTGAAATTGTCTATAATGTTATCTTTAAATAATTAAAAGATTTGCTAATGGCTAAGGTATACCAAACTAAACATGAATGTGTGTAACTTTGGCTTATTCCAATAAATTTGCTAAGAAGTCAGTTTTCAAATTTTCTAGGCCAATACTAATTTTGTGCCAATAATATATAACCAAAGTATTGAAATGACATTATAAGAACATCTAAGGTAATTCAATGAATCCATATCCAAAGGCATGTCAATCATTGGGACAAGTCCCAACATGCCCTAACCAAATAAACTATGAACATATGTAATTCATTGAGTGAAGTTCTAATTAAGAAAGTAACATGAGTAATAATATAACTAAAGATTTGTATGATAAGAAAGTCACAAGAATTAGGTGTTAAAAGAAGTGAGACAAGCCTCACTTAAACCGAAGCTATTATGTTAAAAATACTTACGAATGGAAGTGTTAGAATGTGTGAGACAAGTCTCATTAACACCAATGATGTTATGTAAGGACAATTCACATTTAAGCAATGTAAAGAAAAGGATGACAAGTCATCAATAGTGTAAGTAAATGTTACCGAAACCTACTCACCTATGAGAGTATAAAGCTAATGAAGAGACTAGTCTCGATGTAAACTGTAATGAAAGTATTAAGACTGATGTATACTTAATACTAATGATGATATGAGAAATCAACTATTGAGGTATGATGTCCTCATACTAGAAGTCTTCTTCCATGACGTATGAGTTTAATGAAATGGAACTTTATACTGAGCACCGATAGACTAGCTATGAGCGGTGATGCCTTCTTTCGAGAAGGGCGGAGGTTCACGTTACTCAAATGAGATGAGACTGTCTGGCAAGCCGGCTATGAGTCCTTCTATCTCCTAGTCTTCGAACGTATAGTTCCAATGGAGGGATCTGGCGAGGTTCAATTCCAGTGTACGCTAGCATGTTTTGGGTCACTTTGACCGCTGATTCCACCTCTTTTCAGTGTGGGTAGACATTGGATTTCATGATGCTCACATGATCTATATCGGTTAAGGTTGGAGTTCCTTAATGTATGAAAGATAATGAAATGAACGATACTGAAGGTGTTTGTGCAAGACAATCAAGAGGTGAAATCAGATTCATGTAATGACATTAGGTCATTCTTGGTCATTGCACTTCATGATCCCGATGAGAGTCTTAAAGTTCATCCTAGGTATAGGTGGTGTTTACATCAGCCTGCGAGTGAATGAAATGAATAATGTGAAGTACGAATGAACGAATGAAGCAGACTCTGTGTTTGCTAAAGAAGGCCCTCGGGTTGAGGTCTCATATGTTGGGCCCTCACTTGAGATGTCTTAGTCCACATAAATGATTCCAAAGTCTCATGTATATGAAATGTATAATATATAAAACATGAAAGTAATGTTATAAATTGCATGATCAATAGATAATTTTTTATGAATGGTAATGAATATATAGTGTAAAGAATGACTCACTATAAGGTAGAGAAATCATTCCTTAGTCCTGGGATTACTGACATCGATTCATTATGGGTATGGGACTACAATAAATCATTGCACTTTTAAGTAAAACATAGGACCAAAGGAGTTATTGAACAACACAACAACAAGAAGAAAAAGACTGAAAAATAATCAAAGTATACAAAGGGGAGCTCTAGGCCTAAGAGGATCAAAATCTCAAATCTTCACTCAAGTTATTCTAAAATTATGTTGAGGATAATAATATATTTTAAGCATATAGAAAATGAGTTATGTGATTTGAATGCATTAAAATACATCATATTCATACCACAATTCACAACCAACGAATTAAGAAAGTCTAGTGACTAGACTTTCCAGAAATAGCATGTCATCTAGGAAGAGCTCTCATTGATCATGCATAGCTTTATGTGTATGTGTGCATACACCCATACTCAGTACAAGTGGTACTATTTACTATTTTTCTAGGTGCAGGTCAGAGGAGAGGTTGACGACACTTGCAGTGGTTTGGACTTCAGCGTTTCTCCAAACCATTGGGTAGGTCCTCATGATTTCTAGGATGCTAGAGATTTAGTCTAGCCTTAGTTTTAGACATAGCTAGTTGATGTTGTCCCTAGTGTTTCTTTCGCACCTTCATTTAGAAGCTTTGTAATAAGGCCATGTTTGTTAAACTATTTATGATATATTCGTCTTCAGTTCCAAATTGATTCTTTATGTTAGATGGTTGTTCTTTTATATATAGCTTAGTATATGATGTAGCTTGTTATTAATTATATGAAGTCAATGTATACTTCATTAGTATATTAAAAACTTTTAAATATTCCGCAAATTTAACCTAATGAATGTGATGAATGCAAAATGAGGCTTGTCTAAGACCTCTGAGAAGTCAAATACGCCGGTTGCGATCTGAATTCCATAATCTGGGTCGTGACAGAGAGAGAGAGAGGTTTTATAGTTATCTCTAATCAACACAAGTACTAGTAAACTCGATTACAAAAATTAGGAATAATTCATTTCGTATCATTTCATTTAATGTTTGAAGCAATGATGTCACTCCCTTTTACCACTAAATTACCCCATTATGGGTTGGATAAATGAACTCCTTCGAGGGAAGTAATTTTCATGATTTTCAGTACTTGATGCTTCATGAAATAATATTTTTAATCCACAAAAACATGAAAATTTTGAAATTCTTCCATACTAAACACAACCTAAAATATCGATTTTACTTGTTCACTCAGTATGATTCAAGCAAAAAAAATGCTAATCACTTCAAAGTAAACAAGTTGTATGATCAGATATAGAAACACCAAGAAAAAAATGACGAGTAAAAGAAGGTTTTTTTTGGACGAACCTTTGGTCGAAGATGAGGACGGTCGAGAATGGATCTTCATTGATGAACAAATGACTACTGCAGATTAATCCCTCAACAATTGTGACAACCAGAGAGAGAGAGAGAGAGAGAGAGAGAGAGATAGAGAGAGAGAGAGAGAGAGAGAGGTTTTATAATGTTGGTGTGTTGTCTATGTCTAGGAAAATGTTATCTCTAATAAACACAGGTACTTAAAAACTGTATCACAAAATTTGATAATAATTCACTTAGTGTCATTTCATTTAGTGTTTGAACAAATGCCATTCCCTTTGACCGCTAAATTACCCCACTATGAGTTGATTAAATTAACTCCTTGTTAGTTGTAGGGAAGTCATTATCCTAATTTTAGTACTTTATGTTTCTAGAAATAATATTTTAACCAACAAAAACATTTAAAAGTTTTAAATTCTTCCATACCAAACCCACCCTAAAAATTCTATTTTACTTGTTCACTCAATATGATTCAACCAAAAAAACAGTTGTATGATAGCAAATATAAACACAAAAATAAGATGAGTAATAAAAGGATTATTCGAGAGAATCATTGGTCAAAGATGAGGATGGACGAGAATGGATACTCATTTTTACCCAAATAACAAATGGAATTTTGTAGAGAACTACCTTAAAATCGTAACAGGAGAGAGGTTTTCTGCGTGTTGAGGAAATAAGAATGCAGTTGTGCGGTAATAGAGTACATTAAAGCCATATTCAATAATGATAAAGGGTGTGGTAAAAATGTTTTGTCTTTAACTAGATTATTTCTATTTCAGTTATAAAAATTTGACAATGTTTTAATTTTAGAGTGCTTGTGCCTTAAATAATATTAGAGAACATGACTACCATGCTACTGAGATATCAATAGGCTTTTAGAATAATAACTATCATGCTTCAAGTGAACTTATTTATGTTATTGCTGTTACATATTATTTGATAAAATATTTTTCGAACTCAATTAAAACATTCTTTGCATATTGAAGTGCAATAGTCTAGAGTTTATTTATATAGCTGGCACGAATTGTAAAGACACAGTAGGTCATTTCTTGAAAATTCTATATATTTACAATTTTCCCCTCTTAATATTGACCCGAGTCTTTTATTATTGAGGATTGAAGTTTTTTTTGAACTTAGTTGTAACACACTATATCTGAAACAAACCAAAATTGCAGATATTGAAAAATTGCAGGTGCCACCGACGGAAGTCAGCTACAGACCGTCAATCGACTTACGCTCCATCACTCAGCTCTGTCGATTGGTCCGCCAACTTCTAGTCATTATTTATGAACGTTGGTCGACCAGTACGTACCGTTAGTCACTTCCGTCGATGGGCTAGCAACCTTTGAGTCCTCAGCTGAATAATGGTCGACTTACATCCATCAGTCAACACTGTCACTAATTCAAAAAACTTTTAGGTCAGGGGTCTTTTTGTGTTTGAAAGAATACTCAAAATTAAATAAGGTTTGTAGACCCTCACATGTTCCAAAAAAGGTTAATAACCTGTTAATAAAGTGTTTACAACTTGTATAGTGTATTTGAAGTGGTTGGAGTTCAAACGTCCGAAAACGACTAAGACGTTCGAAAGTTAGTCTTTAAGCGTGCTCGTGTGTTCTAGTGTGCCTTTGCATGTTTTATGTATTGTTTTGTTCCTAAAATGATAGGATAGGACCTTAACATGCATATGAGAGTATTTAGGTTCAAAACGTTTGGGCACGAACCACCAAGGACCACCCAAAGGGTCCTTGAGGTGGACCTAAGAGCAGGAAGTATCCAAACAACGACTTGCAATCGACTCTCCGATAATAGACCTATGCCCCGTCGATTAGGGTAGTTTCTCCACACATAAACGTGTGACCTAAGACCCCAAAATGGAGGCCTCAATCAGAAATGAAGGACGTACAAGACGGTGCCATCGTTCCATCGATTGTCTGTCAATATGCAGGTGTATTGAGCCTGCAACTTTCTGTCTAGGTGTTTCCAATATAAGAGGTGAATTGGGAAATTCACCCCACATTACAAATAGTGTATAGAAGGTTATTTAGTCTATTTTTGGGTATATAAGGTTTGTTAAAAAGATTAAAAACCCAATTCGAATTCATTCATCAAAATTAGACTTTTCCTGTCAAAAGAAACTCTCTCTAGAAACCTCCATTGGAGATCAAGTTCAAGAGCAGCCTAGGTGATGGATTCTCATGCTTTGTTACTAATGTGTTTGTGGTATTCTCATGTAATGAGGTATGTTAATCCTTCATCCTTATTTAATCTTCCATCTAAGGTGTTCCTTCGTACGTTTTTCAATGTGATTTTATGATCCTAATTCTTGTCTTTCAATGTAGCCATGCATTCATTGTCAAAATGATTTCAAAAGCATCCTAATGATGAATTTATGGTTAAATACTATTTTTTTATGATGAATTTCTATCAAATTTCATGAATAACCCATGATCCTCCTAAATTCTCAAATTGGCCTATGATATGGGTCTTGTGATCTTAATTCTTTGTTCTGTGAATTGTTATTAGATTGTATTGAATATCTATTACTATTGGTATCCATGTGAATTGAATAATAAATGTGGAGGAATGATATTATCATAGATTTGAGAACTTGGTGAATTTATCTAAATTTTTCTACTTAGTACAGAATTGGCCTTGAATGTCATCGTGTGGTATGGTCTACTTATAATGGCGGTGTTTATTTGCTTATCATTATCTATGTTTTGTGATCATGGACTAGAACGAAATATGTCTAAAGTGATTCAAAGTGAAGATTATCATTATTGTAAAGGAGTTGTGTAGTCTCCAAAACTTAGTATTATGCTCTTGGTATATTGATCATATTTCCTACATATGAATGATATGTTATAGTTAGGAGTGGTCTATATGTTTCATATTGATGAAGGACCCTCTACTATGTTTCCCTATATGATGTGGTCATATATGCATGAGTAAGAGTCTTCTATGTAAAGTTGACTATGTTTTTGTCTTATATGACGTAATGTGAGTGTGTATATGTAGTCCTTGATACTCTATATGTGTATGACATAAGACTTGGGGGATGTTGTACAGGAGTTGTGGTCTTTGGAGGGTGGCTTCCTCAATACCATGTTTTTGCCATTATGTGGTCATGTCAACCAATGTATACACACACACATCTCATGCATCACTACAAGTGTAATATGTTCATGAAAGTATGAAAAGATGTATCTTAACAGGGATGACTTGATAAGTTTACAAGTATAAGTAGGGCCATGGGACTTTACCTATACATTGCACATGTGAACCTTAATAGAGTATTTCCTTTGGCGATTCTTTATGAATATAAGTATGAATGTATGATTAAACTATGACCATGATAAAATATGAGATGATTATAAATTCATGATTGTGAGGGATGATAAGTAGTCTCTTACGCATCTTAATTTTATGTTATTGTAAAAAAGTATATGAATGATGAAGTATGATCATGTAGTGTATAAATGTGTTTATGTGAAACATTTTCTCATATATGTACACATACACACACATGAATGAATGAATGAATCATGTTACGATAATCTAGAAAAGTAGGGTCTGCTGAAAGGAAATACTCAATTGTACTCTAAACTAGATCATGCATTGAATATGTTCTGTCCATGTGAAAGGATATTCTCACATGATTTAAGGTGTTAATGAAAGTAAATTCTTATCATTAAACTTATTATCTTAACATATGAGGCTTTAATCTCTTAAAGCCTATTTTATGAAGTAATGTTAATAAAGGCTTTCAAAAAATGGTACTTAGCTTAGCACAGAGTGAACGTGAAAATGAGAGGTGCATTTTCCCAAAAAGGAAGACATTTTCACCCTATGGTTTTATCATGGAATGGAAACTACATAGCTAATTATCATATAGAAGGTTTCAATATACATATCCTATTTCCGTAACTATGTTTCCCCAAGAGGACTTAACAAGAGGATCCACCTTGATTCTAGCATGATGTTAATGATTTACCTTGGCAGTTAGAGAACCTCTTTTCCATGTGAGGTTCTATAACATTGTATTCCATGTTTAGCTCATATGGTATTAATGACGGTTAATGCTATAGCTTTACCTAAAGTAAAATGGACAATGGAAGTAAGATGATGAACCCTAACTAGGACTAACTAAGGGATAATGCTTAGTACCGGTGAGGGTATTGCACTTTGCATATGCATTGCACAACTAGCTATTGAAGGGAGTTCTAGGAGGAAGTTCTATATGTATATGTATGTGTCTTTTATGCATGAAATTTTTGTATTTGTCCTACCTATATGATTATATGTATGATATTGGTATTATTGACTGTGTGATGGTCTTACTTGATATGCATGTAGTTGACTAATCTTGTCATGTTGAAATATGAAATGGATGATAGTGCTTACGGTCTCTTTGTGGGTTTACATAGTATGTGTGAGGTTATGGGGCTTCACATGGACATTGCACTAGTATGCTTAGATTGGGATTATGAGTAAGGTCTTAGGATATTTATATATGAGATGAAGTTCAAGTATGCATTTGATGACTATTGCCTTATTATGATGATATTGGTAGTATTGACTTTCATGCTGTCTTGAAATGAGTATAAATACTAAATAGATAAAGATTATGATTTTATGAGTGTTATATGAAGTTCATGACTTTATTGTAATGCTTATATGAATGTATATGCTTATATGAATGTATATGCGTAGGTTAATGAAAGTTTTATGGATGTTCACCGTGGTGACCTTAAGGTGATGTTTGAGTGGGGATGGTGGAATGGGACACTATTCATGCAATGAGTCAAGTATTATACGAGGGTTACTTTGGGGTAAGGGAGTTAAGGTAAAGAAAGAGAATGCTATGAAAATGATTAATGTGCCTTGAATGTGATATGTGTCTTTATGTGGTGTTATTGTTATTGTACATGTCTATATGGAGTATGTGAGCTATGCTGTATTTATTATATCAATGTTCATAAAGTTTTACTAAAATACATGATGCATGGTTTCCAAGTAAATGTCCTCTTTAAATGCATGTTTTTGCACGATTGTCATACTTAGTGCATTCTTGTACTAACACAATTCTTCTTCATCTTTTTACACAAAGTGTAGGTGATGGTTGATTAGAGGTTGTCTCTTTAAATTAAGGGCTTGACACATGTTTCCCAAGCTCAAGAAAGGGATCCTTAAGATGCAAGGATTTCCTATGTCAAGTTATTATTCAAGTTTATGTAATATCTAGATTATTATTTTATGATGTTAAGGGTCGTGTCTGTATCTTAATCTTTTGATGTTGAGTCTAAGATGGCAAAAGAGACTTAGAGTCTAACTATGTATTATGATATTTTATATATGTGAACTGATGATTCTAACATATGATATACAATGAAAAGTATTAATTTTTTTGCTAAATTTCCTTTGACAATGCGATGAATGATGATTACGGGCTTGTATAAGACCTCCGAGAGGTAATGTATGCCATGTTACTTCTAGGGGGTGCCCCCCGATCGTGACACTGTTTTCCTTGTTAGTTTGTCCCATATGCTTCGTCGTTTACACTCTAAATCATGAGGTTTTAGTCAATTTAAGCATAGAAACATAACTAGAACTTACCTAAGTTAAGTCACTAATCAATACATAGAAAATTAGAAGCAAGAGTGGGAAAAAATAGTTGAAAAAACTCTAGTTCAAGAGTGCAACAATTTTTCTTCAAATCCATCCAAGAAATAAAATGATTTCTCTGTGAAATTCGTCACCTAGTATGCGAGATTTCACTACTGGGTTCCTTTAACATATTAGGTCCCTAGTTTTTAGTCCGTTTCTTGATTCCGTTATTATGACCAAACATTATAGGGTTTCTTAAATGTTAGATTTATTGGGTTCTTATCTATTAGAATGATAAAAATCAAATTAATATGTTAATATTCATTATATTGCATGAATTCCAGAACTCTAGTAATGTTTTTCCTTCGTTCTTTAATTACACATGCTAGGTCAAATATTTTAGTTATTCAGTTATGCATGCCTCATTTATTAATGAATCATTATCAGTTTAATTGTTTCATTGTTAGTTTGCATGTTCACTCTAAGATATCCAGAAACTTACATTAATTAAGTCATCAATATGTTATTTACTTGTTACATGGGAGTAGCATAATACCTAGTTGGAATGGGGTTCAGCGTACCTAAATAGTCCCAGAACTACTAGCCATGTAGGTTGTAAGTCCCCTCCTTGGGCATCATTTCGGTGATCACGCTAACATGCCTCTATACCTTTTGCCAGGTATATTGGGTCCTCTCGATGGGGCGTATACATCGGACTCAACTGTTAGCTCATTTGGTTTTATTATTAGTTATTACTAACTCCAAGAGTTTATGTTAGATTGCATGGCATTGACCATGTTTCAGTTTTGAGTCTCAACATGCTATAACTTGGTCATTGCATTCAGATTAGTCATGCTTAGAATTTCAACATCTTTATCATGTTTCAATTTATTTCATTTTTTTATTGCTTTATTATGTTGTATGATATTTCACTTGTAATATATCCTGCATGCTAAGTACCTTTAAACTATAGACGCATACTCTATGCTACATCTTCTCGTGATGTAGGTTCAAGCTCTAACAATCCTGATTATACTTAGATCAATTCCTTATCTCCAGTTCCTCCAAATCAGTGGTAAGTCCTCATTCTTCGAGGACAATAGTCATGAGTTTCTTTTCAGGATTTTTAGTCCTTTACTTTCAGTTTTTCTGAACATTATTGGGATCTGTCCCAGCATTTCTAGTAGGTTAGGGGCTATTTCCAGACATAAATAGATTCAACTTAGTATTGATTTAATATCATTTTGTATTAAACTTATCAATTTTCATATAACCCAGTTATAGTATATGGGTATTCCCCTTCTTTCATTTTATCTATTTTTATAGCTTCCACATCAGTTTATTATTCAATTTTTCTTTAGTATGCTCATGATCATGCTTGAAGGATTAGCTTGGGATCACTTACCATAATAGGTCCTGTTCCTGAGTCTCAGGGGTAGCTCAGGCCTTGATAAACTTTGTATCAGAGCACTAGGTTTAGGAGTCCTAGGATGTCCGAAAAGTTGCACTAAGTAGAGTCTCTTTCAAGGGCGTGAAGTTTACCACATCTAATAAGATTGAGGCTACAAAGTTTTTTAGGAAAACTTCACTCTCCTTATTACTCCTATCGTGCGTGAGGTATGATCCAATTTCCTCGTTCTAATATGTCAGTGTGCGCTTAAGATTATGCCTCCTAGTAGACCTTACGCATGAAATGCTAATGCAGTACTCTAGTCCTAGATCAAGAGGTTTTGAGTGCAGATTTTCTGAATGCCAATTAAGGTTTTGGTTCAAAGTATGACTAACCAGAACAATTATCACGTCCGAAATCATACTAATAAAAATGATGGATTAATCGAATATAGAGTTTTTAGGGTCACAAGTTGGTGAGGACCCACAAAACATCATTGATGAGGTTATCTTTGGAGTGATCCAAGTGACTGTTAATGGTAGAGCTCAGTTGTAATCCTACAAGTTTAATGATGTGGCTCACACATGGTATACTTAGTTGAAAGATCCAGGGGATACTATTAATTCTACAACTCTCCTTATAGCAGTCAAATTTGATGCTAGTCCATAATATCTGTCAAAACCCTTCTTAGTCTCTACTACAATTGGTAATGCTTTTAGAGCTCGATGGGTATATAGAAATTGCATGTCAAAGTATCTTAAGAAGTCACCTCAATACACGTTGTAGAGTTAGAAATTGTATACTTCATTATTATTATGGGAGTTGATTGGTTTCAATCCAGTTATTCTTCAGTTGATTGTACAACTACGATTATTTATTTTAAATTTCAAGATGAACCAATCTTTTAATGGAAGGGTAGTAGCTTAGAGCCTAGGGGTCTGTTCATTTTACCTTAAGGTCATAATGATGAACTCTAAGGTTTATATCCATCATCTAGTTCAGGTAAAGTTTTCAAGATTCAAAACCCCTACTCTTGGTCAGTTCATGTGGTTAATGAGTTTCTAGAAGTATTTCTAGAAAATCTCCCGATAAGGAAATTGACTTTGGAATTGATTTCCTTCCAGATACCCAACCTATCTCTATTCCTCCTTACAGAATGGCTCAAGATGAGCTTAAGGATTTGAAAGGTTACTTGAAATAACTTCTAGATAAGGGCTACACCAGACGCAGTATCTGTCCATGGGGTGCACCAATGTTGTTCGTAAGGAAGAGAGATGGTTCTTTGAGAATGTGCATTGACTATTCAAAATTGAATAAGGTCACAATCAAGAATAAGTATCCAATCCCTATGATTGATAACTTGTTTGACCAACTACAGAGTGCTACTTATTCTTAAAGATGGACCTCAGATCCGATTATCTTCAGCTTAAAGTTAGAAATAATAACATTTCAAAGATAGGCTTCAAAACTTGTTATGGTAATTATGAATTTGTAGTTATGTCATTGGGAAAAACCAATGTTCCTGCAGCTTTCATGGATTTGATGAAAACAGAGTGTTCAATCAATACTTGGACTAGTTCGTTATTGTCTTTATTGATGATATCCTCATTTACTCTAATAATGAGAAATAATATGGCAGTCATTTGAGAGTTGTGCTACAAACTCTAAATGGTCACCAGTTATTTTCAAAATTTAGGAAGTGAGATTTTTTGTTACAATTGGTTGCTTTCCTTGGGCAGATTGTGCCTAGTGAAGGAATTTAATCAGATTCACAGAAGATAGAAATAGTGAAAAATATCCAAGACATAACTCACTCATATATATCAAATGTTTCTTTGATTTGGAATGCTATTATAGAAGCTTCGCGGAAGGATTTTCGTCGATAGCCTCTCCATTGAATAAGTTGACCTAGAAAAAGGTCAAGTATCATTGGTCAAATAATTGTGAGAAATTCTTCGCAGACTTAAAAACTAGGTTTATTACAACTCCTATCTTGACTCTACCATAGGATTCAAATGGATTTGTGATCTACTGTGATTCATCCAGAGTCGGCCTAGGTTGTCTAATGATGCAGTGAGGTGAGGTTATAGGTTATGCTTCTAGAAACTTAAGTTGCTTGAGAAGAACTACTCAACTCACGACCTCAAACTTGCAGCGATGGTTTTTTCACTTATGATTTGGAGGAATTACTTGTATGGTGTTTACGTAAATGTACTTACAGACCATAAGATCCTTCAATATGTGTTCACTTAGAAAATGTTGAATCTTCACCAGAGAAGATGACTTGAGTTCCTCAAGTATTATTATATGAGTGTTCATTACAATCTTGCTAAGTCAAATTTAGTAGCATTTGACCCTGGCAGACTATCTATGGGTAGTGTAACACATGTTGAGGAAGGCAGAAAGGAGTTAGTGAAACATATTCACAAATTTGCTCGCCTAGGAGTTTGTATTTTTCTCATATCCTATGGTGGAGTAACATTTGAGAATGGGTCATAATCTTCATTGGTACTGGAACTTAAGGAAAATCAAGACAGTGATTCAATATTGTTTGAGCTTAAGGGAGCAATCCACCAGTTGAGGGTGACATCTTTCTCCCAAGAGGGAGATTGTGTTTTTCGTTATGAAGGTCGATTATGTGTTCCTTAGGACGGTGAGTTGAGATAGAAGATTATGGAAGAATCTCCTAACTCGAGATATTTTATTCATCCAAGAGCCAATAAGATATACCACGACCGGCCAAAAGTCTATTGATGGAATGGGATGAAAAGAGATATAGTACATTTTGTGGCTAAGTGCCCCAACTGCCAGCAAGTCAAGGTAGAACATCGGAACCATGAGGTATGACTCAATAGATTGACATTCAAACATTGAAGTACGAAGTGATCAACAAGGAATTGATTACAGATTTACCTAGTACAAAGCGATCAACAAGGAAAGGGTTTCTAAGTCTTTACATATTTTGGTTGTCAAGACAATAGATTCAACGAAGAATTACGCAAAGCTTTACATTAATGAGATTGTGAGGTTACATGTGGTTCCTTTGTATATCATTTCAGATAGAGGGCCTCAGTTTACCTCACATTTCTAGAAGTCGTTTCCGAATGGTTTTGGTAGTAAAGTTAATCTTAGAACAACATTTCATCCGTAGACGGATGGGCATGCAGAGCGTACCATTCAAACATTAGGGGACAGATTGAGATCATGTGTTATCAACTTAAAGGGTAGTTGGGATGATCACTTTCCTATTATAATGTTCGTCTACGATCCAGCATTCATATGTTCCCTTATGAGGCATTTTATGGGCATAGATGTATATCTCTTATTAGTTAGTTTGCAGTAGATGAAGCACCCTTGATAGGACAATATTCAGTTCATGAAACTATGGATAATTTAAAACACATTAGTCATAGACTTAAGACAGCTCACGGTGGCTAGAAATCTTATGCAGATGCAAGGAGAAGGGAACAAGAGTTCATAGTTGATGAATGGTTTTCCTCAAAGTGCCACCTATGACGGGGTGATGAGATTTGGCAAGAAAGGGAATCTCAGTTCTAGATATGTAGGCCCTTCCATGATATTGATAAGATTGGTAAAGTTTTTTAAGGGTTGGAGTTGCCAACAAAACTAGCACTAGTGCATCAAGTTTTCCACATTTCGTTGTTGAAGAAGTGTGTGGGTGATACAACATCTATTTCTATTTAGAAAGTGTGGCTGTGAATTAAAATCTCACTTATGAAGAGGTACTAGTTGAAATCCTTGATCGCCTGGTTTGAAGGTAAAGAAAAAAAGAAGCCCCTTCGGTTTATGGAGGATTCAGTCCAAAAAGGGAGTTATTTGGGAGGCAGAAGCAACCATAAAGACCAAGTATCCTCACCTCTTTCTTTCCAATTCCTTCAAGATTGAGGTAATAGTTCCTCTTCAATTTTTCATTCATTCATGCACATATTCAGTCTTAGTATTATGTCTCTTCAGTTTGCACTTGTAGTTTTAGCGAGTTTTCATATTCTTGGAACCCAGTTCAGTTTGTAATCAGTTTCAAGTACTTAGTGGGACTAATGGCAGCTCCTTCCCTCCATACTCATCTAGTTTACTCTTCATTCAAGGATGAATGGTCAAAAATGGGAAATAACGTAACACTCTGTATCCAAAAGATACAAAAAAAATGCAAATTTTCAGAAGCTGAAGGTGCCACGTGCAGAAGACATCTACAGATCTCCAATCAACTCAGTTGATGGGCCAGAAAACATCGACTCCTCAGTTGTGAACGACGGTCGACCTCTACGTACCATAAGTTGTCTTACAGTCTATAAGTCAACTCCGTTCATGGGCAAGCCAACTTTCGATCTTCAATCGCGAACAACGGTCGACCAGTACAGACCATTAGTCGACTTACGGTCCCTCAATGATTCCGATAGCTTTTATGTCAGGGGTCTTTTGGCATTTTTCTTATTCATTTGGCCCCTAATAGAAGATAAATCTTTTAGACCTTAAATCATGAGGTTATAGTTAGTTTAATCCTATAAACATAACTAGAACTTACTATTGATAGCCATTTTTTGCTCTCCGCATTTATTTAACTAAAGTTCTATATAGTAATATTGATAACAAAACATATGTATGTTATGAATTATTTGTTAATTGAATAAATTTATTTCATAAATACTATTATTTTTCATATTAATTAAATGTATTGTATAAATATTACTATGTACTTTCTCATATTTAAATTTCAGGTCAAATGAATATTTTCCTTAAAGGTTAATCGATTTTTAAATAAAATATATTTCTATTATTTCAATAAATATTTGTCTTTTTAAAAAAAAATCACGCAAGATTTATTAATTAATGAGTTGATAATTTATATTAATTTTATTTTTAGAAATGACTAATTTTATCAAATAAGATAATCTTATAAAATACTTATTTTCAGTTTCACAAATTATGGATATTTAATAAAGGAATGCTTCAAATTTAAATGAATTTAATTTGAGAAATTTTGACAATCCAAGTCCCCTTAAATCGGCCATTTTGTGTTTGTCACGTAGGCTAGAACATGGATTGTGCTTCTTAACTTTTAATGCCAACCGTCTATGTTAATCCATCGACTTTAATTAAATCATCTTATTATATTATTTTTATATCCCTTTATCTATTCATTAGTTTTGACCGTTCGATCAAATGATTAGCCGGCCCAAAATAACCAAGACTTTTCACCTTACTCTGTTTTTGACCTAGAAATCACACCTCATCTCTTCCCCAAAGAGACGTTTCAACCTGCTCACCCACGTTCTCCCTCATACTAATCTCTACGATAGCTGCACCATTGGCTATGGCTGCCCAAGATGTCCTATCCCATCAGCCCCCCACATTATTCCTTAGACACCCCTCCGTTTTTTCGCCTCCCCCTTTCGACTCGTCCGATCACGAACGGTCGTGAGTCGCCGGAAATCAACAATATCCAACTGCACTCCTTTTTTATCCATCAATCATGACCCCCTCCTATAAATATTACATCTTCTCCATCACCTTTTCTGATGAAGAATAGACCCCTGCGCTGCTACATCTCTGCTCTGGCCTAGATTTGTTCAAAATATTTTCCAAATTCGTAGTCTAAAAGATTCCAACATATTAAAGTTTTAAAAAGGGATAACTGGTTTTAATATCCAGCTGCAACTCTCAGTTTTCCAGCATTATTATAGTTTTCAAGTTTTAATTTTGGACTTTCACCTCTAAAAGGATCGTGTTTTCCCATCCAAACACCGAAGAAAAAAAGGATTAGAGAAAGGGGCAGAGAAGAAGAAAAAAGGGCGCAAAGAGATCCATAAACAATAAAAAATCATTTATCAATGTCCAAAAACAATCTAGAAAGGAGGGAGAAAAACAAGCAATCTTTTTTTGTTTCTTCTTCAAATTGAAGTTCTTTTTAAAGTTGAAATCTCTTGATGTCCAAGATCTAGTTTGTTGCCCTATAAAAGGTCAGTATTCATCATTATGTTTTTATATATTTGAATTTTTGGTCTTTGAAACTTTATAGCCGTTTGAATATCCTCTATTCATATATTTTGGTATTCCAGAATCCGTCTCATCTAATTTTGAATAAAATCAGCCTGTAATAGTTTGTTGAAGTTATGATATTTGTATCGTGTTAGAATTGTGAATTGTGACTTAAAAATGACTAATGACATGTCTATGACGCCATTAACAATCAGTTAAATTTAAGATGTTTCCCTTCTTTTAATCACGCGAATTTTGTATGTGGATAGATTTGTGTTTCAAGACTGTTCATAGTCGATACTATCTCCCATAGTCTGTTTCACATAGCTGGAAGCATCTTCAACTTCATCGTCATGTTGTGTGTCAACCAGGTCTCACTATCTTGTTGGTTCTTCTCCATGATCAAGATTTTCCCTATAAAAAAAATTTCTGTGAGAGTTATGATTACATATTGCAGCTATTTGATTTTGAATTGGTCATGCCATAATATTTTAAGTCTCTTGATTAAAACTAGATCTCTTAATCTTACTTAGGGTTCTTCATAAGGTTTTAGAGGTTTTCTTTTACATTAAGATATTGTTATGTAAAATCCCTTAAAACCCAAATAATACTTAATGTGTCTAGAATGCCTACGATTAGAATGGGTTAACACAAATTGATGCGCGTAGAATTAGACCTCTGAACCCTTGCAAAAACAAATCCAACGAACTTGGGGAGTTATTTGAGCTAGGAAAGGTTGGGTCCAGCAATGTAGGGCTCCCGAATATAAAGATTTACTCGGATGAGTCTTAATTGGAATTAAAAAGGGGAATTCTTAAGTTTGGAGGGTCTAGGGGTAAAATGGTCTTTTTCCATGCTAAAGGGTAGTATCGTAATTATAAAAATATGTAATTTATCATTTTATTATGAAGATATAGGGGCATTGTTTGTATAAGGGGCCGAAATTGTCCATTGAGTAAAATCATGCTCCACCGGGTTCGAACCTAGGTGGGAGCAATGATTTAACTTGATTATTTATATCGGTGAATTAATTAAATCAATTAATATTTACATACTGATTTAATAAATTGGAAAATTAGATTAATATTATGAATTAATTAATTAATAAGACGGTTTGGGTCGAATCGATCCGGAGGGCCCCGTTTTCGCGATGGGAACATCACGAGTTTGAAATTAGAAGAAAGCAACATTTAAGTTTATTAAATTGAGTTTTATGATATGATTTTGTAAGGGCATCATGGTCATTTCACTAACCTAATGATATCAGATTTTCAAATTTTGAAAGTCCTAGTTGACTAAGTCTAAACTACTTCACCTAATCCTAAGCCTCTCACCTCTTTCACGTTTATCTCTCTCTCCTTCACGTCTATCTCTCTCTCATTTGACACTTTCTTTCTGGCATCCAAACGTGAGAAAAAAAAGAAAGCAGAAGTTCTTCACATTTGAAGAACTTACACGCAAAACACAAACGAGAAAGCAATCCGGAAACGTTAAGAAAAATGTAATACGCTAGTCGTGTAAGGTGTGAGTTTCGGGATTGGACGTGAATTTGGAGATGTTTTTGGCATCAAGTTCAAGTGTTGAACAACGTTAAAATCAGGTATGGATTTTGTTACTCTTGGTTCCTTTCCCAAGAGACCCTTAAGACTCAGATAATTCTACTCCGAAACTAGGATTGTTCCCCATCACATGTTCCCTGTCAGTAGCTCCTCTCACTGATCTTAGGTTGGTATGTTTGCTTGTGGATTAGGTATGAAGTGTGATATTCGTTATAATGTGTTCATGATTATGTGTTCAAAATTGTATGAACGATGAAGAATGTCTGTCGACATTTCATGAAAAATGTATATGTATGCCGTGACATGATTTTAGGTTTTAAGATTTAAAAATGACATGTTTTTATGGTTGAATTTATGTGAGATTGTTTGTGCAAATCAAGAGGTGCAAAAGTGGTGTAATGTTTCTGGATTTAATGGTAATTCTTGCCTGAATATAATCACTAAAATATTACACTTAAAGATACACCAAATGATCCACGAAATGCCTTAAGAATTAATGTATGAATGATGATAAAAAGAAGCTGAAAACATTGAACAAATTTCCAGCATTTGGTAGGTTGGGTTCGACCAAATAAAGTGGTACAAAATGAAATAAAAAATGAATGTACAATAAGTGAGATCACTAAGGATTGAACACAAGACTTCATTACATGAAAGATGCAAAAAAAATCAATAAAAGATTGATAAAGAAAATAGATTGGAGTCTCAGCCAATGATGAGGAAAATTAACTATGTTTTTTAAAAATTTTAATGTGAGGTCATTGGGAATTGAACTCATTACCTCACCAAATCAAATTTACATAGAAATTTCATGAGAAAAATAGATGTTGTGAGTGGGGATTGAACCCACAACCTCTTGAATGGATGAGAGAGTTAAGAGAAAAATAAAGGAGAAAATAAAATGTGGAGAGTGGGGATTGAACCAACAAAATGTTGAATGTATGAGAGAATTAGGAGAAAATTAAAGGAGAAAATCAAATGTGGAGAGTGAGGATTGAACCCACAACGTCTTGAAAGGATGAGAGCGTTAGGAAAAAATATTGAAGAAAATAAATGTGGAGAGTGGGGATTGAATCCACAACCTCTTGGATAGGTGAGAAAGTTAAGAGATAAATTAAAAGAAAAATAATGAGCTTGTGGGGGATTGAACCCACAACCTCGTTGCCTTAAAACGAAAAAGGAGAGGAGAACAAGAAAGATATATTAAGGGGTTTATGGGAATCGAACTAGGGTCTCCCAAATCTGAAAGATGCAATTATCATGTTTAAAATAAGATTAAGTGTTGTTCAAGGGATTCAAAATGGGGTTCCCTTGCCCAATTCCGTATAGACACATAAGTCATACGTAAACAAATATTAAATGAATGCTTCCTCTAAACATTGAAATCAATATCTTGGCATATCTACAAGATGCATAAGTCTTGTACCACATAATCTTGGATAAACATGAATCACTTAGATATACTATGAATGAAGCCTCATGGCTTGTATATGTTGACTCATAAGTCTAGCATACGTTTAAAAGTAAGTTAACCTAAGATGTATGTGATAAAATGATGTAACCTTAGAAGGGTTAAGTAAGAGTGTGAAACACACTAAATTGTCAAGTGCATTGGCATATGATGAAATGAACATTCACGTGATGGGTGAGTAATTATGAAAAGAAATGTGTTAAAGTTAATGAATTAGGTGACATTATGATAAGAGTCTAATGTGAAAGATAAGAGCAGTCCCAAATGGGCCTAAGTAAATCTCACCAAAACGTACTCACCTATGAGAGTATAAAGCTAATGAAGAGACCAGTCTCTATGAATACTCTAATGAATGTATTGAAGTTAATGCATACTTAATACTAATGATGAGATAAGAAATAATCTAATGAGATATGATGTCCTCGTGCTAGAAGCCAACTTCCATGATGTATGAGTTGAATGTAATGGAAATTTATACTTAGCACCGAAAGGCTAACTATGAGCGATGATACCTTCCTTTGGGAAGGGAAGAGGTTCACGTAACTCTCATGAGATGAGACTGTCCAGCATGCCGGGTATGGGTGTCCTTATATATCCTAGTCATCTAACCTATACTACTATTATAGGAATCTTGCAGGGTGAAATTCCCTATATACGCTAGCATGTTTTGGCTCACTTTGGCCGGTGATTCAACCTCTTTTCAGTGTGGGGATTACACACTAGAATTCATGATGCACACATGATCTATCTCGTTAAGGTTAAAGTTCCCAAAGAATGAATGAGGCAAGCCTCAACGAATTCACATAATGAAATGAACGATACAAAAGGTGTTAGGATAGTATAATCAAGAGGTGAGCTATACTTAAGTTATAACACTAGGCTATTGTTGGTCATTTCACAGCGAACCCAATGAGAGTCTTAAACTACATCCTAGATATGACTGGTGGCTGCACTATTATATGAATGAAAATGAAGTACGTATGAATGAATGAAGCAGACTCTGTGCTTATTAAAGAAGGCTCCTTAGATGAGGTACCATATGTTGGACCCTCATTTTGGGAATTCCTAATGACATGACTTTCCATAATTCGTATCGATATGAAAGAGCTCTTCTTAATAATGTATGTCCTTGGTTTGTGCTTGCATATACCCATACTTAGTACAAGTGTGTACTAATCCCATACAACTTTATACTTTTAGGTGTAGGCACAGGTGGCTGCTAGTGCCTACGATACGACGCTACAGCTATTCGGACATGGAGCATTCATCTAGACTTGGTAGGCCCTCATGCTTTCGAGGACAATTGCCCATTATATTCTAGATTTCATATAGGTTTGAGTTAGTGGAGTATGTTCCACTAGCGGTTCTTTCCCATTTTATTTAAGACATTGTATTGGTGCCATTTTAGCAAATATACACTTAATGCAATATTGAACTATTTCTTTCATTTGATGATCTTAATATTAGATGTTTGATTGTGAAGGTTTATGAGTTTAAGTAGAATGTCTTATATGAATCTTAAGTAACAAAAAGTTCAAATTTTTCTACTAAAATTAACCTAGATGAAGTAACTATGATGGATGTAGCCTTGTCTATGACCTCTGAGAGGTCAACGACGCCGGTCTCATTTGGGGTCTATACTCCGGTCATGACAAAGTTTGTATAAGAGCGTTAGGTTAAATTCCGAATATATTAGATTCACATCTACCACATCGAGTAGTTTCTAAGTCATGCTAGTGAAGTGCACCACTATCCTAATTTAGAGGCTACATGATGCGCAGGAAAATTCCCTTCCTCTAATCTTATTGTGCCTTCTCTAATGTCTGATTTCTTGGTGTTAAGAGCATGTCTAACATCAACTCTTGATATTCAGAAAGATGAATACGAGGAGAAACGTAGGCGGAGAGATTGGAGGAGCAGCTGTTGGGGTAAATCAAGTCCTCCCCACGCTCCAGCTGCTCTAATGGAGATGCATGTTAACCCAAGTGGGTTGACAGATGGAGAAGTAAAGACAGCCTTCATACAGATGGCCCAAGTTATAACTTTACAAGCTCCGGATATGACAGCCCAGGCGGAGCAACAAGGTGTTCCTATGGAGAACCCACTTTCCAGCACCATGGCTAATAGGTTAAGGGACTTCACGAGGATGAATCCTCCCGTTTACAATAGATCAAAGATTGCGGAGGATCTTTAGGAGGAGTATAGGGAATCTATGATGCATGATAGCGTGGACCTATTAAGGCTTATGGTACATGTCTAACAAGTGGAAAAACCCAAGAAAAAGAAACACACAAGGGAAGGGAATAGGTCAAGGGAAGTTGAGGACAATTTTTCAAGGAAGAGTAAAACTGAAATCAGAGATAGGCCAATGTTTATAAAGGGACTATCCGACCAAGGGGAGTCAAGTTCATGCAAGGGTTGTTATGATAGGGATTCTGAGCCCAGAGTTAAGAGAAACAGTGAAGTAGATACTCCTCAGGAGAGGCCACTATGTTGGAAGTGTGGCAAACTGAATAGCGGCGAGTGTATGATGGTCTCTAACGCTTGTTACAGTTGTGGTAAACCGGGTCACATTATGAAGGATTATCCGAATAAGATAGCTCAAGAAAGAGAGAAGGAGAAAGTTCAGCCTAATAGTCCAAGTGAAAAGGCTCCAAGGAGGCAACGATTCTTCGCACTTATGTATAGGTGTGCAGGGGAAGGCACTTCGGTTGATGTCTCGAGTGTGTAGCCTTAATTAGTCTTTCATGTGTTTGACTATGTATGATTTATGTACTAGTATGAAGTTAATATATTTGAGTTATCGTGTTGGTCGCTGATTTATGTGACTTATATGTTTACTTGTGTTGTATGCTTGGGGAGACTAGTTTAGGAAAGAGTTCCTTAGTCTATTAATGTGAAGCTTCTAGTAGGTTTCAAAGATGTGCGGGACCATGCTAATAGGTGATTAAAATATTCACCAATAAAAAGTATTAAAATGCATTTGTGTGCATATGTTCAATGGATGACTGGATTGTTTCTAGAAAGAGTTGTGTCATTCGGGGACAAATGTTCCTAAGGAGGTTTAATATAACAACTCTAAAATGAATACGCTAACTAATTCTTAATGTGTCTAGAATGCCTACGACTAGACCGGATTCACACGGATTGATGCACGCAGAACCTGAACCCTTGCGAGTGCCAAGAAACCTAACTTGAGGATTTATTTGATCTATGAAGTCCATCCATATAGGGATCCCGAATATGAAGATTTACTCGGATGAGTCTTTACCGAAAATAAAAAGGGAAAATCTTAAGTCTGGAGGGTCTAGGGTAAAATAGTCTTTTTCCAGGCTAAGGGTTGTATCATAATTACCCAAAATATGTAATTAATTATTTAATTAATAAGGTGGAGGGGCATTTTGGGTAGAAAGGGATGAAATTGCCCATTGAGCAAAATATCTCTCCACCCGGGTTCCAACAAAGGTGGGAGCAATGATTTAACTTAATTATTATATTGTTGAATTAACTAAATTAATCAATATTTAAATACTAATTAAAAAAAAGTAAAATCAGACTATTATTATTATTAATTAATTAATTAATGGAGCACTTTGGGTCGGTTCGACTCGGAGGAACCCGTTTTCGTGATTGGGACGTCACGGTTTCGAACCACGATGGAAGAAACATTTAAGTGGAGTAAATTAAGGTTTATAATTTGATTTTTCAAGGGCATTATGTTCATTTCACTAAACTAATTAAATCAGATTTTCAAAGTTTTAAAGAGTCCTAGTTGACTAAGTCTAAACTACTTCACCTAGGTGTGTTCTTGCATATACCCATACTTAGTACAACTGTGTACTAATCCCACACAACTCTATACTTTTAGGTGTAGGCTCAGGCGGATTCTAGAGCTTACGATACGACGTTGTAGCTATCGGGACGTGGAGCATTCATCCGGACTTGGTAGGCCCTCTTGCTTTAGAAGACTCTTGCCCATATATTCTAGATTAGATATAGATTTGAGTTAGTGGAGTATGTTCCACTAGCGGTTCTTTCCCATTTAATTTTCAGACATTGTATTGGTGCAATTTTTGCAAGTATACAATTAATGCAGTACTGAAATATTTCTTTCATTTGATGATCATAATATTAGATGGTTCATTGTGAACATTTATGAGTTTAAGTAGAATGTCTTTTATGAATGTTAAGTAACAAAAAGTTCCAATTTTCCGCTAAAATTAACCTAGATGAAGTAATGATGACGTATGTAGGCTTTTCTGCGACCTCTAAGAGGTCAACACGCCGGTCTTGTCTGGGGTCTAGACTCCGGTTGTGATAGGTTATCCTTCAGCTCTAGTTTTCCTTCTATCTAGAGAGTTAATCTCTATGTTTTCAAAGAAGTTTCATGATCAAATCTCTTTTTCTTCAATCTAGCCATGAGTTCTTTCTCAAAAATGTTTTTAAAGGCTTCCTAATGTAGAATTGAAGTTAAAATGTTGATTGTAATATGAATTTTAATCTAGTTGCATGATGAACCCATGGTCCCTTCAAACTCTAGATTTAGCCTATATGTGGGCTTTATGATCTTTAGTGTATATCAATTGAATTATGATTCTAGCATGTTAATATGATTATATCTACTACCTAGTATGTGTATTGATGGTGAACTTTGTATGAGTGATTCATGAGTATGATGTCTTGAAGGTTTGAATAAGTCTAGTCTACAATGTCGTATTTTTTGATCTTGATGCTAGCATGCTTATTGTGATATTCAATTATCTCAAAATGATGGTTATCCACTGCCTATCTTGTACATTAATTATTAATTATATGCAATGGATTTAATGTGGATCAAATCTTGAATATTAGGTTGTGTTGATTCATTATATCCTATCTTCTATAAATTAATAATGTAGTTCAACGTATCTCGACTATATGATAATTGACTTGTGATTTCATATGGGGTTAATTGTGCTTTAAATACTGCCTATAATGTGTTATGATGATGAATTATGTATTGTTGGTCCAATATGGATTGACTATTAAAGAATTGATTTCTATTTCCTATTGATTGTTAAAGCACGCTCTTCAGTGAAATATCGAGTTTATTGCATTTGTAGGAGGATTTCTTTTAGGTTATAATTCCTTTAACTACTTCCTCATGTTGATATTATTGATGAATTTTGGGTGAGAGTCATTCATACCAAAGTAAAGGAGTCTTGGTAAGGAATGATTTAGATTGTTTTAGCATAAAGATTGATAATGTTATATACATGATGTAATCTCAATTCTAGGGTAAATTGGGCATGAGTTAGATTTGATTATTATGCCTTTAGCTTCTGCCTTAGATGCATATTACTGATGAAATATAATTTATAACCAATGCAAGTGAAATTTGTTGATGGTTTATGGCTCTCTAATCTCTAGTTTATTGATGATGTAGTGTACTTCTTAGTAGCATGATCATATAGTGCTTTATGAATTATTTCGTGTTGTTAAAGTACATTTAAGCTACTTCCCTGTACTTGAATTGTTGATGATATATTAGTATTGATCAATGATGATCAAAGGCTAAAGGATTGGTAAGAATTGCTCTATTACACTTCCTTTCTACTTCTCTATAGTATTGTTGAAAGATTTGGCCTTGTATGGCATTGTGTGGTATGATACACTTATGGTGGAGGTGATTACTTTATTGCCTATATATATATA
>NC_028643.1:25631326-25671035 GCF_001406875.1 Solanum pennellii
TATATATATACATATATATATATATCTATATATATATATATGTGTGTGTGTATATATATGTATGTATATATATATATATATATCTATATATATATATATATATATATTTATATATATGTATGTATATTTACATATATGTATGTGTGTGTGTGTTTGTGTGAGATATGAACAGGGCCTCTAAGGCAATCACACTATGAATGAGTGTTGGTGCTGATCATCCTATGTGATGTCTATGCCTATTTTTCTTGTCTAGCTATGATCTGGGTTGTGTTGCTAATGTCATGAGCATGTAAATTTTTATGTTAAGTCTGTATAATTTCTTCCTATGATGAGGTTTTATAATGTTATATGTGATGTAAAACTAAGATAGGTTCATAAAAAGTAGAGCTTACTGTAAGATGTTGTATGTCTTGACTAAATGAGTCTTGTGCTATGCTATCTATTCTATGATGTTGTGTATCATTCACTAAGATGACTTGATAGGTGTAATATTATGGGTAAGGGTGTGGAACCTTGTCTATGCATTGCACATGTGTCCCTTGATAGGATAGTTCATAGGATGGTCTACTAAGTACATGCATAGGATTGTGTGAACATATTATAAATGTGACTTATATGCTATGACGTTAAGTATGTGATATGATGAAGTATGAATGTGCATATTGTCTTGGTGTGTTTATATTAAAGGATTGCTCATATAATTATACCTATAGACTTATACATTGATATATGACCATGTGTGACATTTATGTATTATGTGAAAGGTTTTGTTACATATAATTTTGCACACACATGTATGAAGATCTAGTCAATAGAGGGGCCTTGAAAGGTGTGCTCAAGTGTACCCTAAACTGGATAGGTCCTTACATATGCTATGTCCATGTGAAAGGGTTTCTCACACGATTTGGGTTGATGAACTCTCATCTATGACCTATGACCTAAGTATATGAGGAGTTGACTCTCCTAAGCCTATTTTTTAAAAGTAATTCTAATAAAGGCTTTTCAATGAAGGGAACTTAGCTTAGCACCGACTGATATTAAAGATGAGGGGTGTCCCTTCCTAATGTAGGAAGGTAGGTTACCATAATCCTCATGAGGTGGATGACTAAAATGCATCAATAGGCATAAAGAGGGTTTCCATAATTGAATAACCATAATTCCGCATTTAGCATAAAGAGAATTTTCACATGTACCTCCAACTTCCATAATTATTTTTACCACACAGGATCTAGCAAGTGACTTCACTATTATGCTAGCATGTGCTTATGTTCTACCTTGGCTAGGTAAGGAAACCATCCATTATTGTAAGGCTCTACAAACACCAAATTCCACGTAGCACCCATGGTCTTAGTGTCGGTTAAGGCTATAGTTTCCGTAAAGTAAAATGGACAATAGAAGTAAAGTAAGGACCCTAACTAGGATAACCTAAGGGTAGTTTTTTAGTGTAGGTGGGGGTATGGGACTTCACCAATGCATTGCACAAGCGGCTCTTGAGGGAAGTCCTATGAATGTTTTCTAATGCATATGACTATGTATATGTTCCTTTGCACGACTTTGTAGTAATTGTCTACTTGTATCAATGAAGTGCATGGTATGAGTCCTAATGAATCTATGTGACGTGATCTTGTTCTTATATGCACTATGTTGGTCTTAATGAATATATGATGAAGATCTTTCTTGACATGAATGAAGTTGTCTTCACTTACTATGTTCATGTTTGAATTGGATGTTAAGGCTTGTGATCTCCTGATAGGTTTACTAAGTACGAGTTAAGTTATGGGGCTTTACATGTACAGTGCACTAGTTGATATAGATTGGGATTCTGAGTAAGGTTTCATAAGGTTTTATGTGAAGTGACACTAGTACGTGTGCAACGTGAATAGAGTTCACTGTAATGTCTTATGGTCTTGACTTGAAGGTGTCTTGTGGTGTGCTATATTTCTCTCTAGGTATGTTTTGGCTAATGTAGATTATATGTATGACTTCCTTTTGGACTTATGGTGATGCATTTCACCAAGTATCACTAATGGGTTACCTTGTGGAATAAGGAATAAGGAATCAAATGATTCACTGTAAAACAAGATATTCACTATAATGAAGGAAAATGGTTACGGTAATGTGGTTTCAAAATGCCTTAAATGCAATGTGTGATTTTATATGATTTATGACCGTTGAATACGCTTCAATGAAGTATGTAAATGATGTAATACTTATTGTATAAAGGTTTCATGATGATTTTCTCTAAAAGGCATGAACTATGATTTCAAGTAAAATGTCCCTTTTAAATGCATGTTTTTGCATGGTTGTCATACTTAGTGTATTCTTGTACTGACTACATTCTACTCTAATTTTTACTCAAAGTGTAGGTTATGGATGCTTAAGGTGTGTCATTAAAAGATGAGGAGCTTGATATGTGATTCACAATCTCACGGAAATGAATCCTTAAGTCCAAGGATCTCCTACATTATGGTTTACTATAAAGTGTAGTATTATTGTAATCATGTATTATTTTATAAGGGTCGTGTCCCTAATGTAATCTTATGATGATGAGTCTAGGATGTCCAAAAGAAACTAGAGTCCAAATATGTACTTATGATATTATATATATATGAATAAAGTTTCTACCATATGATGTGCTATGAAAAGTTTAAAATTGTACGCTAATTTTACCTATGACAAGGCGATGAATGATAGTTGTTTGCTTCTATAAGACACCTGAGATGTCAAGTACACTATGTTACTATTAGGGGGTAATCCCCGGTCGTGACAATATCCTTATCTTTATCATATATTCTTACTCAAGATTGAGACAAAAATTCTTAGTACTTTTTTTATATTTTGGAGTCTTGCATATTAGAATGAGTTCCATATATCCTTATGTTATGAGTACCATTTATGATAATATGTTGCATTCTCTTGTTAATGTTATGATAAAATTAGTAAGTGATCTATGTACTTCTCATATTAATACGTATGTAGTAAGATTTCATATTTGCTCATGAGTGGTCATGTTTATCATGCCTATGTGTGATTTGTAAGTTATTGCACATTGAGCCTTATAATTAAACGATGAGCATGTCTAAAGTTGGATAAGATAGTTCCTCCATAATGCAATGAAAATGATTATGTGTGCACTATGAATTCATGAATAGTTCCAAATGGTTTATGTTGCTTAGTGTGCATGATGATGTGAAGTTGGTGATCCTTGTAAGATTTGTGAATTTACTATGATGTGTATATATAATGATAAGTGTTGTGGCTTCCAGTCGTGAATTTTAGAAACTTGAAGGTATTTTAAGAGTTTAAGTGTCGTTAGGGGAGAAATGTTTTCCATGGTGGGAGACTGTAACGACCCTCAAAATGAACTACGATTAATTAGAGATTCACATGGTTTTTATGATTTAATAAGTTGTTAAAGTAATGAAGAATATATTTGGAAATTAGTTTTAAAGAGTTTTGAAGTAAAATGTCAAGGGACACCCGAGACGTCCGAAAACTAGTCTTATTTGCGTTGGTGTATCCTAGTATGTTCTGCATGTTTTTATGTGTTATTTAATTTATGAAGTCAGTGGGGTTGACCCTAAAACCTAGAAGTACATGATTAGGGTAAAAATGTCCGGGTACGACTCCCCAAGGACCAACTTAAGGGTCCTTCAGGAGGAGCCAAACTTTGGGAGAGAAGCTGCCAAGGAAGCTTGTGGGCAGTATCTTGAGGGAGTGTCTCCGCATCGCAAACATTCTCCACAAGTACCACAAAATTTTGGCTTCGTGGACCTCATCATCGACCCTTTTGTCCAAAAAATAATTTACAGAAACTTGTGGGAAAACCTCCCCGACGTGGACTTGTTCCTGACGATAATTCCAAAAATAAAAGTTATGTTTCAATTATTTAAAAAGATCCAAATAATGTACGGGTGTTTTAGGCATTCTTGGGGTGAATTATATATTGAATTTGAGTCATTTTACACCTAATTCAACAGAAAAACAAATCTCCAAATAAAAGACCCTTTTGCTCCCACTTCTCTCTAAAATTCTCTCTACACAAATCATTCATTGAAGAACTTTCAAGCTCTAAAAAAGCAGGTCAATTCATCAAGTTTTCAACCTAAATTTTGTGGGATTCCTAGTAATAAGGTATGGTAATCCTTCATTCTTAAATATTCTCTTATTCAAGGAGTCCAACTTAAAGGTTTTTATAAGTTTATTAATGATCAATTTCTGAGTTTTTGATTCTATGCATTGGTTCATTATTAAAACGTTTTATAACTTATGATATTGATATATTAACATTGAATCAATACTTTTAAGTTTATTAATGGAATCCTTGAAAAACCCATGTTTTGTCCAAATCTCCCAAATAGGATTACTAAGTGGTTTTAATGAATGTGATTGGATATTGTAAGAATTGTGTTTATTTTGTGCTGGATTAATGTTATATACGGCTATGAATGCATAATTATGATGAATTTTTGGAGAATTCAGAAATGAAAATCATGCCTTGGATGAAGGGTAAGCTTACCTAATTGTTCTAATTCTTGTTAAATTGCTTTTTTATGGTATGGTCCACTTATGCCGACAATGTTTAGTTAATGCAGATGAGTAAGTGTATGTATTATGGTTGTGGCCTTGAAGGCACTCAATGTGAAGTAAATTAATGTTATGATGCTTATGTATAAAGATGTGTTATGAAGTCATGCAAGTGATTCTTGAAGATAGGATGTTTATTGAAGGATACTGTGAATGTGAAGTATGATTGTTTATGGATTATGATGAATGTTGTATGATCATAATTAGAAGATAATGTTAGGAATGATGGTGGTTATATTAAAGGGTTTCTCACATATACATACATGAATGAATAATTGAAATAAGCTAATGAAAATGTAATGAATGTGGTTCTATGAAAGGACTTTTCAATAGAACTCTAATGAATGAACAGGGGATTTTTGGGTGGACACTCTTCGTGAGTAGAGATGTAGTTTCTAGTAACACCTCAATATTCCTAAGATCTTTCCAATGCTTAAATAATAGGTAAGTATGGGTGCTCTCCGAGAGTTGAGATGTAGTACTAAGTAGCAGTCCTTTAACGTATAGAACACGAATGTTATAAAAGTATAATACTTTGTGGGGATTAATTCTTTGCACCGAGAGTATTTGAAAAAAAGTGGATGCTCTTTGTGAGTAAAGGTGTAGTTTCTCAAAGTAACCCCTTTAGATGGTTACTCTTGGTGAGTTGAGATGTAGTACTTAGAAGCAATCTCCTTATCCCTTAACTATGCACCCCGCATAGGACTAGATTGTAGTGGTCCACGTAAAGGCTAAAAAATGACGCTACCTTAGGCAAGTGGGGATCCCTCATCCGGTAGGGGTTAATACAGAGACTCCATGTTAAGCTCCCATGGTCAAGGTTGGTCAAAGATAACCCCCATAAAAGAATTTAATAAACTAGGTATTCCTAAGGGTGTACTACTTTAGGTAGGTTGTGGAATGGTACGCCATCTATGCATTGCACAAGTAGGCATTGGAAGGAGTATTGTTGCGTCCTTGTAATTTTAATGAATGAATGGATTTCTATGTGATGTTAATGAAGTAAGTTGACTTTATGTCTAATGTTAATAAACATGTTCCTCATATGTATAATGTTAATGAAGGTTATGTGAATGGTATAATGTGATGGCCCTAGTCTAGGGTGGTTCAAAGGGGCACTATGTGGGTGTAGTAGAATGGAATGCTATTTTCACATTGCACTAGTGTAACTTAGAATTATGTGAGGAGATAGTCTTCATGTGATGTTCTTAAATGCATTAATGATTTATCTAGTATCGCTAGTAATGAATGTTGACTTGTTTGGTTGTAATGGAAAGGAACTATCCTTATCATTGGCAGTCTTAAGGATCACTTAGGTGTGTATTGAAGAGATTGTATGGGAGGTCTATTCATGTGGGTCTTAGGATAACTTTGAATAGAGGGTCTAAATGCTTAATGGGTTAATTAATGAATATGGTTATATGTTGTAAATTATGGGAGTAATTCCTTGTATGTTATTGATTGACTTGTATGATGTATGTGACACTTGGTTCATAAACTTTTATCAAGATAGCGGGAAAATCATGTTTCAAAAAAATTTCCTTTCTAAAGCATATTTTTGCATAATTGATGTACATAGTACTTAATTGTACTAACTTCATATTCGGCTCTATTTCTAGAAGTATGGGTGGAAGAAAGTGAAGTTATTAGATTTGAAACATGGGATTAGATTGTTCTCTTAAGGCTCTTAGTATGTCTTCATATGTTCGAGGACGTGGATGTAATGTCCAGTTTTCATTCATTAAAGACTTTATATAAAGACTAGTATCTTTCTTTTAATGTAAGGCTTATGAACCTATGATAATAAGATGTGTATAAGATGGTTTATGATGATACTTAGTTCTTTATACGTTTTATACAAGAGTTTCCTTATTGAATTAATTGTGAAAAGTTTTAATTCCGCATTATTTTTCATACCTATGTGATGAATGAATGCTAAGAGGCTTGTATAAGACCTCTAAGAGATCAAGTACGTCGTGTGACGTCTCGGGGGTACTCTCGGGTCGTTACATGTTCTTAATTGGACCCTCTCCTTTTGTGACATGAACATTTGGGACAGGTCGATTACAAAACCTTGTAAGGAAAACTTATCGACTTAGAAATTTTGTCTAACTTTGAGTGCATTAAATAAAAATGTCAAGTACCTCTGGAATCTAAGTATGTTGAACGTTCTTATAAATCTGTTGAAAGGAATTTTAATCCCATAAAATTGATTTACACTGACATTTGTTATATGAAGTCAACACCATCTCGTGGTGGTAAAAAGCATGTCATTAATTATATTAGCAACTATTATGTCGATTTTCTGAATGATAAGGATGAAGTAATAGAAACGTATTGACAATCTAATAATTAAGTTGAAAATCAATGGAGAAAAGATAAGAAGTTATATGGATTGAGAGTATAAATATCATTTTGCATATATATGTTTTATAAGTTAAATTATTCATCAATCTACTGCCCTATTCACCTCAATCTAATGGAAAAAATAAGCATAGAAGGAAATGTCAAATGACATCTACTTCTGTAACATCTCACAAAATTTGAAAATTTTTATTTTTGGAAAGAACAAGAAAAATCAGGAAAATCATTTAAGTTAGGAAACATAGTTGTTTTTCATTTTCAAACGAACATATCTCCTATGTCATGATGGTTTAGGAGTAGTTCTGAATATGATTTGAAAGCCATTAGAATAGTCTTTCCAACGGCGCCAAGTTTGCGCAATTTAAATATCGTATGAGTGAGATATATCTTCCGATTGTTGTACTGTTGGATTAAGGAAAGTCCAATCCGAATTTGGGAAGGGAAAATTTATCTTTCCCTTACCTAATTTCATTAATTCTCATTTAGGATTAATTGCGGTAAAAACTAAATTTAGTTCAATTTGGAAAAATAAGAATCACGCTTATGGCATTAAGAATAGAGAAAAAAGAGGAAGGTAGAGAAAAGTCAAGGATTTGCCAAGAACGTCAAGCTTTGCAAGTGGAATTCGGAGAGGGTGATACTTATAAAGCTATGTGAGATGTTTAAGTGTTGGGTCACTTCACCCACACTCTAAAGTTGTTTCACTTCAGTGATTGGTGAGTTGTATACATGTTAATATGTGATGTTCTTGAAAAACATTGTCGAATTCTTTTGCCATACTTGTTGAATGCCTATTGTAGATTTGGTTCGTATTTCCAGGTTGATTTTTGAGTTAAATTTATTGGGTATTGAGGGTATTAATGATCCTAAGTGGTTGGGGAAATAACCAAGGAAGTTTAAAGGGTTTAGAGATGAAAAAAGAAGGAGAAGAGTCAATATCACCTAGGTACATGGTTGGGGTTCCGCGCCTCCCATTGAAACAAAGGACAATCTCAGTATCTAGGGCATTAGAAAGTCGCGCCAGCCAGAGAGCCTCAACATGGCCTCTGAATTTTTGTGTCTGTCTCCCCACGCCTCTCAGATCCCCAAGGACGCCAATTCTCCCCATTCTTTCCCCACCTGTTCGTACTAGTTCATAAGTGATGTACCTATGTTTACATGTTATACAAACATTCTAAGGTACATCGAAACATCATGAAATCATAAATAAACATGAGATAATGAACCTTGAATTCATAATCCAATTCAATGAAAGTTAAGATCCAAGTCAATAAGTTAAGAGTTAAATCTAGATGTTAAGAAACAACTCAAAGAAAAGTTCTTAAGAGTTCTCTAGGGTCCTTAAACATGTTTTAACTTTATTTTAAGATTCAAGTTTAGACTTAAGTAACAAGAAATTATTGAGTTCATTTGTCTAAAAGTTATAAGGGAACTAACTATTCCCTAAGAGTTGTTTTTATGAATCAAGTTTCAATATAAGTAAAGAGTAAAGAGTTGAGTTCATTAATCAAAAGCTATAAGGGAACTATGTATTACATAATAGTATAAGTGTTTTTCACTTTTAATATAAGAGGAATCTAAGATTTCCCAGTAGAGATTTGAGAAAGAAAAGGGAACATTGATCCTCAGAGTGCTTATTAAGCTAAGCTTTGAGCAATTATCTCACCCAGAGAAAGAAGTTATTGTAAAAACAAATGAGCTATATATATTTTAGGGTTTAGTATTGAGCACTAATATGGGGATGCGAGTTCATAATAACTAAAATCCTAATAAACCATGTATCCATCATCGGATTACATGATCTTACTTTTTAAATGATCACTTACCTTAAGCGAGTGGATCCACAAAGTTAAATAAGGTCCTATACCGATGCAAGTTCATAGTAATAGTTTTTGTTGCTTTATATTAAATTGAGTGTCCATTAGTTGAAAACAACCAAGGTAAGCGGTCCTTCTTATTCTTTTCCAGCTTAAGCCGTTTTAGAATTAAAACTCATGTAGTTATACATTTAAAAACCTAATGCCAGTTGGCCTGCATCGTCTTATGCTGCAAATGTAGTTAAATAGGACCAGCATCCGGCATTTATCCAAAGAGCAACTAAAAGTCAGTTGGTTATCCTCTTTTTATTCCGGAAGACATTTTAGTAATTCATTTAGTGTTTTTAGTTTTAAGGTTTTACGATGATTGGGGGTCCTGTCCCAACATCTCTCTTTATTTTAGAGGATTCATAGACAAACAATATTAGTTTCTTCAGTCTTTTCATTTCACTTGTAAACGATTAAGACTTAAGTTGCAATTTTGGTTAAGTATTACTTTTATTTATTACTTGAGTTAATTCTCTTGTGCTTAAGTCTTATGCTTAGTAAGTAATCTAGGCCAAGGGTCAACTTAAGGTCAGCAATGGTCTTCGAATACCGACCACGTCTAGGGTGTCGGATTGGGCATGAAAAATTTGTTATCAGAGCTCTAAGCTTTAAAGTTCTAGGAGTCTATGAAGTCATTTTTGTGGAGTCCTAGTTATCAGTGTGAACTGTTCCACATCTATAATTATAAGACTAGAACATCTAGGACTTCGTTCACCTCTTTCACACTTTTTCATGCGTTCGCATTTTTCTCAAAAATTTTCTCTCAAATTCACGCTTGCGCGTGTTTCAGATAACATGGCTCTATTAAGGGAAGCAAGAGGTCATCTATCTAGGATTAATATAGAGGAACCAGAGTTACCCAATGCACCTGAAGTGCAATCCCAAGGAAAAGGTACCAACACAGAGTTGCGTGAGGCTTTTAGGATGTTAAGCCAACTGATGTATAACCAAATCGGGCAACAACGAGGAGCTAGACAATAAGATACTGACACTTCAAAGATTTATGAGTTCTTGAGGATGAAACCTCAATGTTTCACTGGTTCAAGGACTAAGGAGGACTTAGAGAAGTTCATCGTGGAACTTAAAAAGTTGTTCTATGCGTTACATGTTGTTGATGCTGGATGAGGTGAGCTAGAAGTGTGTCAAATGAAAAATGTTGCTAGGCCCTGGTTTGATCAATGGTAGGAGGGTAGAGATGAGGATGCACCACATCTAAATTGAGCCTGTTTTGAAGAATCTTCCTTGGGGCATTTCTTTCCCCAAAAATTGGAAAAGGCTAATCTAAGGGAATTTCTTACTCGTAAGCAGAATTCTCTTAGTGTGCATGAGTATGAATTTAACTTCACCCAACTATATCAAGATGCTCCAAAAATAGTTAAGAACATCAGGATTAAAATGAGTCTATTTGTTGATGGCTTGGGTCGTGCATCAAGCAAAGAGGGAAGAAAACCAATGTTGATAGGAGACATGCACATATGTAGGTTGATGGCCTATATGCAGGATATTGATGAAGAGAAGTTGAGGGACAAAAAGAGTTCAGAAATAAGAGAGCCAAGACAGAGAATGAGTCTGGGCAGTAGAAGGGTAATATGAATTCTTCATCTTTTCAGAAGCAAAAGGGACCTGCATTATCCTCTCCTAGTGCACGTGCACCCAGAAACAAAGGTGAGCATCATGGAAAGACTTCGCAGAATATAAGAGATAGAGCAACAAAGTCTCAAGTCAATGTCGTACAAGGAGGTAGTTGGGTTTCTGTATGTGCTAGGTATGGTAGGAAATACTTAAGTAAGTGTCATGATTTGTAGACAAGTTGGTACTAGTGTTGTCAAGAGGGTCACTTCATGAAAGAATGTCCTAAGAAAAACAAGGGTGGTGGAAATCCAGGCAGTATAACCCAATTTTCAAGAAAAGCTTCACTACAAAAGGATGAACATAGAGGAGCTACTTCCGGTACTGGAAGAAGTGAAAATCCCTTCTGTGCAATCACGAGTAACCAAGAGAAAGAGAACTCTCCAGATGTTGTCACTGGTTTGATAAAATTATTTGATTTTCATGTTTATGCATTGCTAGAACTAGGAGCAACTTTATCTTTTTTAACCCCTTTTGTTCAAATAACACTACAAGAAAAAGCCTTTTTTTAAGACGAACATTTAAGAATGAGCTAATTATCATACCCCTAAAAGTATATCTATTGGGACATGTTTATATTTCGGTCCTTATTTATACAATTTATTGAGAAGGTATCAAATCTAGTCACTAAAAAAATTAATTCACCGGTCCTTAATTTTATTAAGGACCTTGAGCAGGAGAAAATTCCACCAATATTTTTTTACTTAAATACTGAAATATAAAAAAATCACTTCTGATAAAACATTAGGCGACAAAATTTTATATATGAGGTAAACGAAAAGACCACAGCTGCGCATAGACAATCTTTTTTCTACTCAAAATTGCAGTTAGTCCTAAAAGTTTCCTTAGTGTGAGATCGATAGTAAACACATTGCAACTGATCAACGTCATCACTCTTCCCTAATCTCAACTCATTCTTCTTAATCTTGATGTTTATCTACACTAATTCTTTCTTTTTCTTTGTATCGTTGATGCTCTGCTCTAATCGTTTCTCTTTATCGTTCCACCACAACTTTTCTAGAAACATAATTCCAAGTTGATTGTTTTCTTGTAGATTTTATTGTTTTTATATTTTATTGATTTCTTCTACGCTAATTATTTTTTCTTTATATCAGTGTTGCTCTGCCTTAATCGTTTTTTCTTTATATTACTGTTTGTCTGCCCAACTTTGTTCGAAAAATAATTCCAGGTTGGTTCATCTTCTATTCGAGTTATCGTGTTTCTTTTATATGTTTTATTAATGTCAGTTTTTCCATCGTTGTATTCAAGATACTCTTTTTGTTCTTTCTATTTTTGTAACAATAAATCGTTTAATAGTATCAAAATATTGTGTCTTTTCTATTGAGATTGGTGGGAAGCTAAGATTTTTAGATTGTGGTTTTAGTAAATAATTTGATTTTGAAAAGTCTATATTGTCTCATTGATTAGGCAACCTGATACTGATCACTAAGAACACTAGAAGTTTTCCCTAGAAGTTTACTCTCGAATTTTTTGCTAGAAGTTTTCTCAAGATTTATATATCGTATAGATTCCATATAAAATTTTAAGAAACTCACTGTTTCTTGAATAACATACCAGTTTTATAGATGTCACAACGTAGGATAGCTCTTTATCAATAGGAATAAATGTAATCGTCATATCATGGTTTATACTCCACTAATATGGATAAGAACTACTATTGCATATGGCCTCCAACATCATTCTTGTTAGCTGCAGAATTTAAACCCTATGCCTAGTGGAGTAAAACTTTCAGTTAATCTAAGGCATAGTGATGAACTGATCATTTTCATCCACAATTCTTACAACTGAACTGCCCTTTTATGTGCCATATTTCTCTATCTATAAAACTTTAACTCCATTGATTGAGCCATAATTTGACTTGAATATGTTGTAAAACATGTATGAAATCCAACTAAGTCACCTATAAATATATTGTACATTTAGTACTAATATCTGAATCTTAAACACGAGATTGTAAATGATATGTCCCATCTTTTTTCTGTTAAACCTGCTTATTTTGAGGTTTCATTCTTTAAAAGTTGTGTGCAGTGTTAGGGTGTAATGCCTGTGAGATTGAATAGGAAGCGTTATGTTATTATGAAAATAGATATAGTAAGAGATTAGTTCTATTGTTGGCTCATGTCTGAAGCATAATCACATTCTTGTGTTCTGATTCTGTTCAAACCGTTCTGATCACACATACATTTGTTGTCATTATGTAACTCAGATAATATTTTATGCCAAGGATTCCTATAAAATCACATGATGGCTGTAATCTCCTTCCTTTGCCATCTGGATCGTTCTCCAATATGATGAGTTAAATTGAACACCATGAATAATACCTTTATATAAAATAGTATACATTTTAACTATCGTGTATGAATCATAATGCACATCTCTGTTTTGTGCCTCTAATTATAGCAGGTTGTATGGATCTTAATAGTTTTTTCTCCTTTATCTTTTTTAATATAACTTTTATGTACTTATTAAGGTTATGTCTCCTAGTAAGCAATGGAGGCAACTAGTTGATCATCGGCTCGATGAAACCTATTGAGTAGGTGTGCAAAAGTTTTAGGTTTATGCTTTTCAAAAAATAGGATAAGAATATGAAATATGATGCCCATCTGTTAAATGTTACAGTACAACTATAGGAACTCGTAAAACGGTTGAGACACATTTGCAAGTGTATGGAATAATTAAGAATTGTACTTTTTGATATCACCATGGAGAACGTTTTGGTGAGCCATTGTCAGAATCGGAATTTGAATTTGAATATGAAGATGGTGATGATGTAGATGAATGTGACAGTGAGGATGATGTAGAAGAATTGTTGAGGGATTTATCTCCTAATCCCGATGAATGAAGTACACACAGTGATGGTGATGATTTTCTTGAGGAGGAACCAAATGTCAAATCAAAAAGATTTTACAGATTATTGAAGGATTTCAAGCAGCCTCTATATAAAAATTCCAAAGCTTCAAATCTATCATCTTCGATTAGATTGCTTCACATCAAAAGTTTGGGTAGTTGGAGTAATGCGTCATTTACAATGTTATTGAAGAGGTTGAAAGAAGAGTTGTTGCCAGATGGAGCCCATTTGCCAGACTCATATTATAAGGCACAAAAGATAATTAAAAACTCGGCCTTTCCTACAACAAAATTAATTCTTGTAGTAATGATTGCTTGTTAAATTGGAAGGAAGATAGTCAACTCAATTCTTGCAAAGTTTGTGGGGCGTCTAGATGGAGGATAGGTACACATAGCGGGGAAACAAGAAATAAAAAAGGAAAAAAGATAGCATCAAAGAGCTTATGCTATTTTCCTTTAAAGCCTAGACTTCAGAGGTTGTTTATTTCTACAAAGACATCTACTCTTAAGACATGGTATAAGGATAAAAGAGTTGATGATGGAATAATGAGATACCCAGCTGATTCAATGGCATTGAAGTCATTTGATGAACTTCATCCTTCATTTGCGGATGAGCCTCGTAATATTAGACTTGGACTTGCTATTGATGGATTTCAGCCATTCCCGAAATTCAAAAACCTCACATTGAATTTGGCCAGTGGTGCTTAATCCTTATAATTTACCACCCTGGTTTTGCATGAAACAAGAAAATTTTATTTTGTCAATGCTTATTCCTGGTCCAAATGGCCCCGTAGATGCAATCGATACATATCTTAAGCCTTTATTAGAGGAATTGAAGAACTTGTGGGAAGTTGGTATTGAGACCTATGATGCATCAGCTAGAAAGAATTTTATGTTTCATGCTTCTTTGTTGTGGAACATCAATTACTTTCCAGAATATGGAAATCCATCTGGATGGAGTACAAAAGTAAAATTGGCATGTCCTTGTTGCAATAAAGACACTTCATCAACTCGATTGACTTATGGTAAGAAGGAGTGTTATATGGGTCATCGACGTTAACTTCCTCGTGATCACAAATGGAGGAATGAGAAGAAGTCATTTGATGGTACAGAGGAGAGAAAACACCCACCAAAAATACGTTCAGGCATTGAGATACTTAAGCAAGTGCATGATCTTTAAGAGCTACAATTATCAAAGGATACAAATAAAAGGAAGACGATATCACATGAAAATCGAAAGGATAATTCGAATAAAAAAAATAACTTTTTTGAACTTCTATATTGGAAGATTCGGTTGTTGCGACATAATTTGGATGTTATGCATATTAAAAAAACATATGTGATAATATCATGGAACAATCATGAATGTAAAAGGAAAGACCAAGGACAAAATTAATACTCGGTTAGATTTCCAAGAAATGAATATCAGGCCGGGATTGGGCCTTATCCAAAATGGGGAGAAAATTGAAGTTCCAAATGCATGTTATACATTGTATACCGAAGATAAGCACAAGTTATGCCTTTTACTAAAGAATATAAAGGTTCCTGATGGATTTTTATCTAATATTTCTCAATGTGTGAACCTGAAAGATCATATGATATCTGGGTTGAAAAGTCATGATTGTCATTTTCTTCTACAGCATCTACTCCCTCTTGCACTTCGTGGTATGTTGTCCAAAAAAGTGTGTGAACCTCTTATTGAGCTATCTTATTTTTTTTCATATTCTTGGATCAAAGGAGTTCAGAATTGATAACTTGGAACATATTGAAGCTCAAATTCCCATTACAGTTTGCAAGTTAGAAAAGATCTTCCCTCCTTCATTTTTTGATGTCATGGTTCACTTGCCTGTTCATTTAGCTGCTGAAGCTAAGATTGCTGGATCAATTTATTATCGACGGATGTATCCGGTTGAATGATGGTTATATTTTCTAAAATCTTTCATTGATAATAGGGCATGTCCTGAAGGTTGTATTGAAGAGGGCTACATTGCAACTGTATGACCTTATGGTCGAGGTATAGACATAGAATTGACACAAAATTTAATTAGCCTGAACGAAATTATGATGGGGCTTTAAAGCAATATATTGGAGGTTTATCATTATTCTGTCAACCTGGAAAAACTTTAGGAGATAAAACTTCATTTGAGCTTGAAGCAGATGAACTAGAACAAGCACACATATTCATATTGAAGAATTGTGATGAAGTCTTATAATATTTAGAGTATGGAGATTTCTTTCATATCTTCTCATTATTATTTCCATAGGATTATATATTTTTGGAAATTTAATCGTTAACTTCAAATTTGTAGATATTCTGCACGAACTCATGAGAATGCTCACCACTTGTCTGATGTAGAATGGAATCGACAATTTATTGAATGGTTTAAAGATAGGGTGAGTAATAAATAAGAATAAAATTTGATATTTTAATATTGTAATAGTCCTTCTAATGTAACATCCTAATTGTGATAATAGATTGCACAATTACATAAAGGAGATTCTAGTCGTATCATGGAAGATCATATCTCGCTTTTACGCGGTCCTACTCGCTATTCAACACATTATAATGGTATGTTGTTAATGGATATAGATTTGATGTAGAAGATTATGATAAATTCTTAAGGACTCCAAATTGTGGTATTGCTGTATTAGGAGAGGATGATAAAGATTGTGAGAACCTTAATTAGTATGGTGTTTTAATAGATGTGACTGAGTTTAAATTTTTCATGGATAGAAGAGTCATTTTATTTTGTTGTAATTGGTATGATGTGTATGATGAAATAAAAGGGGTTAAGAAAGATGAGTATGATTTCGTGGGTGTTAATCCGGACAGATTCTTGAAAACAAATGAGCCATTTGATTTAGCTGACCAAGAATCTCAAGTATTTTATGCTAATGATAATTCAAATAAATGTTGGCAAGTAGTGACGAAGACTCAACCTCGGGATTTCTATGAGATTGTGTAACAAATGGATGATGATATTGTAGAGTTAGTAAATCCTTTACAAAAGAAACGTAAAAGAACTAATGAGGTGAAACATATCTTTATAAATTAATATATTCACTATTACACTTTACGATGGTGTGATTTCTTTTATGCCTACATTGTCGTAATTTTATTTTTTTTTCTAATTTTTGATCTTTTTGCAGATTCAAGATAAAGCCATTGAAGGAATGACAACAATACCTTAGAACTTTGTTTTCTCCATGTTGTGTAGGGAAAGAACGAGGACAAGGACTTACAAACTCTACTATCTTTACTAGTCAAGGAATGACAACAATACCTTAGAACTTGATTGATCTTGAGAAAGCGAAAAAACAAATTAACCCCTCAGCTCATGCATTGACTAATCTCGGTAAGAAATACACCAAGAAGTCTAGACAAGTAATATTTGTGAAAATCTTCCACCTTTTCAAATTAAATTTCAAGTTTGTCTGGAATATTTTTAGTTCCTTACTTTCTTGATGTAGCACATCGTATCTCCCCAAAGAGCAACAACCATTTCCGTCTTAAAATTCTAGTTAAAGAAGAGGATGAAACATACTTGATATGGTAAAACTTGTTTTCATATATCTTACAGTTTCTCGCTCTCAAATAGATTAAAGTATTGGTAATATGATTTGTTTTCTACATGTTGTGTAACGAAGGGCCGATGAAAAGGAAATGCAAACTCTGCTTTGTTTACTAGTAAGGAAATGCCAACGATACCTTAAACTCCAACGATCATGAACTAGAAAACAAGCAAACTGACCCCTCAGCTTATGCATCAACAAATGTAGGTAATTAATACACACAAGAAGTCTAGTTAAGTATGAATTTTGGAAATCTGTTATGTTTTTTAATAAAAGTTCAATTTTGTATATAATAACTTTGAACTATTTTCAGTTCCTTACTCTCCTATTTCGTAGCTGAATCCATTTTTTCCCTCTTCTATGTATCATTTTAAAAATTATACCCTCTGCAAGTAATTGTCAATTTTTTTCAGCTTCTTCATTTCTGAAACACTATGCTAAAGTATTGATAATATGATTTGATTTGTCAAGGTTCTATAGGAAATGGGCAAGGGCAAGGACCTAAAAGCTCTACTTTTTTGAATAGTCAAAGAATGGGAATGAACCATAACAACAACATGACTTGTGAATATGAGGTGGGATGTAATAACAAGAGTGGCCTTTCTGCTAATCAACATAAAAGAACTCATTCTAAGAGAACAAGAGAAAATTCGACCATGTTATATAGTCAAGAAATGCAAAAAATGGATAAAATAATTCTTGAGAAAGAGGATATGCAAACTATTGATCAAGTTATGGCACACTCTCAAACAACTGAAAAAGGTCAGTTTAAATACATATCTTATTAATTTATAAAGCTGAATTTGATTGATATAGTTCTTACTAAATTATGCGATGTAGGTTCATCTAATCCTACAAAGGTAAAAAGAGTTTGAGGAAGCAACATGTGCAAAGAAGTTGCTTAACTTTAAAATAGAGAAAAGCTGAAAGTAACATTATAGTAATCGAACTGTTGAAAAACAGCTAATTATTTTCGAGGCATTTAGAAAAAAATGTTCGTGATCGTAATATTTGTCCATTGGGAGTAACCTTGTGGAGTGGTATTAAGCCAGAAGAGTTATGTCACATGTGGGCAGTTGTTAGGTAAAAAATTTGAACTCCATTCAAATCTTTCTTAGCATATTCTCTAGTTTTTTTCAGTTTTGCAATTTCTTTCTCTACTATGTATTGCTTTATCTGTTATGCTCTGTTTATTTCTTAATAATTAAATAAGACGTGTTCAAAAAAGGGAGAAAAGTTATCTTAAATCTTTATACAAGTTACATCCTAAATGAATAAGTATATTGATAAATAAGGCATCTCATGCATTTACAAGCTTCAAGGTTGTTTCCTTGTAATAAGCTTAAGCAACATACATATCTGGAAAATTTCAGAAGTATCGCATGTTTCAAATATTCTAATCAAACAATTGTCTTTCCTTTGTAGGCTTTACTTGAGGAAATAGATCAAGAAGATCGATCTCTATCTAGTATAGAGATTGTTGAAAAATGTTTTGGACCATAAACTCGAAGACATGTATTTGGATTTGTGGGTGGAGTGAAGGCGAAAGATATTAAAGGTGGAACTTCTTTAAAGGTTTAATTTTGTCTGAGCTACGTTCAACTAGAGAGAATTATAAATTGTTGAATGAAGAAAACAAATTCTTGAATGAGGAAAACAAATCCTTGAATGATGGCTTGTCTACCTTAGAAGATAAGATGAAACAATTTTTTGATGCTCAACAATCAGATCTACCACCTACAGTATCGCATGTTTCAAATGAATGACATCTGTTTTTCTTTTGACAAGTAAGTAATAATATACCCGACTCTATTTTATTATAAGAAGGCTTTAAATTCATGAGATGATAGTTCTACCTCAATACCCATCATAACCACCACTCCACTGGTTTGGATAATTATGTCATATTTGCCAGCATGTTAGTACAGATCGAGAGAAACATTGAATGCTGATATAAAGAAATGTACTGCCTGTCGTATTTGTATGGTCATCATCTTTTTGATTTCTAGTACTTTGATATGAAGCTGCAAAGGAAAGAACAAAGATATGGGTGGGTAGCAGAGATATATGTTAATGCAAAGTTAAAAACAAAGACCAGAAGGTGGTCAAGTTTTTTTAATAGATTAAAAAGTAGGGAAAGGACAAAAACAAGGGACCAGCCAAATTTCAATAACTAATGTTTAAAAGATAACACAAAAGGTCAGGCATGTCTAATACTTGCACATGTTTTCATCGTCACTAAACTTGTGGGTACTTAACTCTGCATATCACTCACGAAATCCTTAATAGTTGTAGCTGGAGAAACTCTAAAATGTTATATAAACACTCTAGGATCATTGGTACTTTATATGTCTGACCAAATTTTTTCTTTCATTATTAGAAAGATTTTTAAAATGAATAATAATTTCAAGAGGCCATATATACCTGATTTAAAGCTGGCTTTGAACATTTCTTTATTCATGAAGGAATAAGAGTAGTGTTGGATAAGATTGAAATGAATCCCGAGCTCAAAAAATGGCATATGAAGCCTTCAATAATGACACTTTACTGATTTTGAAACGCATCAAGTAGCTCATTGTGGCTTAAATTGTCATACTTTGAGGCCCAGGGGAGGATTAAAAGAGGTGAGAGAGTGTGACAAATAGGTTTTGGCTCAGGTTCAAAATGTAACAGTGTTGTTTGGCATGATCTAAAAACTATTAATCCTAAGGATCTAGAGAAAAATCCATGAACTGATGAGATTCAAGACTTTGCAGTTCATGCTACAGTGATGCCTCTTTAATTTCTAGTTGAATTTTTTATTTATTCTTCTGATTGTATGTCAAAAAGGATAGTTAGCTCACCTGATTACTATTCTATCTCATGCATTCTCTAGTGGATTATACAAAGGCAATTCAATTGAACTGTGCATTCCAGATTAAACACACAATGTCTGAATATCTGGAAAAAAAGTAAAGTTAGCATCTCTCTCTGCATTATCGTCTGCATTGTTTGGGGGATTGGGCAGGATTCATATTGGGATGGAAATACACAAGATCTGTATCTGGACAATGCAAAATTACTGTCAACATTAACCATGTTATAAGCTTTGAGATTATGTTTATTTCACACGAGATTTCTGCACCATTTATTATTCAGTACAGTTGTTTTTTCCGTATTTATTTTTCATTCTTGCTCGTCTCTAAAGGTTTATTTTATTTGTTTCCATTATTTTATGGATGTTATATATATAGATATTAGATTCTTGGTCAATGCATCTCAAAGTTTTTTCTAATGGGTTTTTTACTTATTTTCTTGCAGCTTTTGCTAATTTTTCTGGATAACACTACATGAAGATTGGAACTTCTAATTTTTTGCCTAGCTTTTGTGCACTCTTCTATTCAAAGATACAAGTTTAGAAGCAGATGAATGAGCTCAGTTTAAGATTGCTACAAATTTAATGCAAAACATGATGTCATAGTCTAACTCGGCTTCTAGCTATGTTTATTTGATAAGCAGACATTGAAACATATATCGTGGATGTCAACATATTATCATAATTAATATTTTCTTTACATATATATTATTGTCTCTGTCTCTTCTCATTATATATCATATTTTTGTAGCAATATTTTTAGTAACAATTGATACTTTTTTAATTATATTAGTGCTCTATCTTGGAAAGAGTTATGCTTGTCTCTAAAGGTCAATTATGACCAGGATTGTTTCTTATCCCTAATGCTATTCTAGGATGGGTTTTTTGATAGTCGCCAAAGCTATTTTAGGATGAGATAGTTCTCGTCTCTAAATCAATTATAAGGACGGGTCTATTATGGTCGCTAGAGATCACTAGGACAAGATCAATATCCTCTCTAAAGATTATTATGACTAGTTCTTTTGGTCCCTATAGACTTTTAACGACTTGAAAAATATGTAAAATATTTTTGCGACCAGATTTGATGCCCGTCCCAAAAACCTTTAACGACTGGTTTCATTGTCCCGTCGTTATTTTGCGATAGAGAAGGAAGCTTTTAAGACGAATGTTGACCAGGTCTTTTAGGTCTCAAACACTTATTTGGGACAATTTTTCGACATTTAGGTACCATATTTCCCTTCCGTAGAGACTGTTTTTCTTGTACTAAAAAACTTGATGAACCCTTTTGTGATTCTAGACCTGTTGGGGAGTCCATTCTACAATAAAGCGTCTATCGTGATTGTCCCATTTCCATCAATCACAAGAACACTATGACAGATTTAGTTGGAATAGGAATAGTAGATCTCGATGTCATTCTAGGTATAAACTGCTTTATTTCTATTATGCAACAATATATTATAGAACTCAAGTTTTCAAGTTTCAGATTCATAATAAGCCAGTCATAGAGTGGAGTAAGAGTTAAGAAGTGTCTAAGGGTCATTTCTTTTATACCATAAGGGGAGAAAGTTAGTTTCAAAGGGTTGTATCCATCACATAGTCTGACTTAATGATTCAAGTACTGAGGTACCTACCCTTTAGTCAGTTCCCACAATAAAAGAGTTTCCAGAAGTCTTTCTTGATGATCTACCCAGAGTCCTCCTAAGAGAGAATTATACTTCAACATAGAAATCATTCAAAATTATCATCATATCTCTATTCCACCCTATCGAATGGCACCAACTGAGTTGAAAGTGTTGATTGAAGAGTTGGATGATCTGTTGGATAAGGGTTTTGTTCGACCTAGTATCTCACCTTAGGGCACTCCAATCTTGTTTGTGAGAAATAAAGATGGTTCCCTTGGGATTTGTATAGATTATTGCCACTTGAACAAGGGTAACATAAAAAATGAATATCCTTTTCCAAGGATTAATGTTTTTTTCGACTAGCTTGAGGGTGCTTCCTGCTTCTCGAAAATTGATCTTGGAATAGGCTACCATCAAGTGAAAGTTAGGGAATGTGATATTCCAAAGATATCATATAGAACGAGATATGGACATTATGAGTTTTTGGTGATTTCTTTTGTTTGATCAATGTACATGCAACATTCAAGGATCATATTAATAGTGTTCAAACCTTTTTTATACATGTTTATTACCGTCTTTATGTCTAACATACTATTCTACTACAGGAATAAAGAAGATGATGCAAGTCATCTAAGAATAGTTCTTAAGAATTTGAAAGTTAACGAGTTATATGCTAAGTTATCAAAATGTGAGTTTTGTCTTAAGTCTGTGCAATTCTTGGTCTAGATAGTTTCCAATGATGGAATTAGAGTTGATACCCAAAAGATACAAGCAGTTTAGATTTGGCCTAGACCAACGTCTCCTAATGGTATAAGGAGTTTCTTGGGTTTGGCTGGGTACTATAGAATATTTGTTTATGGTTTTTCATTGATTTCATCTCCTTTGACCAAGTTGACTTAGAAGATAGTTACGTTTCAATGGTCTGAAGCTTGTGAGAAAAGCTTTCAGAAATTGAAAACGAGGTTGTCTGTTGCACACGTTTTGACCTTACCAGAGGGTACTTAAGATTTAGTAGTGTCCTGTGATGTATCAAGTGTTGGTCTGGGTTGTGTTCTAATGAATAATGGAAAAGTTATAGCCTACGCCTCAAGACACTTGAAGGTTCATGAGAAGAACTATTGCACAAATGACTAATAGTTGGCTATTGTAGTTTTTGCCTTATAAATATGGCGTCAGTATTTTTGTGGCCTTCATGTTTATACATTCATTTATCACAAGAGCCTAGAACATGTGTTCTCACAGAAAGAGATTAACCTTAGACAAAGAAGATGCTTAGAATTTCACAAGGATTATACAATGGGCATTCATTACTAACTGGAAAGCAAACCATACTATCCAGACCTTAGATGGTATGTTGACAGCTTTTGTGATATATTTCAATGGAAATTGGGATGATCACGTACCTCTCATTGAGTTTGATTACAACAATAGTGACCACTCTTGCATCCAGATGGCTCCATATAAAGCTCTTTATCGAGGAATATTTGTAGGCACAAAATTTAGTTCACAAAGCTATGTCGAAGGTGAAGGTGTTTCAAGAGAGGTTAAAATTGGCACAGAGTCATCAAGATCCTACAGATGTTAGGAGAAGGCCGTTAGTGTTCAAAGTAGATGATTGGGTATATTTGACATTTTCACCCATAAAGGGTGTTCTGAAGTTTGGTAAGAAGGTGAAACTACATCCTAGATATATTAGACCTTATTGCATAGCCAAGAGGATTGGCAATGTGACTTATGAGTTGGAGCTACCACTAGAGCTAGCAGTATATCAACTGATTTTTCCTATCTCCATGTTGAAGAAGTGCATGGGTGTATTAAGATCAAAGATAACTTGTCTTATGAAGAGATACTAGTGAAAATCCTAGATTGCCAAGTTCACAAGTTGAGAACAAAAGAGGTAGCATAAGTCAAGGCCCTTTTGAAGGAACCTACTTGTTGAAGCTACTTGGGAAGCTGAAGAGGAAATGAAGAAAATATATATCTCTTTAACTCAAGAGAAAATGCAGACCAAGGTACTAATTTTCTTCTTAATATTATCTAATCTTGAGTAGAGATATTGTTTGGTTGTATCTTCTTATGGGTGTTTGAACTTTATTTTTTGCTACCCTAAGTCTAGTAACAGTAACCTCATTCGAGGACATATGTTCCAAAGGGGGAGATATTGTAATATCTCATAACTAGAAACGACTAGAAAATAGGTTAAAATCTAAAAATATATATTTATGGAAAGAATGATAAAAGTCTGAAAATTGTCTATGTTAAGAAACTGAGTTTTGTTCATTGTTAAACTACCACAGATCCTACCTCAAGATAAGTTAGTCTTAGTTAAAAATATGGTTGGAAAACCCTTAGAATAATCATTCCAACGCCATCAAGTTTGCACAATTTCGATATCGTATGAGTGAGACATGCCTTCCGGAAGTAGGGTTGTAGAATTAAGGAAAGATCAATCCGGATTTGGGAAGGGAAACGTTGTATTTTCCTTATCTAATTTAACTAATTATTTTAAAGAGTTTATTGGGTAAAAATAAATTTGTTGCAGTTTGGAAAAATAAGAATTATGCTTACGGCTTGGATTTGAGAGAAAAGAAGAAGAAGGTAAAGAGAAGTGAAGGATTTGCCAAGTACGTCAAGCTTTGTTAGTGGAATTCGTCAAGGTGATCCCTATAAAGGCATGTGAGATCATTTAGTATTGGGTCAATTACTCCACACACCAAAATTATTTCAATTCAGTTATTGGTTAGTTGTTTACATGTTAATATGTGATGTTCTCTAAGAACATTGGCAAATTCTTGTTGGTTGAGTTATTGAATTCCTAGTATTGGTTTGATTCCTATTTCCATATTTTTTTTTCAAGTTAAATCTAATGGGTATTGAGGGTAATAATGATACAATGTGTTTAAGTAAATAACCATGGATGTTTAAAGGGTTTAGAGATAAAAAATGAAGGAGAAAAGTCGAGAATACCTAGGTACAGGGGTGGGGGTATCACAACTTTGACAATCGCAAAGGACAATCCTAGTACTTAGTAATTTTAGGCTTCACGCCATCAAGAGCACCCCAACATGTCCTTTGAAGTTTGAGGCCTGGCGCCCACGCCTAACATGGCGCAAAGGACACCAGTTCACCCCATTCTTTCACAACCTTTGTGTACTGGTTCCTTAGTGAAGTACCCATGTTTCTTAGTTGATTCCAACAATCTAAGGTAGATCAAAACATCATTGAATCATCCATAAACATGTGATCATGAACCTTGTATCCATAATCCAATTCAAGTAAAGTTAATATCAAAGTCAAATAAGTTAAGAGTCAAATCTAGAAGTTTAGAAGCTAGTCAAAATAAAGTTCTTAAGATTTCTAAACGGTCTCTAACAACGTTTTAACTTTTTTTTAAGACCAAAGATTTAAATTAAGTAAAAAAATAAAGAGTTCGGTTCATTTCTCAAAAAGTTATAAGGGAACTAAGTATTCCCTAAGAGTTGTTTCAAGACTCGAGTTTCAAGTTAAGTAAAGAGTAAAAAGTTAAACTTATTTATGAAAAGCTATAAGGGAACTAAGTATTCCTAAGAGTTTATAGATGTTTTTCACAAGTCATATAAGAGGAAACTAAGATTTACCAAAAGAGATTTCAGCAAGAAAAGGGAACATTGATTCCAAGAGACTTTTTAAAGCTAAGTGTTAAGCAATTATCTCAACCAAGAGAAAGAAGTTGTCTAAGTATATTTTTGGGAGTAGTATTGAGCACTGATATACGGATGGGATTTCATAATAACTTAAGTGTCAATAAACCACATATCCATCATAGGCATTAAATGATCATACTTTTTAGATAATAACTTAACTTATGTTAGTGGATCCACTAAGTTAAATAAGGTCCTATACCAATGGCAAGGTATTAGATGGTCCTTGGAAGCGTGAAGTAAAACGTTGAACTATCTCATAACTTTAGATATTCCATTCATCTGGGTTCCACAAAGATGTATTTCGATTTTAGGGAAGTACGTTGGTGGGAATGTATGAAGAATGGCATTGCTAAGTTTGTTGCCAATTGCCGAAATTGTCAACAAGTTAAAGTAGATTGCCAAAATCCTGGAGGATTTGCTCAGAATATAGCACTTCTTAAATGAAAGTGGGGATTATTAATATGGACTTCAATACAAGGTTTCCAAGGTCTCGGATGAAGCATCATTCTATTAGGGTGATTGTCGACAAAATCACAAAATCATCTCACTTTTTGCCGGTAAAGACTACCCATTCAGTAGAGGATTATGCTAAATTGCACATTAAAGAAGTGTTAAGACTTCATGGTGTTTCGATCTCCATTATTTCATATAGAGGTGCATAATTTACTGCACAATTCTTGATATTTTTTAAGAAATGTTTAGGATCAAAGGTAAGCTTAAGTATTGGCTTCATTCTTAGGCTAACTGGAAAGAAAACCATACCATCCAGACCTTAGATGGTTAGTTGACAACTTTTGTGATATATTTCAATGGAAATTGGGATGATCACGTACCTCTCATTAAGTTTGATTACAACAATAGTGACCACTCTTGCATCCAGATGGCTCCATATAAAGCTCTTTATCGAGGAATAATTGTAGGCACAAAATTTAGTTCACAAAGCTATTTAGAAGGTTAAGGTGTTTCAACAGAGGTTAAAATTGGCGCAGAGTTATCAAGATCGTACTGATGTTAGGAGAAGGCCGTTAGAGTTTAAAATAGATGAAGAGGTACATTTGACCTTTTCACCCATAAAGGGTGTTGTGAAGTTTGGTAAGAAGCTGAAACTACGTCATAGATATATTAGACCTTATTGCATAGCCAAGAGGATTGGAAATGTGACTTATGAGTTGGAGCTACCACAAGAGCTAGCAGTATTTCACCTGATTTTTCCTATCTCCATGTTGAAGAAGTGCATGGGTGTATTAATATCAAAGATAACATGTCTTATAAAGAGATACTGGTGAAAATCCTAGATTGCCAAGTTCACAAGTTGAGAACAAAAGAGGTAGCATAAGTCAAGGCCCTTTTGAGGAACCTACTTCTTGAAGCTACTTGGGAAGCTGAAGAGGAAATGAAGAAAATATACATCTCTAAAAATCCGGAGAAAAGGCAAATGAAGGTACTAATTTTCTTCTTAATATTATCTAATCTCGAGTAGACACAATGTTTGGTTGTATCTTATTATTGGTGTTTGAACTTTATTTTGCTACCCTAAGTCTAGTAAGAGTAACCTCAATCGAGGACACATGTTCAAATGGGTGAGATATTGTAATATCTCACAACTAGAAAAGTGGTTAAAAATCTAAAAATATATAATTATGGAAAGAATAATAAAAATCTGAAAAATTGTCTAAGTTAAGAAACTGAGTTTTGTTAATTGTTAAACTACAACACATCCTACCTCAGGATAAGTTAGTCTTAGTTGAAAATATGATTTGAAAACCCTTAGAATAATCATTCAAACGCTATCAAGCTTGCACAATTTCGATATCGTATGAGTGAGACATGCCTTCCGGAAGTAGGGTTGTAGAACTAAGGAAAGATCAATCCGGATTTGGGAAGGGCAAAGTTGTATTTTCCTTATTTAATTTAACTAATTATTTTTTGGGAATTTATTGGGGTAAAAATAAATTTGTTGCAGTTTGGAAAAATAAGAATTACGCTTACGGCTTGGATATGAGAGAAAAGAAGAAGAAGGTAAAGAGAAGTGAAGGATTTGCCAAGTACGTCAAGCTTTGTGAGCGGAATTCGTCAAGGTGATCCCTATAAAGGCATGTCAGATCATTTGGTATTGGGTCAGTTCCTCCAAACAGCTAACTTATTTCAATTCAGTTATTGGTGAGTTGTTTACATGTTAATATGTGAAGTTCTCTAAGAACATTGGCGAATTCTTGTTGGTTGAGTTATTGAATACCTAATATTAGTTTGATTCCTATTTTCATATTTTTTTTCAAGTTAAATCTAATGGGTATTGAGGGTAATAATGATACGAAGTTTTTAGGTAAATAACCATGGAAGTTTAAAGGGTTTAGAGATGAAAAATGAAGGAGAAAAGTCGAGAATACCTAGGTACAGGGGTTGGGGTACCGCACCTTTGACAACCCCGAAGGACAATCCTTGTACATAGGACTTTTAGGCTTCACGCTAGCTAGAGCACCCCAACATGTCCTTTGAAGTTTGGGAACTGGCGCCCCACGCCTATCATGGCGCCAAGGACACCAATTCACCCCATTCTTTCACGCCCTTTTTTTACGGGTTCCTTAGTGATGTACCCATGTTTCATAGTTGATTCCAACAATCTAAGGTGTATCAAAACATCATGAAATCATCCATAAACATGGGATAATAAACATTGTATCCATAATCCAATTCAAGTAAAGTTAATATCAAAGTCAAATAAGTTATTAGTCAAATCTAGAAGTTAAGAAGCAAGTCAAAATAAAGTTCTTAAGATTTCTCAACTGTCTCTAAGAACGTTTTAACTTTTTTTTTAAGACCAAAGATTTAAATTAAGTAAAAAATAAAGAGTTCAGTTCATTTCTCAAAAAGCTACAAGGAACTAAGTATTCCCTAAGAGTTGTTTCAAGACTCGAGTTTCAAGCTAAGTAATGAGTAAAAGTTTGAGCTTATTTATAAAAAGCTATAAGGGAACTAAGTATTCCTAAAAAATTATAGATGTTTTTCACAATTAATATAAGAGGAAACTAAGATTTACCAAAACAGATTTAAGCAAGAAAAGGGAACATTGATTCCATGAGACTTTTTAAAGCTAAGTGTTAAGAAATTATCTCAACTAAGTAAAAGAAGTTATCTAAGTATATTTTTGGGAGTAGTATTGAGCACTGATATGGGGATGGGATTTAATAATAACTCAAGTGTCAATAAACCATATATCCATCATAGGCATTAATTGATCATACTTTTTAGTTAATCACTTAACTTAAGTTAGAGGATCCACTAAATTAAGTAAGGTCCTATACTAATGGCAAAGTATAAGATGGTCCTCGACAGCGTGTAGTAGAATACCAATGGCAAGGTATAAAATGTGTTTTTATTCTTTATATTGAGTTGAGTATCCATACGTTGAGCAGAGTAAATGCAAGTAATTCCTTCTTAATTTCAAACTTAAGTCATTTTAGATTCAAGTTGACATGCATTGTCCTATGATGCAGACGCAGTGACTATGGTCAACATCTGGCATACTCTTGATCTAGTGAGTAGCTTAGAGTCAACAGGCGAGCCTCTCTTTATTCCGAGGACATATTTATCATTCATTTACTGCTTTTACTTTTTAGTTTTTTAGATGATTTGGGGTCGCGTCCCAACATCGATCTATATTTTAGAGGCTTCATAGATAGACAATATTAATTTCTTTAGGATTCCTATTTCATTTGTAAATGATAAAGACTTATGTTCCCATTTTGGTTAAGTATTCCTATTAGTTATTTGTTGAGTTATTTCTGTTGTGTTTATGTCTTCCACCGAGTAAGTCAGTCAGGCAAAGGGTCCGCTCGAGACAAGCAATGGTCTTCAAGTGCCAGCCACGTTTAGAGTGTTGGCTTGGGGAATGAAAACATCATTCAAATATGATTTTGTAATATTTCTTGTGACTTTTGCAGAAATATCTTTTTGGGTATATTGTGTCAGTAGTGTTATTGGTTCAATCTTGAGCAATCTTATTTGAAGTTGGTTGATCTTCCTCAAAGAAATAAACCTTTCGGTTAAAAGTGATACTCAAAAGGAAAATCAAAGTAAATATAACTATTTTCTAATATAAATCAAGAATATTTGTCAAAGGTTTTAGAAAAAATAGGTTTTGATCTTTCCGACACATAATCGCAAATAACTAGAATTACATTCATTTAGATGTTTATTGTGTTAGCTATGGTATATGAATTTCAAATTCATCAAATGAATATGAAAATAACTCTTACGGAGAATTGGTGGAAGAAAATTACATGGAACAACCCGAGGGTTTTGTGGTTCCTTATAAATAAACGAAATTTGCTCTGCTCAAATAATAAATGTATTTTAGAAAGAGAGTTTGGAATGAAAAATCTTGGAGTAGAAAATGCAATCATAGGTATAAGAATCCGTAGAACTCCATAACGTTTAGAATTTTCACAGTCTAACTTCATTGATAACATACTTGACTAGTTCAAATATTTGGATTCCAATATTGTCAAGTCTCCAATAAATGTGATCTTTGTATTTCAAAAGAGTTAAGGTGATGTGACTCACAATTGAATTTTTCTAGAGTATTGGAAAAATATTATGTATATCACGAAGTGTGAGTGATCAATATAGCATTTGCTATTAGTGAATTGAGTCAGTTAACAAGTGATCTCAATCGAACTCATTAATGACAAAAAAAGAGTTATGGAGTATTTAAGAAATAATTAAAACTTTGTCTTAAATTATAACAATATCTCACAGTATTGAAAGGACATAGTGATGCAAACTGCACCACCGGATAAATGAAGTAAAATCCATGAGTGGATATGTATTTACTATTTATAGAGGACCAGTCTCTTGGAAATATTTCAAAAGGGCATCTATTTCTAGCTCTTCAATGATCTCTGAGTTATGTGCTCCAGATAAAGTCGGTGAATAAGTTTCAAGACTCCAGAATTTCTTGATAGATATCATTTATTTGTCAAACCATTGGTATTAGTATGTATACACTTTGATAGTCAATGTAGAACAGATAGGGCATGAAGCATGATATATAACAACAAGTCTCATCATATAGGACGTAGACATGATACAGTTAGAAAATTACTCTCTACCTGAATTATGACTATGCAAAGTCACATTGATAATGTGTATGATCCACTTACAAAAATGCCTAACTAGAGAGGAATTCGAAAGATCATCTAACGGAATTGATTTACGACTTAAGACAAGTTATCAAGTCGGTAACTCTATCTAGTAGACTGGATATCCTAGGGTCTAGATTCAAAGAGAAAAATTAAGTTATGACAAACGGTTCAGCATTGTTAACAAACTCAATACATTCTCATGCTTAAGACAATGGTTAGGAACAAGGATACAACATTAAGCCTTGTTAATGAGTTAATAAAGCTTAATATATTCAATGTTTTTTCATTGTTTTGTAGATTTCACAAAATACTGTCTATACGCGATAATACTGTTAGAAATCACCTATGTGAGTGTAAAGCATAACCTGCTTCAAAGAGAATTATTGTCAAAACCCTACACTAACGAAACAAGGAGGTGTTCATGGCTAAAACGAACACAACCATAAGAACAATTAGACATAAAGGGTTAATTGTACGACATATGATTGTCTAGGTATACACCAAAGCTCGACGGTTCAAAGATATTGAAGCTACATATTGACCGAGTATGTCCGACATATGTTCACTATGAAAAGTTCAAGGGATACATATTTATCTAGATGCAATTAATTCTTGCTTGTACAGTACAAGTACTTGTCCATTTCTTTCTCTTAGAGTCATTCCCCATTAATGTGGGGGATTATTGGGGTTTTTAAAGGTGTGAATTAAAAATAAAGAGTTGCAACTTTTATGAAAAGTTTGGACCTTTATAAAGAGCTGCAATTTTTATGAAAAGTTGCAAATATTATGAAAAGTTTTGATTATGAAAAATTGTGTCTTTTATGAAAAGTGGTGAATTTTATGAAAGGTTGTAATTTTCTGAAAGATTGTGACTTTTCTAAGGTTTGTGACCTTTCTGGTAAGGCATAATAAGAACATTTTCGCTCTACCCTTTGTTTTCTACAAATTAAGGGATTTCCTCTAATTTTTAAATAGAACCAATTTCTGAACTTCTTCTAATATTACTACTAAATTTATTATTATATGTGTACTTTATTTTCGTTAAGTGACTTATCGAAACCATCCTTTTTGGTATCAATACACTTGTAATTAAGATCATTCTATCCTGGGAGGACATATTCCAAATTAAACCTCGGATACTAGAGATGAATAATTTCCTTAAAGGGACACTGTACATTTAGTGGGCTTGATCTTCTTTCGGTTTTTCCAAATTCAGGTATGTTTTACGAATTTTAGTTTTGTTAATTAATTTTTGTTCTTCTATTTTTTTATTCATCGCTAGTTCATTAAACTTTGGTAACTTCATGTTTCTACAAAGTTGTTGGAATCAGCAAAATTCTTTAAACAGAGATAGAAAACCTGTTAACAATTTAACTAGTATATGTTTGCTTATTCATGTAATTTTCTCTATTCAATTTACTCCTTTCGTCGAGCCCAATACATATATTTTAGTCCATATATTTCAACCATAAATCCATGTCCATCGAAATTCGTTACTTTAGTGTTTATCTACTCTACCTTACATAAGTTAATTACATTGTCTCTTAATTGAATCAATTTGTTCATGTAATAATAACTAGTGTTTTTTCAACAGTTTTATTAAGTCGACAATAATTTTCTTCTGGATTGTCCATGTATAAGGTGTGTGCTTATCGAGACACGTATACCCTAAAAAAATATTACTTTCAAAACGAATGAACCTAAAATCTTAAACTAGTTTGACAATAACTAAATCCGTATTTATTTTTACATTTGATTTAGTTTCATTTTAGAAATTTAGAACCAACTTAATTGGTTTGATTTTCACCAATGACCAATTATAATCTGACAATGAATAGCCCTAATCACTATTGTAATAAACAATTATACTAAGATGATATATTACGTTTTATAGATGAAAATAATGAAGATATTATATTAAATATGATCCCATATACGAGTTAGATATCTAATTTTTTTATTTTTGTTTTGTTTTACTTTCCTCGATAAGTATTTAATTAAGTCAGACATACTAATGATAATAAACTTATCATATTTTAACTAAATTAAAAATAGTATTACATGGATCACTTGTAATTACCCTACATGTAATCTTATTGTATACATATTTCTACCTTCGACATATCGTCATTATATAGAACTTAAAATGGATAAGTATTTAACACATGTAGCATAAAAACTATTAACACATGGAGCATTAAGAACTATTAACGCATGGAGCATATATTTCTTCTCATGATCACAAAATTACGCATTATTCCTAAAACGTACATTATGGTAATAAATTTATTTTGAGCCTAATTAAACCTTAAAAGTTAGCTCATAAGAAGTAGATATTTGAAGTCATATAAGGAAACCACATATCCCCACTTCATCCAATATGACACTCTTCAACAGTTACATTTTCAAAAATATACGTACTAATAAAATTCGGGATTAGGTCTTGAGAAATGTATGTACTACTTGAATTAGTGTTAGGCTTAGAACGTTATAACTTCTTATAAATTAGGATTTTTGTACTGTAACGACTTCAAGTCAAAAAAATTAAAAAATTAACTTGGAAAACTGTACGTTATAATAAAAATACAGTTTAGGCCTTGAAAAAAGTAACTTCTAAAGAATTATGGTTTAGATCTTTTTTAACTGCAAGACCTAAAATATCAATACAATGAACCTGAAGAAAATATAGGTACTAATAAAATTAGGGTTCAAGTTTTGAAATAAAATAACTTATAACAAATTAAGGTTTAGGTATTGTAACCTCAAGACCTAAACACCAAAATAATAAATTTAAAAAAAAAAAAGAAACGTACTTATTAAGTTAGGATTTATGTCTTAGTAAAATGTAGCTTCTAAAAGTTTAAGATTAAAGTACTGTAACTTCAACCCATAAAAAACTAAGAAAGTTAAATGATATTTTTAAAAATGTACATACTAATTTTTTTTAAATATAGGTCTTGAAAAATGTAATTTCTATGAAATTGCGATTTAGGTCTTGTAAATTGATATTGGATATATAATATAAAATATTAATTTTAAGCATTGCATGTAAAAGACATTTTTGTTCTATCAGTATATTTTCTAGAATGCATCCAAGATCCATACTAATAAACTAATAATATTTTAATAAATAAAAATTTTAAATCCATTGAATTAAATGTCTTGTGATACAATATCAAATTTAACCTATTGTTTAAATTTTTAATATTCAATATAAAATATATTCAAATTGCCTTCTTGAAATGAAAAGTTTTCCAATATTCAATTGATAAATAAATTATTGTCTCCGAAAATTCTCACTCATCATATCTTCCCTCTTTATATATTCAAAGGTAGAAGTAATCCCTAGTGTTTACTTTTTGTTGCTGATAATCCACAACAACGTCCAATGACATACATTTACATGAATACTGTAAATCAATAATTTTTCTCTTCTATATGTTCCTTTGTGCTATGTTTTTGGGTCCAAATTGTTGTTCATAGTTCTAATAGAGTTTTATGTGGAGAATTTGATATTGTGTTTCTATTTGATGATTTCAACTACTTTGATATTCTTTAATTGATTCAAGAGTGTGTCTGGAAACAATATTTTCTATATGCACAAGGTACATATAAGGTTTGGGTATGTTGTTGTCTTTAGATGAGTTAGGTTGGGCAAAGATAACATTTTTTTGAAACAATTCTAATGCTTAAGCTTTCTCTAAGCCAAGGGTTTATCAGAAGAGTCTCTCGTCGTTAAGAACAAAAATAACTTATGCACTTCAAATCAAATAATTTATAAAATAGTACTTTTGGTGAAAAAAAACTTGTGTTTTGTCTTGTATGTGCTCAAAAGGACATCTTTTTTTGCCAAACACCTCGAAGGTAAAAAGGAGTGCCTTTTTTCTGCTTTTAGCCTAGCATAAGAGTCTAGCCAAATAGGCTACTAGAAACTTAAGAATTCCTATTCTTATAAACATCCCTGTAATTCTTAAAAATTTCATTGATCTCATTCATCAAGAATGCAAAAATTGTGAATGGAATATATTTCAATGATTAAAAAGAATGACTATAGATAAATTGGCATGTCTTAATTGTTGATCATGAAAGAATCTCTTAATTTGAATCAGTAATCTAAATATTTATCATCATAGAATATGACAAAAAATACAAAAGGAATACTAGCCCCTACAATAACAACATACCCAACGTAATCCTATCAGTGGTATGTGGGAGACTAGAATGGTGCTTGACTCAAGAAGGAACTTAAGTTGTTGTTCACATTCTTTTTCCCTATGTTTTTATCCTTTTCTCTTGAAGGTTTTAATTTGTGATCCCTCTCATTGTAATCATTTGCCTAATCTATCAGCCTAGGTTCATCTTTTCGAAGTTTCTCTTTTCTCTTTTATTATATTTTGCAGTTCATACTCATTTTTTGTAATGAGATCCAAAGGTTGTAGAAACTTGAAATGTTCATCCATTTCAGTTTCATTCTTTATTCTATAGTTATTATTGTTTAGTTCAACATTATCGAAAGATCAAAACTTCAGACACAAAAATTAAAATATCAAAATGGTTGCATTACATATGGCTCCAATCTATTTCTAGTTCAAGATACTGAATAGCCTTAGGAACAAAGGTTACAAGAGAACACAAAGGATGAAAATGTACTTCCTCCTAGTGCACAAAGGGAATATAAGGATTCTCACATAAGAGCACAATGGAAGGAATTCTACTTTCTCGTGGTGCTCTTTTCATGTTTGTGCAAAAAGGCATTCTATATGTTGAACAAGAAACAAAATGATAAATGTTAAACAAACATCTTGACATTTTAATTTTTGTATTTGAGGTTTAACTGTTTTGATAACTCTAAACTAATCAATAATAACTAAGAAACGCAAAATAGTATTGATATGGATGAAGACTTCCAGTTTCTACAACCTTTGGATCTCTCTACAAAGAATGTATATGATCTGAAAAATATATTAGAAAGTACGTATAAATGTTTGTGTCCAAAAATTCTCATTTACCATATATATCTTCACTCTGTATATATTCAGAGGTAAAAGTTAGAAATACTCCCTACGGTTACTTTTGGCGCTCACAATTCACAGCAACGTCCAATGACCTATATCTACATGAATAAGGCAAATCAATTTTCCTCTTCATAATTTTTTCCTTTATATTATCTTTTATGGTTCAAATAGTTGTTCATAGTTCTAATAGTTATTTTATATAGAGAATTTGATATTGTGTTTTTATTTGATGAGTTTAACTACTTTGATATCCTTACTTGTTTCAAGAGTGTGTATGGAAACAAGATTCTCTATCTGCACAACGTATGGGTAAGGTTTAGGTATGTTGTTTTTGGTAAATGAGTTTAACAATGCAAAGTTAACAATTTTCTCAAGCAATTCTAGTGCTTAAGGTTTCTTTGAGCCAAGGGTTTATCAAAATAGTATCTCGTGGTTAAGGACACAAATAACTCATGAACTTCAAATCAAATCATTTATAAAAAAGTACTTTTGGAGAAAAACAATGTGTTTGTGTTGTGTGTTCTGAAAAGACTTTTTTTCCCAAGCTCCTCGATTTTATGAATGAGCATCTTTATTTTTTTTAAAAAATTATTTTAGTCTCCAAGAACTTTTAATCCTTCAAAAAACAAAACAAAAAAAAACCCAAAAGAACAAATAAAAATGGAAGAAAAAATTAATTTTATTGGGAGTGTCATTCCTCACCTGACTAATTCGCCTTCAACTAGGCCAAAACCATTACCATGAAAGGTCTAGCATGTACGAAGAAATCACCTAAAGCTTTTTGTCGTTTTTAGGATTTAAACTCTACTCTCCATTATATTCTCTCATTTCATTGCTCCCGGTGCATTGAGACTGACTTACCTCTTTAGTTCTTTCTTCTTTTTCTTGTACAAAATATCACTTAACCCCGAAACAAGACTAATAATGTGGTGAGTTCTTCGCTTTGCTGAGTGTGTGTACATAAGGGGGAATGTTGTTTAGGAAAAATTAACAAACAAATATTACAAATAATCATTTATCAAACCTTGTGGATATAATCATACTTGCAAATATTAGTTAAGAACTAAACAAACATATTCATTTTTTTTCTCTATTTAAACTTTCTCTTAAATTCCAAACAAACTTTAAAACCCTAAAAGTTGAGTGAAAATTTTGGAATGATTGCAATCTGGCCTGTAATCCCCTTGCGAGTAAAAATAATCTAGAGAGATATAACTTCACTTCAACAGTCGAGCAAATGGATTGTTGGTGTTCAATGAGCCCAAAAAGGGATATAATGTATTTCACCTAACCTTACTGGTTTTGTTTAATTATCTATATGTATAGTGGTTCATTTAACTCTACAGTGAATCCATGGAATGTTGAACGAGGGAGTCTTCTTCATAGATTAAATGCTCACACGTAATGGATGTGAACTAGTTATGTCAAATAAAATTAAGGCATTCTGAATAAATGAGTGTTCTGATAGGCGATCTCCTTGTTTGTGGTTTGTTTACATGCTCAGTTGAAATATCAATTACTGTTCTCCAAGGCGATCACCTTTGATGAATGGTGAGGCGAGGCACAACCTTTGCGCCTATTACAGGATATATGCCTAATGTTTTGTTAAGAAAAAATTCTCGTACTTAAATATTTATTTTTGCCAAAATCAATTTTGTTTTATAATTATTCTACTGTTAGTTTTGACTTGAATGTTCTCTAATATGTTATTGCTATTGAAATTTTTGATATGTATGTATGCAATTAAATATTTTAGATATCTATATTAAAAAAGGTAAGTGCATCACCGCGCGGAAGGGAAAACCCTTCTTACCTTTCACTATCTAAATAACTTCAATAATTACCTCTATGACTATTTCTTTTATATAGGTGGGAGTATGGTAGTTGAGGAGGGGGTCGATGAAGAATGAGGTAAATGCTTATCTTTCTATAGGATCATCAAATTGTTGTATTCGTTTTGTTAAATTTTCTTATTTTTTACTGATTAGGTTCTCTTCCATTTAGAATTCAGTATACATCTTTACTCTATTGTATTTATTCTGAACCAGTGAATACTTAGAAAGCAGGTCATTGGATATTCATGAATATATTGTTAGTTAAAGAGGAAAAGATTATAAAATCTTACAATGACGGTGATAATATTTTTGAAATGTGTTAAAACAAGGAAGGAAACAAGGTCACAATATCTTTTGCAAACAACAAGATTTGTGTGTTTGAAATTCACCGCAGAGGTTGAGGAATAGTGCTTCTAAAGGACATTGGAACACAGAGGACGAAATTTCACATTTCAAGAATTTCAAGTTTACAGAAATAAATTTATAGATATGCTTCTTTTGATTTGTCATACAGTATCCGGTTTACCCACTACAATGTTAAGTTTATATGAAAACCATAAAGATTTTGTGGACCCTAATTTTTGTAAACAGGAAAACATTTGACAAATAAAAAAATATATAAATGCAATTTTAGTTCAGAGTTTCTTGAATTGTGAAACTCCTACCTCTGTGTTCCAAGGTTCTTTTAATGTTAGTCTTCGACTTCAACAATCGAATATCAAACATACAAGCCTTGTGGTTTGGAAAAGAAGCTGCAACCTTGTTGCCTTCCTTGTTCCAACACACTTTAAAAGTACTGCCATAGCCATTATATGTTTTTACAATATTGGCCTCCTTCACTAATCATATATTCATGCATTAATCAAATGACCCACATTCCAAGTAATGTCGTTTGGACTTAATGTAACAAAGCAAACAAGCTTCCTGGATTCAAATAGAAGCCAACCTACCCAGTAAAAAAAACAACATTGGGTCATGATAGTGGTCGTGGATATGAGTCGAATTGAGTTTAATTATAATTAGATCATTGGTCATAATTTATGGAACTGCACATCGTTATTCTCCTAGAGGAAATGGTTTATCCAAAATTAAAAATAGAACTTTAGTTGCATTGACTAATATACTGTAAATGTATTTTTGAAAACTTGAGACCTGAATGAGGAAATTTAAACGGAACAATTGAGTACTTTATGAAGGCAGACCAAGAAAGAAAAGTGCCTAAACTTTCTAAATTCCTATATGACTTTAAACAAGCACCAACACAATGACATGAAAAGTTTGATTCCTATATGAATGGAAATGGTTTAGAAACATAATGAGTGTGATAAGTGCATATATCATAAGTATTGAAATAATTTACATATTATTATTTGCCTATAAATTGATAATTTATTGATCTTTGACTCAAAAGTTAATGTTATTGATGAGGCTAAAAAAATTCTTAGAAGCCATTTTGATATGACAGATCCTTGTGAGACAAATTTTGTTCTTGGAATAAAATGTACAAGAACATGTGTTGGAATTTTCTTTAACTTGTAACATTATTTTGAGAGATTCCTTCAAAAATATAACATCTTTGATTGAAAACATGTTGGAACTTCTTTTCATTCAAATCTTTATTTATTTCCAACTCAATCTGAAAAAGGATGTGATAAATTAAAAGAAATATTCGTATGTGGTAGTAATACTTAGTTAAATAACAAGAAATGGAGGTAAAGAACATTGACATGATATAACAAGAGTCAATAAGATATTTAATTAGGACAAACATTTTATTTGTTCTATAAAAAAATAATATTGTAATTTAAGGCTTTCCTGATGTAGATTGAAAACTATATCAAGTGATTCATGTGTTACTTATAGTTAGATTTTTACTTTGGGTGGTGGTGCTATTTGTTGAAATAAAAAAATCAAGCAATAATGGTTAACTCTACAATGGAAGTTGAACTTATTGCTTTAGCATGAGCTTGTGATGAAGCAAATTGGTTTAGAGTTTTATAAATTATTTCAAATACCTAATTTTGAAAAATCAATTCCTTATATTTTAACTAACTGTCATAGCACTAATGCAATTGGTAGATTTCAAAATTGTTATTACAACGGTAAATTCAGACATATAAGAAGCAAGCATTGTAATGTGAGATCAAATTTGACAAGTGATCGCATTAATGTTTGTTATATCAGATGTTAGGATAATCATTTATATCCTCTTAGTAATGTCATAACAAGAGAAAAAGGTCTTGAGCATATAGAGGGTTGAGATTAATGTCGATAATATCCTTGAGTCATATATGAGGAAACCTAACCTCTGGACTAGAGATCCTATAACCACGTGCAACGGAAAAAACGAATTTGATAATGACTTGTAAAAAAATGCATTATTTTCTATATGCTCCAAATGATTTGAGTGCATTGTTTTCTATAGTTAATTGTGGAGGTGTCACGACCCAAAACCGGGGCCGCGACTGGCACCCACAATTTCCCTCCTATGTGAGCGAACCAACCAATCTAACCCTTATCATTTTAACATATATCAACAGAAAATAATGCGGAAGACTTAAACTCATTAAATAAAACAAATCAACATCTATTAATTCCCCAAAATCTGGAAGTCATCATCACAAGAACATCTATCTCAAATTACTAAACTAAGAATGTCTAAGAACAAAA
>NC_028643.1:25679237-25765098 GCF_001406875.1 Solanum pennellii
CCCAAAGTCCAGGTGGACTGTGACGGCCCGTCACACCTGTGACGGTCCGTCCTGCACCTCCGTCCTGACGGTCAGAGACTCGTTTCCCGTACCAATTTCTCAAGAGTTGAAGTGTTTTGCAACGGGAGCTTACGACGGCTCGTCGTGGATGTGACGGCACGTCCTGCAGGTCCGTCACAGATTACAGAGAGTCGATTTTCAGTACCCAATTTCAGAATTTCTAAGTATGCTGAAACGAGACCCTGCGACGGTCCGTCGTGCCTGTGACGTTCCGTCGTGGGGTCCGTTTCCTCAGCAAATTTTCCAGAAATAAAATCTGCTGCTCAAAACGACTAAACAGGTCGTTACAGGAGGTTGATTTTAAAAACTCAGAATAAAAAACATGTAGTTTGTATGGGTGGAGTGTTAAACTTATTAGAGCACTCTCGACATAATTCACCTATATGAATATAATAGTAGGCCGCAGTCTATTATTTTCGGCTTATTCTCAAAAGAAATCATGAAATTAAGATAGCACAATGTTGTAATGTGCAAACTTTTAAAGAATATGACAGCACCTTGATTATTATGTGTAAGTAGTCATTTTTTATTTCCCTTAAACATTAATAGTTCAAGTTCAAGAGCATTATGATATTACAATAAAAATTATTGTTTTACTAAGTGAAGGTTTTGTTGGTTTTTAGCAATGTGTGAATGGGAAATGATAAAATAAAATGGAAAGTGGGGGAACCAAAAGTCAATGAAAAATGTAAATTAAAAGTCATTTTCTCCATATTTGTAAAAGAAATGAAATTGTTGTTCTTATATTAGGAAACAGTTCCTTTACTTCTTAAAGGGTTTGGAAGAGGTGCCCCCTCAAGCCGTCGTCCAGCCTTGGCCTCAACTTCAGCTCCGGCTTTGGATTTTAATTTTGAATTGGATTTGTCAAATGATGTAGTTTATTTATAAAATCAATTTAATTAATTTCCTTTCTCTTATTAAATAATACCCAATGTGAGTTGAATAACAAAATTAATTTGGCGGATTAAAATTTATTTGAAATTCGCTTGTAAGGTAATAAATGTATGAAGGGACATGTTCCTTTCGGAAAGTTGTTACTCTTCCCAAAAGACATAATGGCTATAAATTAGAGGTTTTTCCATTTTTTTAAACACGTAAATTGTTTACCTCTCTGCATACATTTTTCTCTCAAAAAAATTTTCGATCGACTACGTTTATATGTGTTTTTGTTATTGTTCTTGCTTTTCCTGAAATTATTGAAGTTTGAAGTACCACTACTTCTTTAAAAAACTAATCCGTTCTATCTTGTGAGAAATTAATTTGCAACCTCGGGTATAGTGAGGAGATTAAAAATCTCAAGAAACCATAGTGATTTTTATAGACTCGAATTACAAGTATTCTGTCTATTTTATATATTTTCTGTTTCTGTATTTTTTGTCTAACTTTAATGCTGGAGAAGACAGGTTCAAGCAGATATTTTGCAATGAGCCTACGACATGGCAAGGATTGATCAAAATCATTGTGGGTCCCAATCGAACCTTTGTCTTAATTAACTATGTTACAGATCACTTTGTATGATATGCGAAAACATCAATATATTAGAATTTCAAAACATTTGAAGAACTTAAAACCGTTATATGAGAATACTTTATACATATAGTAAATGTCGAGAAAATACATTTGAGCAAGTATTGAAGCTATCTAACTTCCTGTCCATGAAGCCTCTAGTATCTGACGATAGGTTCTGGGAGAAGACCCACAACACCTTAGAATACTACAAAAACCAAAATATAAATTGGAGTGCTCCAAAAGCAATGATTTCTCACCAAAACTTGACGAGCGGATAAGGTAATCTCAATAAATGCTTGTTAATGATCCTAAGTACCTTAAATTTGCATCATTAAATGATGCAAGTCTAATGACATCAGAATATAAGGTTTGTAATAGTACTATACAAAATAAAAAAATGAATTGAAAGAGGTTGAAAGTAGCCTGGAAGTTTATCTTGAACATGAGGTAAAATCATTTATGCTTTACAATATAAGATATGGAAAAGAAACAACATAAGAAATAACATAATATACTTTCTTGGGAAGTTTCTCTGATTGACAGCCATACCTATCATCCTTGTAATAATACCACATTATGCCACATGTGTGAGTCATATTATACCTTGTAAGTTATAGAGCACTAGTGAAATATGTGGATTCATTCTATATGCCTTATAAGAGGAAGTGAGGATGCATGTGCAAGTCATACGATCTTATCCTACGGTTGTTATGTACTTAACGGGCATTTAATTTCAAATTAACTCTTACCCAATTTGGATTTGAATAGTATTCCCAGAATAATCAATATCAATTATGGTCAGTAGCCATGTTTAGGTAACCAGTCTTTATTTCCCTTGACATTACACAAATGATTTTCAGAAAATCAATTATTTCTTTTCTTCTCAATTGTCGAATAAAATATATGTAACTGTTCATGTTATTTTAAATCCCTTTTCAAGTCATCCATATAAATTCTCATGGACTCACTTTCCATGTCTGAAATTAATATATAGTAAAAACTCAGAAAGGAAGCTTTTTAAATAATGACTTCTTAAATATGGGACATGTAATAATCAACATGCATAACAAAATCTAATCTCAATGATTAAGCAACCGGAACTAACGATATGAAAACACAAACTGAATTATGATTTCTAGAGACTGTGGTTAGAATCCTAAACATGATCTTTTAGTAACTGCTTTTAGATTTAACGCATGAGGATGAACTTATTCCATCACAATGATTAGCCCTACATATCAATGTGATGATTCTTAAAGAAAAATCTCGGATGATGAAGTGTGGAGAAGAATCTTGAATTGAAAACCTTTTGTATCTTGAAAATAACATTAAAGTTGAGCCTTTAGAACTTAGAAAATTTTATCGTTTCTTGGAGTTCTTGATCTTTCGAAGGAGAATTAGGGAATATGAGGATTTATATACGTCTAATGACAATACAAGGTTGTAATACGGACTTATAAAGGTTAATTAAAGATAAAAGGTATAGAATACCCTTCTGAGAACAGAAGAATAACATATAAAGCAATTAAAATGAACTTATAATGAATTGCATCGGCAAAATGAGTAAGCTCGAGGTCCCCTCATCGAAATATTTGGAGGTTCACCAATGGGGCTTTAGATCACAAAATATCAAAACAACTTGAGGTTTTAAGGCCATTTTGAGTGAGATGATTCAGCGATTCGTCATATTATTCGGTGAGTTCCGAAATGGGCAAGTGTCATTATCGAATTTCTAAGCCCGCATATAGTCCAATAAATAACCATAATTTCTTAATCCACACTCTGATCGATGCTGAATTAGTTGGTTGGAAAAAAGACTTATATAAGTTAATTTGATAGTTCATGGGTCACTTAACTCTTTATGCTCATTTGAAGTTGACCTTTACATGAACTCATGAGATAAATTAGCCAATATGTACTTTTTTGGTGTTTGAGGTCCCTTGTGACCCAAGATAACATTTGATGCCCTTCATACACTTGGCAATGAACCTTAAAAAACATGAACAAGTAGTGCATCACCTGGTTCATTATCATATACTAATGATGAAAAATTCATATTTCAATAGTAGAGTTGCAAGGTGAAAAAAATGATTTGGGTAAAATTTTCAGTGTGTTATAGCAGAGAACACATTCATTATGCATATAGTCTCCTTCAATAGATAGACTTTTATTTGATATTAATATAAGTAAAAAATTATTGTTTTTATAACATTTTAATATTATAAAATATTGTTTTGAGATGAAATGGATCATATTATTGCATTATTCCTTGATATTTAGTGTTTGTATCGCATGTTCGGTGCATTATTTTACACATTTAATTGTGCAGTAGTTTTGTTTGTTAAGTTGTGTAGCAATTGCATTTTCACGTAAGTGGCATTTGGTTGTCAACATTTTTTGTTCCATTATACTTTGTAAGTTATGTAAGTTTTAGTCTATTTATTATCTAGATTGATAGAATAGTTGCGTCCACTATCAGTCGATGGACCATATCCCTTGATTTAGTAAAGTGGTAATCTAGAATAAATAATGAACACAAAAAAACATAGACAGTTTCCAAGGAAACCTCCTTGCTCAAGGGAGTAAAACGATAACCTGTCGCACAAGATTTTCAACTATTTTCACTAATATTTTCAAGCAAAAGTGAAATACAGATACAATGTCAAATGAGATTAAGATATTAATCTATAGGCTAATTAATAATCCTATTATTTTATGAGCCTAAGCAGATACCAAATAGTTCACTAACCTTAGATAATTTAGACATAAAATAAGTAGATACAACAATGCCCACTAACTAAACTAGCTCCTTGATGACATAGAACTTTCACCAAGAAGATAAAACATTGCCTTACCCCCATAAATTTAGACTTTTGGTTAATATGAAAAAAGATGTGAATCCTTTATAGTTTAGGAACAAATTTACAATGTAATCTATGAAGTATAACTCCTAAGACACTACGACACTTGCAGCACGATCACGTCCTTAGGGTTCTTTTAATTTATAATTCACCAAGATGGTATGTTCTTGTGTACTTGAGAATTTACAAGATGCAAAAACTAAGGTTGTATCTATTGAATATAGGTTTTATGAATAATAGAGACAACCTTCGAGGAAATGCTATTGGCTGAGGTTTCTGCCACAATTGGAACTATGCATCAACAATTGTACCTTTTACAATCTGGTAGTTGTGCACATTGACTCTAGGATCATGTCCCCTTACAATATCCCATGGTTTTCTCAAATCATCAAAACTGTACATAACATTTTTCCCCTATTTGATTATAACAAAATCCACACAAATGCCTTCGTTCATTCCCCCTATCAACCTGCCTTGGCACTTGATACCCCTTGTCAACATGACTTGCCCTACCCAACAATCTATGAAATGAACTTTTTTCTTTCTTTTGCAATCATAAATAAGAAACGCAGTAAACCAACATCACTATTAAGTTTTCAATGTAACACCATAGCAAGGGGAAACACACACAAAAACAAGACTGAACAACATTTAATCACAAAAAAGTAGAAACCAACGTCATTTCACAAAATATAGCATCAAATACATTGATAATGAGAAACCTTGACACTGTCCACAGAAAAGAAAGACACAAGAAGGGAAGGGAGAGGACTATGAAGATGGAGGTTGTTGGGAAAGAGACTTGATGACAAGATTAAGCCGATCATTACATTCATCATGATCATTAGTAATTTTTTCTTGAAGAGCAACATTCTCTAGCAAGGAGAGCATTATTCTTCATCCTTAGATCGTTGGTCTCTACGCTACCAGGTCCACTACAATAAGCTTTGAGTAGCTGAGCCTTTAATAAGATACTCTTTGCATCTGCAAAAGTACCTTCCTTACTTGAATGTTTAGATGATTAAATACTCTAGTCAGGAAATACTTATAACCTATGTAATGTTTCCCTTGCGTTCAACTACGACTTTATACATATGCTCCAACATTAGGGCTGGGAGGTTGAGGGGTTTAAATTTTCAAATGGTTCCATGATACATAGGTGCGGCCACAAATTTTTGTGTCTCTTTTCGGGGCAGAAGTAGCTTATTGGAAAACTCGAACAATAGTTGGTAATCTCCTTGATAAGCTTATTTTTGAAACCCTCACGATGAATGTCGAGGAGTTAAGAACATTCTTTCACAAACTGCTTAGTGCAACACTTCCACACAACATAACTGATCCCTTCAATGGGTACCTCCAGGTGTTAAGGCTTCCATCTCTACGAAGTCCATATTATAGAAGAATTGTCGAACTTGTTCTTCATGTAGAATATGAGATTTTGTCATGAACAAGTTAGTTGATAACTGAAGCTCCACTAGATCAGCCAACGAGTCAGTATTTTGCAGCGTGTTCAGTGTCAAAAATCCTTCCTCCGAGGACTTTCTATAAGCGAAGTGATGAATAATCAACTGTTTGTTAACATACTCTCAGTCCTTTTGTCATCTAGTACCATGTCCATGTTGCCAATTTTTTTGAAGAATAAGAGATGTATCTCTTTTTCTATTTGCTGTTCTTCCATCTTTTGTGGCTCCTTTAGTTTTCTATTAGGTGAAGTGTCACCCTTCTTGACTGAAAGGGTGCTGGGTTTCGACCTGCCTTCTTTTGTGGACTTTTTTTTCCTTCATGGTGATAGCGACCATTCTCCTTTGAAATTACCACTTATTAGGGAAATTTTCCTTATAAGTGCCAGTTGAATAAGTGATACCACCCTCAGGAGTTTGGTCGAAGATTGGTTCTGCAGATCCAATAATCCCCTTTGTAAAACTACCTCCTTCTTTATTCACAAAACTATCTCCTTCTTCATTTTACACCCGTTCTCTTATCTGTGGTAGAATCTCGATAACTATGCTTTAACTAGAGGAAAGAAAGTTGGACATAGAGGACTTACTCTTAGGAAGATCACCATCATACAATTGCTGAGATAAAATGGTTGACTAAGGACAAGGTTGATGTGGGGGTGTTCGGTTATTTAGATCTATGGGAGACTGGGGAGTAAGAGGAGTGGGTTCTCTAATGTTGAGTGAAAAGATTGTTGACATTGTACATCATATGATGTGTAGAAGGCCACTGGAGATATTGTATAGGTTTTTTTTTTTATGAAAAACGTAATTGAGACATTTTACGAAGAGAAGGAAGAAGAATTTTTGAGAGATAAAGATTAGGGTTTTTGTAGAGAGTCTTGCAAAGTGAAGAGGTGGAGTGGAGGGAAAATGTATAAAAAGAAAGTGAAACAATATGTAATATGCCTGAGTAGACACGTTGCTTGGACTTAAATCAATGGGACAACATTCAGAATTCCCGCTGATTGACACGTAGAGATATCAATGGTTCTCATTTAATAATTTAAGCAAATTGTACAGTACTAACGATTAGTCGGGACTAAGTCATTTACTTGGGGAGAAGTGTGATCTTTGAATGGTTCTGATCATTTCTTGCTCCTGAAATTTTCCATGAGTGTATACCTGCAACAAGTACATAGTTGATCTTATTGAAACAAAAAATTGCAAGTAATATGGATACCTTCCCTTCTAATAATAGCCAAAGGAAGATTGGATGCCTTCGGATATCGGTAGTTCAGTGGCTTTTCATCATCCCTAACTTGAATATATTACTCTCAAATTGATCTTTACTGTGGACTTTTTTTAAAAATATCTTCAATTTGCTCTTCAGTTCTAGAGTATTGCATGTTGATGTTCCCTTTTTTCAACATTGTCTCTCAAGAAGTAATGTCTGACATCAATGTGTTTGGTTCTCTTATGTTGAACTAGATTCTTTCCCAGGTTGAGAACATTGGTATGATCACACATGAGTGGAAAGGTATGAACAATACTCCAAAATCTTCAAGTTGCTACTTTATCCATAGGATTTGGTCCCAACATGATGCAACCACTATGTATTCAACTTCAGCCATAGCAAGAGCCACTGAATTTTGCTTCATTGTTCCCTTAGGAAATGAGTACGGAACCCGAGAAACGTGCTATTTCGGACGTGCTCTTTCTGTCCATATGATTACCTGCTAAATTATCATCTTCATGACCCACAAAATCAAAGGACTTTCTTGATGGATAGAAGAGGATCACGTCCAGGTAATTTTTTAAATACCTTAGAATCTGACTGGTTGCTTACAGATGTGATTCCTTGGGGCATGCCTGAAACCTTGCACACATACAGAGACTAAAGATAATGTCAAGTCGGCTTATTGACTGATATAGAACTTATCCAATAATTCTTCTGTGCATGGTGTGATTCATCAAGGAATTAGACTCATCAGCTCCCATTTTTGAGTTTGTACCAATGGGGCGTCAATCGGTATTGAGTCAGGCATATGAAACTTCTTTAGCAACACCTTTATATACTTCTCTTGGCAGATTGAGGTGCTACTCAAGGTTTTATTAATCAGAAATCTTAAGAAGAATTAAAACTCTCCCGTCATGCTCATCTCAAATTCTTTTCCCATTAAGGCGGAAAACGTTGCACAAAGGACCTCGGATGAGGCTCGAAATAATGTCATCAAGATACACATTGATGATGAAAAATTCATTGTCCTTTCTTTTACAGAAAAAATGTGTTATCTATATTTCCCCTTTTAAATTTATTCTTCAAGAGAAATTTAGAAAAACACTCATAACAAGCTTTTGGATCTTGTTTCAGTCCATACATGGCAATTTCTAGTTTGAACACAAGGTTTGGATAGTCAGAACCTCTAAGAGAGGTGTTTGTTTAACACACACTTCTTCCTTCAGATCACCATTTAGAAAGACGGTTTTTACATCCATTTTAAAGATATTGAATTCTGTGAAGTATAAAACACTGAAATAAAAATAAATTTTAGTGGAAATAAGAAGACACTTTAATATAGATAGTTGAAGTCTTTACCGACATTAATTAAGTTCCGTTAGATCCAATGTCGGTAAAACCTTTAGAGACATAAAACGAGCGCTAACTACAACTAAAATACATATTTAGCAGCATTTGCTAATTAAATTCCGCTAAAACTCATTTTTGATGTAATTCAAAGGCAATAAGAATTCTTATGGCTTCCATAGAAGCAACAGGAGCAAATATTTCATAATAATTGATGCCTTCCTCTTAGTTGTAGCCCTGAAAAACAAATCTTGATTGGTTCCTCGTAATGAATCCATTCTTATCTACTTTGTTCCTGAACTCACATCAAACCTCAACCCGGGGTCCTTTGCGCGGTGCTTCTAAATTGGCCTCATCCCTGATGATGCCTATATCAACTATCACTGATGGGCTACAAAGTGTATCATAATGCCAAATCGGCACTCCAGCCCCCTGCACAACTGGAAGACAAGAAAGGCAAAGCGTTAAGTAGTAGAGGTCTTGAAGGCTTTCTCATGAATCACCGCTATGATCAACCGAGAAAATCTATCTCCAATCCCACTACCAGAGCTGCTGCTAGTATCTCTCTATACAATGTGATTACATTATCACCTTGTGTGGGCGCTAAACTGTGTCAGACCAGCAACTAGAAGAACTTGGCTACAACTATAAGGGTCGCCTTCTTGATAAGACATTGGGGATTTCTAACACAATCTTCCCTCTAAACATTGGTCTTCAAATATTGATCCAACCATTTTTTTGTAGACTGATGATGCATAACACTACAAACAAACTCGCCAATATTTACAACCTGCCATCTGTATTCAACCTCTTCACTATAGGGATTCTCTGTGGGCTAGTGGCGTGGTCATATAAGAAATGGTGAATGTCAGACTAAGAAATATCAACCCGGTAGCCCCAAAACTATTGAATAGGTTAGTGGTAATTGTTTGGCATGTCTTTCCAGCCTGTCTAGAGAACCAATGACAATAGCTACATTGGCAGCATAGAACTCCTAGAAGATCTCCTCACTATAGGTGCCTAAATCCCGATCCATCCTGTTGAACCTATGTAGATTGAAAAATATGTGCACCTCAATAACAGTGTGTAGACTCCCCGTGAGAAGTCGACGCTCCACTGTAACCATCCATGTGATCACCCCCATCTCATTTAGCTTCCTTACATCGTTGTAAACCTAATATTGACCCTCAACGCTGTCACATCCGGGAAGTACCCCCCCCCCCCAAATGTAACCATCGTCATTGTCCTCGAAGAGGACTAAGACTAGCCTCTTAGCATTCATATTTATATTCAAAGGTAAAAAGGTGCGGAAACTTAAAACTTTTCATCTACATCTACTTCATGAGGCTTATTTAAACCTCTTGCTTACATATAGTATATAGATGCATACTGAGTTTACCTAGACTTCTCATATAAGATGATTATAGTCTTCTACTTTTATGAGACATATCGGTAACATACATAATATATTATTCATAAGGATGTCTCATATTAAAGCATCATAATGGAATAGAACAATATTGTCATTGCCCTAACAAAAATATATGAATGTCAAATAGGTTTTACAAATATATCTTGAAATAATAAATGATCGTATTTAGACAATAGCAATGTAATAAATGTAGAGTAAGAGAAAGGCATCATCCTCGGAACATGAGAACATACCCACACATGGAGAAATGATCCTAGCCTTTCTTCAAAAGTTGTCAGGAACCCTTCAACGAACGTAACCTAAAATGTTGTGGAAAAAACGAGAAATAGGAGTTTGCACATTACTTGTACTAAATATGGAATCATATGCAGAAACAACATAGAAATCATGCTAAAAGGACATTTGTTCAAAACCATGCCAAGTTACTTTGAAAATATTTATGCACAATTAAGACCACATATAGGACAATAATAACCTATGAATTAAGACAATAGAATATTCAACACAAGATCATCCAACCAAAGTTAAGCCAAGTCCACATGTTCATATCATAACAGAATTCATAGTCAATATAACTCCATCATCATGTTACAACCACAAAGAATGTCCAAGAGTTTATATCATACTAACACATACAAGACCCTTAGTTATAAACCACTATAAAATCTACAAGTGCAATAACTAAGTAAAGCTCCATAACCTTACCCAATCAAGCAAACCAACTTCTGATAGTATCATCAATATGTAAATTCAACACAAACATTTCATTCACTTTACAAGAGCATAAAAACATAAGAACATCCTTCTAAGACTTTCCTCAAGTCGATCTAGAGCAATCTATAGGTAGAGTCCTATACCCCTACCTAGACTAAGTAAAACCCCTTAAGTCCTCCTAGTTAGATTTAACATTATTACTTCATTTTACTTTTGGGAACATCTTTCCTTAACCGATATAGACCACATAAGCTTATGTGGAATCCTCTGTCAAGGTACCTTAAAAATATAGAAGATGGACTAGTTGCCAAAGTAGTACCAAAATATGAACATAGCATCTAGGTTGATCCACTATCTAGTATTCTTATGGAGGCAACATAGTTCATGATCTAGGTGATGTGTTTGGTACCTCTTAATGCTTCATGCATTATAGTGTCAAATCTCATGAGTACAATAGTGAACCTACCTTCCTTATGTGGGAAGGGAAACTCCTCACTACTAGTTCACTGAACACTCCTCACTACTAGTTCACTCAGTTCTAAGATAGAGTCCCTTTTGGAAATGTCTTTCTTTAAGAATCATAACTTAGTTTAGGTCATAGGAGAATAGGTCCTTGTATAATCATAGTCATTAGCTCAATAGGAATTACATAAGAAGACGTTTCATTACAACCCTCAAATGTGAGTTTAGAACATTAACATCATTATATCATATTAAGACATATAGGTACTTAATAACCAATATTATATCAATACATCTTCAACATAATATCATAGTTTAATAGTAAAGAAATTTCAATTGAATCATCATACCACACCTACTTAATCAAATTTCAAGACATACTTCAATTGTACTTTATCACCAACTACAAAAAGATCATTATTGAAGTAAAGGTTTGGTATATCAAGATTTACCCAATCTCATTTACGAGATGTCATCGTGTTCTTACCATCAACCTAGTCAATTCAATCAAATAATTTGTGTAATAACATCTATCAATGGTAAAAGTCAATTGTATTACTACAACTCAATTCTACACTAGTTTATAACCTAGGGTTAGGGACTTTGGTCAATTTCATGATATATTTCATCAAGAAACAATTTCATTGAACCATAATACAATATAATCTAACCATAATAACAAAAATAAACCGTAAACAGTAAAATTTATAATATCAAATTCGTATTATGAAGAAAACCATATGAAATCATATTTTTGAAAACCAATTTTGCATGAAACCTTTGGGGAAAGGAATCCCAAAGGTGAAAGGATCCCATACCTTGGTATTTGTTGAAGATTAATGGGAATATTACTGTTCTTGCTTCCCTAAATACTGTGATCTAGATCTTCAATGGAGTTCTTATTTTTGGGAAAGAGAAAGTAGAGAGAAGGAAGAGCAATTGGGTTTTGATAATTGAGAGGTGTTAAGTTATGTTTACACTTAAGTTAGGTTAAATAGTTAATTAACTAACCTAATTAACCAACCCCTAAACACTAATTAACCTAATAAGTAACTAACTTAATTAAATGACCCAACTAAAACTCACCAGTGAATTTATAGAACTGACCTACGAGATTCCGACCTATGGGTCGTAGGTCAGTCGACAGTGCCTTGGAACAACCGTCCTACACAACAATCGTTTTGGTTAGAGAGTTGACAAAATGGATTTTTGAGAAAATGCATAGGTGACCGTTGACGGGGGAAATCGATGCCCCATCGCTTGGACCATGCCTCACCGCTTGCACCTCGTTGATACCTACTGTCTCAAGACAACTTTTAGCCAAATTGGATGGGTCCTTCTAAAGGACCCTTTGGTTGGTCCTTAGGGAGTCGTACCCAGACGCTTAGACCCTAAACCAATTTAAATACATTTAAGACATGTAACCACCAAATATCATCAAATTCCTACTCTTACAACCCCATCAAATAGGCTAAGGCACACTAGCACCTTTTACACTCGTCTCCAGACGTCAGTGACATTCCTTGACGTTTTGACTGTAAAACTTCTTTAATGATTTTTATTTATTATTATTGATCCTCAAATAGTTTTATAAAACTTATCTACTAATGAGGATCTAGATTACATCTTAGACTTTCGGAGTGTTACATTATCTCCCCATCCCCCAACCCCCACCCCAAGGAACATTCGTCCCCAAATGATGCTAAAAATATTTAAATGGAAAGGATAGACTCAATACTAGCATCCCAACAAACAACATTCAAAATCAACATGAGTTAAAACTCAAATAAACATAATAGTATGACACTTGCACAAAGTAACTCAAAACATCAATTACAACACATAAAATCTCAAAACCATAGCATGAGGTATTTGCTTCTCAATAACAACATGATCTCAACACAACATATAGAGTCACTTATGAAAAATTCTCTTTCAACACATATTATAAATATCAATCTCATTTCATATAGGCAACAACATTGAGCAAAAGAGCATTTTCATATGAAACTTCTTATTAGCAAAACTTTATCATGAATATGCGCATCTTTGCAAAAGAAAGTCAAATTCTATTTATTCATTTTTTTTATTATTAGTAGGAACAACTAACCTTATTAAAAAAATATATGAGGGTAACAGGACTTTATGTCTTCCTCAGCCTCCCATGTTTCTCCCTCAACTAAGTGATTCTTCCATAACACTTTTATTAAAGCCACCTCCTTGTTCCTCTACTTCTTCGCTTGTGTATGAAGGATTTCAATTGGAATCTACTCATACGAGACATTCTCTTCTACACATAGACCCTCAATAAGAAGAATGGACTCGGGATCACCGATGCACTTCATATGCATGGAGACATGGAACAAATAATGAACCGACGCCAATTCATTAGGTTGTCTTAACTCATATGCAACCTAAGCAACACATTGCAAAATTTCATTAAGGCCGACATAACAAGGAATCAACTTCTCTTTCTTGCCTAATCTCATCAACCCCTTCATGGGTGAAAGTTTTAGATACACCTTATCAACTTCTTCAAGTTATAATTCCCTTATCTTATGGTCGGTGTAAGACTTTTGTCGGCTATAGGCTGTTATCAACCGATTCCTTATCATGTGAACATTCTCCAAAGTCTTATAAATAAATTCAGGACACAAGAGTGAAGACTCTCCCACTTTAAACCATCCAATACGAGATCTACATCTTCTACTATACAAAGCTTCGAAAGGAGCCATAGATATAGTTGAATGGTTGAATGGTAACTATTGTTATATGATAACTCAACGAAAGGAAAATGTTTATCCCAATTTCCCTTGAAATCAATTATACAAGCTCTAGGCATATCATTAATGGTTTGAATAGTATGCTCCGCTTGACCATTCGTTTGGAGATGAAAAGTTGTTCTTAACTTCACCTTTGTACCTAACCCTATTTGGAATGACCTCCTAAACCTAGATGGGAATAGTTCACCCCTATACGATATGATGGATAAAGGAATACCATTGAAAAACATAATATCATATATGAAGATCCCTGCATAATCCTCCGCCGAGTAAGTGGATTTGACTGGAATAAAATAGTGAATTTGGTCAACCTAACCACAACCACCCATATTGAGTCATGTTTCTTTTTTGTCTGCAGCAATCCTACCATAAAGTCCATGTTAATATCTTCCCACTTCAATGTGGGAACTTTTATTTATTGGAGTAAACCACTTGGATTTTGGTTTTCGGCTTTCACTTGTTAGCAATTTGGACATTTTGCAACAAATATAACTATGTCCCCTTTTAAGACTCCCACCAAAACACTTCTCTAAGGTCAAGATACATCTTTATAGAACCCAGATAAATGGAATAATGGGAACCATGAGTTTCCTCAAATTTCCTGGATACCTAAAGACACCATTCCCCTTAAGGAGAATGTTTTACTAAGCATACCAATAACCGGATTCCTTAAACTCCATCAATGGTTAATCAAGGTGTTTCTTAGATTTCACCTCAACAATAAAAGATGATTCAAAGTTATGATGGACCATAAAACCACCATTTGGAGAACCTCCCAATCTAACACCCAAACGAGCCAAAGTATGAACATTTTTCACTAGGTCTTTCTTGCCTCCTTCTACATGAGACACACTACCCATGCTCATACGACTTATAGCATCCGCAACTACATTAGCTTTTTCGGTGTGGTAGAGAACACTAACATTGTAATCTTTCAACAATTCCAACCATCTTTTTTGCTGGAGATTTAACTCTTTCTCAGTAAACACATATGGAAGACTCTTATGGTTGGTATACACATCAACATGGAGACCATACAAATAATGTCTCCATATATTCAAGGCAAATACCACGGTTGTTAACTCAAAATAATGAGTTGGATAATTCTTCTCATGCACCTTAAGTTGCCTAGAAGCATAATCTACTAATTTCCTATATTGCATAAGGACACACACTAAGCGCACTCGGTATGAATCACAACACACAACGAAGCCCTTGGTACCCTCCGGTAAAGTCAACACCGGAGCGGAGGTAAGCGCTATTTTAAAATATGAATTCTTCTTTAACATGGCTCCGACCACTCAAATTTCACATTCTTTTGGTCAAGGTAGCCAAGGGAGATGCAATGGACGCAAAAGCATCCAAAAACATCGTATAATACCCCCGCTAGAACAAAAAAGCTTCTAATGTCTGTTTGAGTCAATAGTGAACCTACCTTCCCTATGTGGGAAGAGACACTCCTTATTACTAGTTCACTCGGTGCTAAGGTAGAGTCCATTTTTGAAATGTATTTATTTAACAATCGCTTAGTTTAGGTTATAGGACAATAGCACCTTATATAGTCATAATCATTATATCAATAGGAATTGCATGAGACACCTTTCATTACAACCCTCATATGTGAGATTAGCAGATGAACATCATTATATCATAGTAAGTCACATAGGTACTTCAAAACAAACTTTATATAATTACATAGTAAGAATAATCTCACAATTACATAATCAAGACATTTCAATTTCATCATCATACCACACCTACTTAATCCAATTGCAAGAAATACTTCTATTGAACTTTATCACCAAGTACAAGCCATCATAAATGATGTAAATGTTTGGTATATGAAGACTTACTCAATCTCTGTGAAGAGACATCATCATTGTATTATAATCAAACAATTCAATTTAATACAATAATAGGTGTAATAGCATCATTCAATGGTAATTAACATAATAATAAAGTCAATTTAATCACTACAACTCAATTGAACTCTAGTTCGTAACCTAGGGTTGGAGACTTGAGCGCATTTCATGATCTATCAAAAAACTAATTGAATCATAATACAACATAAACTTATTATAATAACCAAAATAAACCATAGACATTACAATCTGGAAGATGAAATTCGTATTCAGAAGAAACCGATATGAAGTCATCTTTTTGAAAACCAATTTTGGATAAACCATTTAGGAAGAGGAAGCCCAAAGGTGAAAGGATCCCAAACCTTGTTATTTTTTGAATATTACTGGAGAAAAGTAATTTTCCTTCTTCCCTAAAGACCTTTATCTGGCCTTTTAATGTAGTTCTTCTTTTGGGGAGAGAGAAAGTACAGAGAAGAAAGAGCAATTGGGATTTTGGAATTGAGAGGTGTCAAGTTGTGTTTAGACTTAGGGTAGGTTATATAGTAACTTAATTTAACTAATTAACAAACCCAAAACCTAAATAACATAATAAATGACCTAACTAAAACTCACCAGCGAGTTTACAGAAATGACCTATGAGACCCCGACCTACGAGTCATTGGTCAGTCGACGGTGCCTTGGACCAACCGTCCTACACAACCTCCATTTTGGTCAGAGATTTTCCAAAATGGATTTTTGGAAAAATTCATAAGTGACAATTGATGGAGGAAATTGATGCCGCACTTATTGGACTACGTGCCTGCACCTCGTCGATGGCTACTATCCCATGAAAACTTTTAGCAAAATTGGATGGTTCCTCCTCAAGGACACTTTTGTTTGTCCTTGGGGAGTCATTCCTAGACATTTCGACCCTAAACAAACTTTAATAAATGTTACACATCTTGCAACCTAATCTCATGAAATTTTGACTCTTCAAACCCTATCAAATAGGTTAAGGCACACTAGAACCTGTTGCACTCGTCTCCGAGCGTCATGGATGTTCCTTGATGTTTTGACCTTAAAACTTCTTTAATGACATTTATTCACTAAAATTGACATTAAAACATTTTTATAAACCTTAGATACTACTGTGAGTCTCTAAATTAGGTCTTATACTTTCGCAGTGTTAGAGACGCCCCACTTGTTTGGTTCATGATCCACTAGTGCGGGGTTATCTGCTCGGGGTGCGAGTGCAGACTCTATACTTGTAAACTCATCAGACGAGGCTTGGTGATCATGGCCTTCCGGCCTAGTGTCTCCCTCATGCAGGGACTCGAAAGCAGTTGTCGCTTTTGACCCAGAGGATTGGGCCGACCCATAAGTAGAGACGTACACAGATGTTGATCCACCTTTAGAAGAAGAGGCAGCCCCGGACTATAGACCAGTCAGTATGCGCTCCTTAACAAACTGGGAGGCAGTGACTACGCCGGAAGTCACCTTACGCCATAGTGACCCTAGCTGTTGTAGTAGGTATTGTGTTAACCTGGTTGCACATTAGTTAACTCTTGTTATTTATAGAAATATATGATCATCTGACGAGATGGGGAAACTATCTTTGATTTTCCCCTCCTGGGCATAGATGACGTCCTTCTTGGGATCTATTTGTACCTGTTAAGCAATTGATAGTATAAACTACATAGCTACACACCCTAAACACCATGGAAATAGAAACCAAAAAAAAGAGAATTCAGTTCTGCAGCTTCACATCAACGGGATACATTGATATTCTGTTAGCTGATTGACAGTCTGTAGATATTGTCCGTCATCCAAAACTTAGACTTATTCTTGGATGAGTTTTAAAACAAATGCTCTGATGGAAACAACGGACGTGAAGAACGGTTTGTCGATCCATCGACGGACCGTAGTCCACTTAAGTCATCTGACACATAGTTTTATTCTAAAATGTTATTTAAATAGGTGATCTGATGGGAATGATGGACGTGTATAACAGACCGTATGACACTTTTGTCATTTTATACTTGAAACATTTTTGAGTGATCTAGTCAACGAACCCCATCGATGAATCGATAGTGCATAGACGGTGTCTCATACTGTTAGCTTTAGACACATTTAATGTCACGACCGGGGTCTAGACCATACCCAAAACCAGCATCGTTGACCTCTCAGAGGTTGCAGACAATCCTATATACGTCATCATTAAATTGTATAGGTTAATTTTAGCGGAAAATTTAAAACTTTTGTTTGCTTTGAAGTATACATAGACTTGCATTATATCACATCAGTTCACAACAACCATCTAATAATAAGATATTCAAATGAAGGAAACAGTTCATAATTGCATTAATATAAAGTTTCAAAAATGGCACCAATACGACGTCTGAAAATAAGTAAGAAAGAAATGCTAGTGGAGCATTCTCCACTAGCTCATGCCTATGTATAAGCTAGAATATAAGACTCATTGGGGAAAAACTTCATATTCGGGATCCCTACATTGCCGGACCCAACCTTTCCTAGCTAAACTAACTCCCCAAGTTAGTTGGCTTGGCTGTTGCAAGGGTTCAGAGACCTGGTTCTATGCGCGTTAATCTGTGTGAACCCGGTCAAATCGTAGGCATTCTAGACACATTAAGTATTACTTAGGTCATACATTTTTAGGGTTGTTACATTATCACCTCCCCCCCCTTAGGAACATTTGTCCCTGAATGACACTACTAATTATTTCGCGTAATGCCAAACAGATCATAACATAGTTACTCAACACAATCAAGCAATAGCAACAAAGAATGGAGAGATAAGGAAACTTAGACTTTAGGATAGGGAGTCTAACATGAAGAGGTGAACAGATGGGGATAGCGGGATCTCATATCGGCCTCGACCTTCGACGTAGCACCCTCAACAAGATGGTTCCTCCACAATACCGCTAGCGTGGCAACCTCCTTGGTTCTCAGCCGCTTCACCTGTCTATCTAGAATATCAACAGGTATCTCCTCATAGGACAAGTCTTTATCAACCCCCAAACCTTTAAAAGGTAGAATGGATGTTGGATCACGTAGGCACTTCTTCAACATGGACACATGAAAGACTGGACGAACAGAAGCTAGCCCCGCAGGCAATGCAACCTGATAGGCCACCTTACCCACATGTTGTAGGACCTCATATGGCCCAACATACCTCAGACTAAACATCCCCTTCTTGCCAAGACCTAAGCTGTTCAGAGGTGATATATTTAAATAGACCTGTTCACCAAAATAAAACTCTAAGGGCTGCTTCCTTTTATCCGCATATAACTTCTGCCTAATGTAGGCAGTAGCCAACGTGTCTCAAATCACTCTGACCTTCTCCAAGGCCTAATGAATTATAACTAGACCCAAAATGGATGAATCTCCAACCTCGAATCACCCAACTGGAGACATACACATCCTACCATACAGTGCCTCAAAGGGTGTCATCCCAATGCTTGAGTGATAGCAGTTATTATACAAGAACTCTATCAGAGGCAAATGGTCGTCCCAACTACCTCTGAAGTCAATCAGCACGCCCTCAACATGTCATCCAATGTCTGAATGGTGCGCTCAACCTTCCCATTAGTCTGAGGATGAAAGGCAGTACTAAGCTTCACCTGCGTGCCTAAACTCTTCTAGAAAGATCTCCAGAAAAGCAAAGTGAACTGATCTCCTCTATCTTAAATGATAGACGAAGGAATCCCACTCAATCTCAAAATCTCATCAACGTAGAGTCTCACATAATCCTCGGCTCTGTTAGTAGACTTCACAGGGATAAAGTGGGCAGACTTAGTCATCCTGTCCTCAATAACACATATGGAGTCATGCTGCCTCCTAGTGTTCGGAAGACCAACCACAAAGTCCATATTAATGGCCTCCCACTTCCAAGTCGGAGCCTCAATAATCTGAGTCAGAAACCCTGGCTTAAGATGCTGTGCCTTAACCTGCTCACAATTAGGACACTTAGCCACATACTCTGCAATGTCCTTCTTCATGCCATCCCACCAATAGATATGCTTATAAATAATGATACATCGTGGTGGAACCTGGATGTATGGAATATTTGGAACCATGGGCCTCTGCAATAATCCTGGTCTGCAAATCATCCACATTTTGTACAAACAGCCGGTCTTTGTACCTAAGTATGTCATCACCTCCCAAGGCTAAAGACTCATTCATCTTTGTCAATACTGAGTCCTTCAGCTCCATCAACAAAGGATCAAGATGCTGACCCTTCTTGAATTCAACTACCAAGGATGATTTAGAACTAGGATGGACCGAAACACCCCCACTACTAGAGTCAACCAACCGCACACCCAGTCTGGCCAGTTTGTGTACATCTTTCACCAAATCCTTTTTCTGATCCTCAACCTTGGCTCTACTCCCCATGCTCATCCTGCTCAAAGTATCAGCGACAACATTTGTCTTACCTAGATGGTAGTGGACATTCATGTCATAGGCTTTCAACAGCTCCAACCATCTCTGCTGACGTAGATTTAACTCCTTCTCTGTAAAAACGTAATGGAGACTCTTGTGGTCTGTGAATACATCCACATGTACTCCATACATGTAGTGCCTCAACATCTTCGGTGCAAACACCACCGCTGCCAACTCTAAGTCATGAGTTGGATAGTTCTTCTCATGCACCTTGATCTGTCTTGACGCATAGGCTATCACCTTACCTCCCTGCATAAGAACACAACCCAAACCAACCCTAGATGCATCACAATATACAGTGTAATTCTCACCACACTTAGGCAAGGAAAGCACCGGTGTTGAAGTGAGTTTGTGCTTGAGCTATTGGAAGATCTTTTCACAATCTCCGCACAATAAAACTTGACTTTCATCTTTATCAAGGCGGTGAGTGGGGCAGCAATGAAAGAAAAACCGTCCACAACCTGCGATAGTAATAGTCAATCCCAAGAAGCTACGGATATCTGTGGGAGTAAGAGGTTTTGGCTAGTTCTTAACAGCTTGAGTCTTCCTAGGATCTACCTCCACACCTTTGTCGGACACTACATGACCCAGGAAGGTTACTGATCTCAGCCAGAATTCACATTTGCTGAATTTGGCATCAAACTGATGTTGTCTAAGTATCTGCTATGTTAGTTTAAGTGTTGTTCATGCTCTTTCTTGGTCTTAGAATAGAGGAGAATGTCATCAATGAATACTATGACTAAGGAGTCAAGGTATTCATGGAAAATTCTGTTCATGAGGTCCATCAATGCAGCACGTGCATTAGTGAGACCAAATGACATCACTAGGACCTCTTAGTAACCATAACGAGTACCATAGGCTGTCTTTGGGATATCTTCATCCCTAAATCTAAGCAGATGGTACCTTGAAACAAGATCAATCTTTGAGAAGTAACTAGACCCTTGGAGTTTGTCAAACAAATCATCTATTCTTGTGAGTAGATACTTATTCTTGATAACGACCTTGTTGAGATGCTGATAATCTATACACATTCTAAGGGTTCCATCTTTTTTTCACAAACAACACTGGGGCGCCCCAAGAGGATATGCTTGGGTGAATGAAACCCTTATCAGTGAGAGGTTTTAACTGCAGCTTCAACTCTTTGAGTTCAGCTGGAGACATTCTATAAGAAAGAATTGAAATTGGTTTAGTACCGGGTTCTAAGTCGATACCAAAGTCAATCTCTCTAGGGGGAGGAACACTTGGAAAATCATCAGGAAATACATATCAAAACTACTTCACTACATGCACTGAGTCTATGGAAGGAATCTCAGGATCTAAATCATTAAAATTCACAAGATCACACAATAACCCCTTGGAAATCATTTTATTGGCCTTAAGGCTCTTAATCTATAGATTAGGACGACTCGAATTGTACCCCTCCCAAACCAGCTCTCTTTTATTAGGGAAACGAAACCTCAAAACCCTACTAAGACAATCAATACAAGCATAAAAACTATGAAGCCAGTCCATTCCAATAAGAACATCAAAATCAAGCATAGGTAATTCAACCATGTCTGCACACATAGTCTTACCGCATACAACTATTGGGCAATCCTTGTATACCCTATCAATCCTTACATTTTCTCCTAAAGGTATACTAACCACTATAGGATCATGCAAGACTTCAGGCAATATTTTGAAAATGAGAGCAAGCAAAGGAGTTGCAACGGAAAGCGTAGACCTAGGATCAAGTAAAGCATAAATAGAAGTTGAGAATACTTGCAGCATACCTGTGATCACATCAGCGATTTTCTCCTGCTCCTCCCTACCTTTTAGGGCGTAGAACCTTTTCCTCATAGGAGGCTTGACTGCTATTGTACCCAGTGGGTTAGGCCTAGCCTGAGCATTAGTTCCAGCCTGACCCCTGTTTTACGGCCAGTACCTTACCATATGTCTACTATTATCGCATCCGAAACAAGCATTAGTGCCTAGTTTGCACTCTACGCTGTGTGCACAGCCACACTTAAGCACAGTCCTTTCTGGGATGCTGCACACCACCTACATTCCCTTCTTGGGCTTTGTTATGCCTCATCTAGGTGTTGCACTCCTCTAGAAGTTATAGTTGCCAAAACTCTGTTGCCCTTTTTTGAATCTGGTTGTTCACGAACACCAAAGTTGTTCCTGTTTCCTCCATTGGTAGGACCTGCTTGATCAGAATTCTTAGGCCTCCTAGCATCAAAAACGCCCCTCCTCTTCAGGATGTCCTCTACCTGCTGTACATCCACCATCATCCTAGAGAGGTCCATGTTAACGTGGAGCATCGTAGACCGACACTCCTCCTCTAGATCTCCCGTGATCCCTGTGAGAAACCCTCTCATCTCATTCCTTCTTTATGACACAAGGAAAGTGGCATACTTGGACAACTTAACAACCTTTAGGGAATACTTCCTGACTGTCATCGATCCTTGCCTCACATTGATAAATTCCTCAACCTTAGCTCCTCTCATCTCCTTGGGGAATAATCTCTCAAGAAAAGCTGTCTTAAACAGCTCCCAAGTGACCGAAACTCCGCCCAACGCACAACTATGTTGCCATGTCTTGCACCAAGTCTGTGCAACATCCTTTAGCTGATAGGAAGCCATCTAAGCCTTCTAAGTATCTATGGCCCCCATGTCAACCAAAATATTGTGGACCTAGTCAAACTCTTGGGGATCCTATGATATTTTGGACACTATGAAGGTAAGAGGATTCATCCTTGTGAAGTCTCGAAGCCTGTCAGCCGTGCTACGCACTGGTGGGTTCTCCCTCTCAATATTATGTTGGTTGACAGCCTGCATAGTGATTGCATGTGCAATCTATGCCAGAGATGCCCGCACCTCCGCATCAGTCAACCCAGCTGGGTTAACTGGCATAGCCACTCCTTCAGCTGGAGCCTGGGGTGGAACCTGATTGTTCTCAGCAGCTGCTCCTCCTCTTCTCTGACAAATGTTTCTCCTGGTATTCATTCTCGAAAAACAATAAGTTTTTATGTTAAACACACTCATAACACAAAGAAATCAGACATTAGCAAAGGAACGATAAGATCAGAAGAAGGGAAATTTTCCTATGCATTATGCAATCTCTTATACAGCATAGTTGTGCACTTCACTTCCATGACTTAGAAACTACTCAATGTCGTTGATGTGAAGTTATTATCCTCAGAATTTAACCTAGTGCTCTGATATCAACTTTTTCATGACCAGAATGTATACCCCATATGAGATCGGGGTCGTTGACCCCTAAGAGGTCGTAGACAAGCCTACATACGTCATTTTTACTTTATCTAGGTTATTTTTTTGCAAAAAATTTGGACAATTTGTTATTTAGCATTCGTATAAGACATTCTACTTAAACTAATAAATGTTCACAATTGACCATCTAACATTAATATCATCAAATAAAATAAATAGTTCATTGCTGCATTAAAATGTGTACTCGCCAAGACGGCACCAATACAAAATCTGAAATAAAGTGGGAAATGAAACACTAGTGCAACATGCTCCACTAGCTAAGGCCGACATTTAAGATAGATAATAACAGTAGACAACCTCAAAAGAATGACGGCCTACCAAGTTCGGATGAAAAATTCCCTATCCAGATAGCTGTAACGTTGTACCGTACGATCTATCATCCACCTGTGCGTGCACCTAAAAAATAGATAATTGTATGGAATCAGTACATACATGTACTAAGAATGGTTATATGCAAGCACACACCAAGGACATGCATGAGAAATAATAGCTCTTTCCTAACAACATGATTTATTGAAAGTGAAGTCAGTGGACTTGCCAAATTTTGATTAGGAAAGTCAATGAACCTGCTAAATTTTGATTTGGAAAGTTATTCCACGAGTGTAACATGCATCATCAAACTTATCATTTTGCAAACATCACATAACATATTTCCCACACCATACCACGTAGTTCATATCATTCTTTCATATGCCATGAGACCTTGGGGTCACAGACATGATGTTAGGACATCCCAAAATTAGGCTTAACATAAGGGACCTCAACTAGGGAGCCTTATTTAGCAAACTCTGAGTCTACTTCATAACGTACTTCATTTTCCATTCTTTCATATACTAGTGTCATCACCAGTCATACATTTGATGTAATTTAAGAATCTCATCGGGTTTGCTGTGCAATGACCAAGAATAACCTAGTGTCATTACATAAGTCTAGATCACCTGTTTATTATCCTATCCTTAAACCTTTGGTAACGTTCACTTCATTATGTGCATCATTTGAGGCTGGCCTCAATCATTCTTAGGGAACTTTGACTTTAACCGACACAGATCATGTGAGCATCATGAAATTTAGTGTCTCCCCCACACCGAAAAGAGGTGGAATCACGGAATAAAGTGACCAAAAATATGCTAGCGTACATGGAAATGGAACCCCGATAGATCCATATTTTGGCAGGATAGGTTCGAAGACTAGATATAAGGAGATCCATACCCCGCATGCCGGACAATCTCATCTCATGAGAGTTACGTGATCCTCTACCCTTCCTGAAATAAGGCATCACCACTCATAATTAGCCTATCGGTGCTCTGCATAAAGTTCTATTACATTCAACTCATACATCATAGAAGTTGGCTTCTGGCATGAGGACATCATAGCTCATTTGATGAATTCCCATCTCATCATTAGTATTAAGCATGCATTAACTTCAATACTTTCATTAGAGTGTTCATAGAGACTGATCTCTTCATTAACTTTACACTCACATAGGTGAGTACGTTTTGGTAACATTTACTTTGGGTCATTTAAGATTGATCTCATCTTTCACATTAGAATCTTATCATGTTGTCACCACATTCATTAACTTTAGCACATTTTCTCTTCATAATTACTCACCCAATTACATAAATGTTCATTTCATCATATGCCAATGCACTTGGCCATTTATTGTGTTTCACACTACTACTTAACCCCTTCCAGGTTTAACATCATTTCATCATATACATCTTAGGTTCACTTACTTTTAAACTTATGCTAGACTTATGAGTCAACACATACAAGCCATGAGGCTTCATTCATAGTGTGTCTAAGTTATTCATGTTTACCAAAGATTATGTGGTTCAAGACTTATGCATCTTGTTGATATGCAAAAATATTGATTTTGATCTTTAAACGCAGCATTCATTAAGTATGTACTTACTTATGACTTATATGTCAATACGAAATTGGGTAAGGGAACCCAACTTCGAATACCTTGGACAACACTTAATTAATTTTCTTTCACTGAATTTTGGATTTACATTTCAACTTCGGGAACCCGATTTCGAATCCCATCACTAACATTATTTATTCTTTCTTTTTCCCTCTCCTCACTTCGCCTTAGGCGTTTTAAGCATTAGAGGATCCGTGATCGAACCCCCATAGCAATACTCATTTATTTCTCTTTTTCCTAAGTTTCTCCTATGTTGGCCAAGAGGAGGTGGGTTCGAATCTCACTCCTCTCATTATTACTATTTCTTTAATTTCTCTCCTTGTCTCCTCCTTCATCAAAGAGGTGGTGGGTTCGAATCCCACTCCTCCCATTATTTTTATTAATTTTAAATTTCCCTTTTACTCTATTGTTTGGCCGAGAGGTTGTGGATTCGAATCCCAGACCTCTTTTTTTTCAGCTTCATGTAGTGAGGTCTTGGTTCAATCCCACTGACCTCACATGTTCCAAATTTATTTTTAAACTTCTCAAAATCAAGTATTCTGGACGAAAACTTTGTCACCAAGTGTTGGAAAGTTTATTAAATTTTCTAGCCTTTATTTAACAACATTCATACGTTCGTTTTGTGGTATTTTCACAATTTGTGTAACGCGTTTTTAGGTGTAGATTCATTGTTGTTTTAGCTTAGATTTTTCCACTTAAGATAATCCACCTTACACTTCATTTAAACACCACAATTTACACACCATATGCACAATAATTAAAATCATCCAAGAAGCCATTTTAAGACTTCAAAATGGAGAACAACAAAAAACATTTTACACATTGTACCACATCATTTTGTTTTGACGTCATTGAACATGCTTGATATTTTCAAAAACAAAATCACAAAGAACATCATATTTCATACTTAGATACCAAAAACCATACCAACAACATCATTTCTAACCTAATTTAGATTAAAATCGGAAGGAGACTAGGGACAAGGAATTCAACAATAATGGGAACAACCCTAGTTTTATACGTTTAATTTTTAGAAAAAATTTCACTTGGAGAAAGGATTCCAAGAGAGAAAACCGATACCTGGTTGTAGCTTTTCACACTTTCAAAGTGCTACACAAATCCTCCACTAAACCTTCAACACGATCCCATTGAGAAGTTGATGTAAAATTTTCGTTCCTTAAGTTAGCTTGCTTGTTTGTATATTTTTTTTTTTGTAAGTTCTTTGAGTGTAGAGAGGTTTTGATTGTTTTCTAATTTTTTTTTCTGTTTTTGCAACAAAGAAATCAATATGGACAATAGAGAGAGAGAGAGAGGTTTAGGTGTGTCAGAGTGTTTGTGTGAGATAGTGCCCCTTAAAACTTGGATAGCTGGCAAGACTTAGTCAATTTAATTTATTAATTAATACTTAATAGCTAAAAATCTGATTTCCCTTTAATCAGATATTAATTAAATAATATTAATTAATTACATTAATTTACCCACTTAAATAAAAAAAATTTAATTCATTGCTTCCACGTAGGTTCGAACTCGGGTAGAGCAAGACTTTACTCTTAGAGCCTATTGTTGGCACTCTCTCCCCACAATACCCCTCCACCTTATTAATTAAATAATTAAATATATATGAAGGGTAATTAAAATATTACTCTTAGCCTGGTAAAAGATCATTTTACCCCTAGACCCTCCAAACATAAGATTTTCCCTTTTTTAAGTCCAGTAAAGACTCATCCGGGTAATTCTTCATATTCGGGAGCCCTACATGGCTGGACCTAACTTTTTCTAGCTCAACTAACTCCCTAAGTTAGTCGGCTTGGTTGTTGCCAGGGTTAAGAGGCTTGGTTCTACGCATATCAATCTGTGTAAACCCGGTCTAATCGTAAGCATTCTAGACACATTCAGAATTACTTATCTTATACATTTTTAGGCTTGTTACACCTAGTGTTATTACTTTACTCTAGTTCACCTCTTGGTTATCCTATCCAAACATCTTTGGTATTATTCATTTCATTGTGTGCATTACATGAGGCTAGCTTAATTAATTCTTTGGGATTATTAACTTTAACCGCCATAGATCATGTGAGCTTCATGAAATTCAGTGTCTACCCCACACCAAAAAGAGGTGGAGTCACTGGCGAAAGTTAAACCAAAACATGCTAGAGTATATAGACAAATGAACCCTGCTAGAACCCTATGTTGGCAACATAGGCTCAAAAACTAGGAGATATAAAGAGACCCATACCCCCCTAAATAGACAGTCTCATCTCATGAGATTTACACGAACCTCTGCCTTCCGGAAAGAAGGAATCGTGACTCATAGCTAGCCTATCAGTGCTCCGTATAAAGTTCCATCACATTTATCTCACACATCATAGAAGCTGGCTTCTAGCATGAGGGAATCATTGCTCATTAGATCATTTCTCATCTCATCATTAGTATTAAGTGTGCATTAATATCGATACTCTCATTAGATTGTTTCTTAGAGATTGGTCTCTATATTAGTTTTATAGTCTCATAGGTGAGTACGGTTTTTGGTAACACTTATTAGGCTCATTTGAGATTGATCTCATCTTTCATATTAGTCTCTTATCATGTTATCACCACATTCATTGACTTTAGAAAATTAGTTCTTCATAATTACTCACCCCATTACATGAATGTTCATTTCCTCATATGCCAATGAACATGGCCTTTAAGTGTGTTTCGCACTCTTACTTAACCCTCCTGGGTCACATCAATTCATCTTATACATCTTAGATTCACTTATTTTTAGACATACAGTGGACTTATGAATCGATACATACGAGCCATGAGGCTTCGTTCATAATTCTTCAATGTGACTTATACTTACGAAAGATTATGTGTTACAAGACTTATGCATCTTGTGTGTATGCCAAGCTCTCGAGTTTGATTCCTATAGGCGGCATTCATTAATTTTTTTTACGTAAGACTTATGTGTCAATACGAGATTGGGAAAGGGAACCCGATTTCAAATCTCTTGAGAAACATATTAGTCTTATATTAATTTTTGATTCAAAATTTCGGCTTGGGGACACGAGATCGAGCCCCAACGCATACACTTATTTTTTTTTATTTTTTTTCTTCCCTTCCTTTTTCGTTTGAGGCCTAGAGGGTGTGGGATCGATACCCCACAATCTCATTTTTACTTTTCTTTAATTGTTCTCCTAATTACCTCACATATCCGAGAGGTTGTGGGTTCAATCCCCACACACCACATTTTATTTATTTCCCCCTATTTCATTTCTTCACTTGAGCTTTAACCTATTTCGAATCTCCCTTACCTCATTTCATTATTGAATTTTCAGCACCCTACATATAGTGATGTCTCGAGTTCAATCCCTGATGAACTCACACATTTTTAAAACAATTTGAAACCCAAATCCTCAATGCTACCTATGCCAAGACAAAATTTCCAAATTTCTGGAAATTCGGCCTTGTTTTCAGTCCACCTTTTCTCAACATTTATACGTTAGATTATTAGGAAATTTGCTAGATATTTTCTACATTATTATGTGCATATTTCGTGGTTTCATTTGGCCAAGAGTTTTCATTCAATTCATCAACAATACACCTCCCATTAACATCACGATTTCTACAAGTAATTGCTCACAAAAATGCAAGGATTCAACATGCCATATTGACATAATTTCAGAAAAGTCATACTTAACAATCACACAAATCCGACCATACATACATGAACATAATCATCACGAAAACAAGTTACATCCCTAAATTCTACTAGCAAACATACCCAACCTACAACAATAGATGGGAGCTAGTGATAGGATCATACAAAGGGGAAACATTCCTAGTTTTTGGATTAGAATACGACTGAGTCGTAGGGGTTTCTTGTGAAATGGACCAAGAGGAAGAAACCCATACCTTTTTCGTCGTTCAAAACCGTTCCAAACATGATTCAATGCACTGCCAACTCCCACAAAAACAATGCTTCACCACCGAAACCTCACACACAACCCGTCGAGAAAAATGTTGTTGCTTTTCATTTTAAGTTTAGTTTTTCTTTTGAGTTTTTGTGTACAAGTTCTTCAAGAGTGATAAACTTTTGATTTTGTTCTTTTACTGCTGATGAAGTGTGAGGATGAGAGTGGAGAGACGTGAGAATGAGAGTGGATAGATGTGAGAGTAAGTTTAGGATTAGGAGTTTTAGGTAACGATTTAGTCAAACTAGGACTCTTTGTTATTTAAATTAAAATTTTGATTTTCTTACGCGTAATTGAAATGACTAACATTCCCTTACTTAAATCAAATAATTAAGTACCAATTATTTAAACTTAATATTGCTTCAACTAAAGATCGAACCCGGGTGAAGCCTTACTAGGGAACCGGGTCAATCTAGGTCAACCCGACCCAAACCGTCCCCTAATTACATTAATTAAATACTTAGGGTAATTACAATACTACCCTTAGCCTAGTAAAGACCATTTTACCCCTTTCAAGTCTGGATAAGACTCATCAAGGTGAATCTTAATATAAGGGTGCTGTACATGGCTGGACCCAACCTTGCCTATCTCAAATAACTCACCAAGTTGGTGGTATTGGCTGTTTCATAGGTTCTAAGGTCTGGTTCAACGTGCATCGAGCCGTGTGAACCAGGTTTAATCTAAGCATTCTAGGTACGTTTTGGCATTACTTCGCATAGTCATTTTTGGGTTGTTACTAATGGACATTTACAAGTAACAATTTTTATTTCCTTTAGTGACGAAATTTTACTCAAACAAGTTTGAACAGGAATTTTGACAAAACACATATGATTTCGTCATTCCTAAGGTTCTGATTTCATGAAATTATAAACCCAATTAAGTCACAATAAGGAACCTTATGTAAAAAATTTTAGGCAAACAGAGACACCCACTTTATTGACGGACTTACAAGGCTACAGAACCACATTCTATCATTCCAAGGGACATCACTAGACATTTTTTTGCATACAAATTTAATTAATTTAGTATCAAGGTGAAGACCCACTTTTGGATTTCTGTAAAAACTATGAATGAGAATTCAATGTTAAGGGAAATCGAAATACCTTTAGTGCGGAGTGATGTGGTTGTAAGATGAATTTTCAAGCATTAGCATACGTGCCTGAACTCGATTATTCACCAAAAAACTATGGAAGAAAAGAGAATTTGGAAATGATGGAAATTTTAGGAAGAAAGAATGTTATTTGGTAGTGATTTGATATTTGAAGAGGTTGATTTTTCATTATATAGGAATGAACTAAAGAAAAGAAACGGTTATGGAAGGGAATTTTAAAAGAAATGGAAGAGGGAATGAATTTGAACAGTTATGTCTTTTATTATTACTAGTCAGGTTAGGTCGGGTCACTAGCAGATTTAGACCTAAGAGACCATATCAACGATCCGTCGACTGGACTGTCGATCACTTCAAGACTTTAAAAATGTTTAGAACATATCTGGGATCTACATACACCATCGATGGTCCTTTGATGGAATGATGGTCCGTTGATGAAATAATTGTCCATCGATGGGGTCTGTAGACCTCTACACCAGACCATTTTTTGCAGTTTTTAATTTTGCTCCCTGCGCATGTATCACCCATTAGACCATTGGTTTTATATTTTTCTAGATCACTTCATCTCGTTTGCACCGATCACATGCTTTGGCTAAATGAAGAGCATCTTGGTGAATGGTTTGCCAATCATACCCACACTACATGATCTTATGTGCAATCCTGTTCAATTATTATATAGTTCTTTTGATATTCGTTCAGGGCTTTACTCAAATAGTAGATGAAGTGAAGGATTTTATCCTTCTTTGTCCCAATACCACAGCTAGTGCAACCCCATTCGCATCACACATCACTTAAAATGGCTTACACAAATCTGGTGAAATAATAATGGGTGCAGCACTAACTTCTCTTTAAACACTCCAAATTCCTCCAAACAAGATTAATCTAAAAAGAGCTTACATTCCTTCTCGACCAGTTTGCACAAAGGTGTGCAATTTTTGAAAAATCCTTAACAAACCCTCTATAAAAACAAGCATGGCCAAAAAACCTTCTGACACCCGTGAAAGAGATGGATGGAGGAAGCTTCTCTATTACTTCCAATTTTGCTCTTTTAACCTCTATCCCATTTTAAGAGATTTGATGGCCCAACACAATGCCTTCTTTCACAATTAAGTGACACTTCTTCTAATTTAGCACCAAATTATAATTCTCACACCTCTTGAGCTCCTCAGCCAAATTTCTTAAACACCGATCAAAAGAGTCTCCCACTACAGAAAAATCATCTATGAACAACTCAATAGTGTCTTCCACCATATCAGACAATATCGACATCATAAAACACTGGAAGGTTGCTCTGTGCATTACATAACCCAAACGACATATTCTTGAATGCAAAGGTCCCATAGGGGCAAGTGAAGTTCGTCTTTTCTTGATCTTCTGGCGTGATAAATATCTTATTTGTCACATCCTGGTATACCCCTTAAACTTAACCGGTGTTGTCGTCCTCTATGAGGACTAAGACTATCCTCCTATCTTAGATCACTACATTTATAGGTCAAAATTAGCGCAAATTTAAAACTCTCTTACTACTTCTACGTTATGGTTTACAAAGACCTCTACAAACACATAATAGATATATATAGAGTTTAAATAGACCCTTTGTATAAGAAGATTTCTTTGTCTTCTACTTTTATTGCACATAGATATATAAAATAAAACATAGTCTAAAATAGTTCTCTCATATCATAACCATCGAATAAGAGTATATCAAATTGGTCCTAGCCCATAAGTCAATGAAACAAGACCACATATAGGTCATACAATGTCTAAAATCAAACTGGAAATGGAAAGAACATAAGAGTGTTAATACTAAAGCAACATCATAGGCTTGATAGTGGCATTGTCCTAATAAAGTGAGGACCTACCAAACTTGGATAATCAAGAATTCAAAGCTTCAAAGTATTCTCCAAAAGCTCTTTAACAACCGGAACCTAAAATGTTGAGGAAGAGGATGAAATGGGGTCAGTACACCACTTATACTAAGTATGAGACCATATGCACACATATTTTGAAATCCTGCTATGAAAAAGGGCATTTAAATAAGTATGAACTTTACATTGAAATCCTTTATGCTCATTCAACAAGACCATATCAAATCAATAGAACATATTCATAATTCATAGACATGTACATCACAACACCAAAATTATTAAGTCTAGTAAAGGTAACATGTATATCATGTAATTGAATACATAGTCAAGTAACTCTATTATCAAGTCATAAATAACCACAAGCATAAATAAGAGTTCATTATAACATAACCAAAGTAAGACAATTACCCACAACCCCTATCATGTCAACAAGTGCAACGACCAAGAAAAACCCCATAACCTTACTCAATCAAGTAACTCAACAAAAATTATGACCTATATCCCACTTCACATAGCATGGCATTTAAGAGTACATATCATCATACTTTAACAATGTAGACCAACACATATTAATTAGTGAAAATAATCAATATATAGTATCAACAATGTGGAAGTTCATCATATACATATCATGTACCATCATAAACATATTCATACATAAGAAAATCATCATAAGACTTTCCTCAAGTCTAAATAGTGCAATGTTTAGGTAGAGTCCCATACCCCTACCTAGACTAAGCTAAATCCCTTAGGTTATCTTAGTTACAGTTTATTCCCTTAATTTAATTTACCTTTTTGGGAACATCTTTCCCTAACTGACAATGACCACATGAGCTAATATGGAATCAGGTGTCATGGAACCCTACACCTAAAAAAGGTGGAATACATTCCGAGGTAATACCAAAACATGAACATATCAACTATGTGGATCCACTAGCTTGTATTCCAATGGGGGCAACATAGTTAATGAACTATGAGATATAGACCCTCTTTATGCTACATGCATTATAGTCTCCAATCTAAATAGTACATTAGTGATCCTACCTTCCCAATGTTGTAAGGGATACTCCTCACTGTAGTTCACTCTGTGCTAAGCTAGAGTCCCTTTTTGAAATGTCGTTAGCGTCCTTATTAATCATCATAACTTTATGTAGGTCATAGGGTCTACCCATGTATAAACAACATCATTATCATATATCAATAATAATTGCAAGAGTATTGTCCTTTCATTACATTTTATATAGGTGAGGTTATCATATTAACATTTTAATTTCATGATAAGGCACATTGGTAAATCATTAACCATCCGTATAACATTTGCATCTTAGCGAACAACTAACAAAACTTAGTAAAGACATTTCAATTCAACATCAGATTACCCTATAAATCCTAATACAAGGCATAATACAATACAACATCATGACGTAATTACAATTAACCATAATTGAAGTAAGTAATAGGGATCACAAGACTTACCAAGTCTCCTTCATAATTCATCATTGAGGTCTTACAATAAAACCTTACTCAAACCAATTAGCGTGTAGTATCATCATACAACCATAACCAACATGATAACAAGACTAATTGAATCACTATATCACAATTAATCATCGTATAACCATAAAAACATGATAAGAAGAATTATCGAATCACTATATCACAATTCATCACTAGTTCATGTCTTAAGATAAGATACTTAGGTGAATTCATCACATACTTCATTACCTAGATCAGTTGTTCAAGAACTAGTATAATAGGACTATAATTCACCCTAATTTAATCATGATTGATAAAATTATTATATATTAGTAATTCAACTAATAACCCAATTAATTTAACCAACATTATATAATTCATATCAATATCATAACCTAGGGTTAAGGGGCAAAGGTCATCTTCTACAAACTAGACCAATCCATAAAGATATATCATAATTGAGTTATATTAAATCTTATTCTAAACAGAATATCCAAAATAATCATAAATAAAGTAATCCATAACATCAATTTCTAGATTGGATGAAACCCACTTGAGAACTCAACTTTTGAGATCAATTTGATGGAATCTTTTGAGGAAAGAGGTCTCAAAGGTGAAAGAGATCCCACACTTTTCTAATTGATGAAGATTGATGGACAAACATGAATCTTTTCATCCATTAAATCCTCCCCTATCTTGGTATTCATTGGAGCTCTTCACTAGAGAGAGAAAGAAGAGAGAAGGAAGAGAGTTTTGGGTTCGGGAATTATGGGAGTTTTAGTTAGTGTAATTATGTTAGGACATTATATTGGTGGTTAACTAACTTAATTATACCTCCCATAAACCATAATTAACTTCCTCAATAATAAAGTTAATTAATTAACATAACTGAGAACGTGCAGCAAAATAGATCCCTCATAGAAGAGACCCTGATCGACCGTTTGTCTATGAGATGATGGCCACAGGACCCTCTGTCATGTTGGTCCATCCTTTTGGTCAGACACTGTTCCAAATAAAGTGTTAGGTAAAAAGACTAATATTTCATCGACGAGGAAATCCACGCCCCCTCTATTTCCACACGAATCGTCCACTATAAGTTGTGGTCTTTATGCCTTGGGCAGTCCTTTGCCCTCAAACACAAGGGTCCTCTTCGAGGGACCTTGGTTGGTCTTTGGGGTGTCGTGCACAGAGTTTACGACAGTGAATCATCTTAAAAACATTTTAGACACCCTTCCAGAAATTTTCATCATTTTCCTACTCCTAAAAGTTACTCAAATAGGCTAAGGAACGCTAGTACCTACTTGAACTTGTATTCGTATGTCTTGGACGTTTTGGTTTGTAGAATTTCTAAATGAATTAAATTTTTTAAAATGGACTTTAAATCAGTGTCTAAACCTTATGACACTCATGTTAGTCTCTAGAACATATCTTGAATTTTTGAAGTGTTACATTATCCCACCCTTAGGAACATTCGTCCTTGAATGACACTAAAATCTTTTGAAGGAAGGAATAGACTCAATACTAGCAGCCCAACCAAACACAAGGCAATTCAAAAGCTTCAATTACCTCACACGAGGCTCAATATTACAATATGAGCAATATCTCTCTCACAAGAATAAGAGCTTAACATATCATATATGATTCAATTATGTCAAATCTTCACTTATCAACATGATACATATCATTTCATAAAGACTCACCATATCAAAATGCACAACATGACCCAAAACAAGAAGAATTGCAAATGTCAAAGTCGAAATGAACATTTCCCTGTAACTTCACTGTAATAACACAAAAAAATTCACATTATGCAAGACTTCACAAAAAATCAAGAAACTTCAATTTTTAGTCATTGTTTTTCAATAATAATAAGAAAAACTAATCTTAGTTATCAAATAGATGAGGGTAACGGGATTTGATGTCGGCGTAGGCCTCTCATGTTGCACCCTCAACTAGGTGATTATTCCATAACACATTTACGGAAGTCATCTCTTTGTTCCTCAATTTGTTTACTTTCCTATCAATGATTTGAACCGAAAACTTCCTCATAAGAGAGGTTATCCTTCACACCAAGACCCTCAATAGGAAGAATAGACTTGGTATCACCAATACACTTCTGAAGCATGATAACATGGAAAACCGGATGAACTGAAGCCAATTCATTACAAAATTTTAATTCATCGGAAACCTTACCAATTGTGCAAGATTTCATAGGTACCCACATAACGAGGGCTCAACTTACCTTTATTGTCAAATCTAACCACCCGTTTCATAGAAAAAAGTTTTCAAATACACTCTATCACCTTCATCAAACTCTAATTCCCTTCACCTATGATCGTCATAAGATTTTTACTTACTATAGGCTGTTTGTAAACAATTTCTATAATATGAACCCTCTCCAAAGTCTGATAAATCAAATTGGAGCCCAAAGTTAAGACTCATCCACTTCAAATGATCCAATAGGAGACCTACATCTGTTAACATAGAAGGCTTTATAATGAGCCATGGATATGGATAAATGGAAACTATTATTGTCAGCAAACTCTAGCAAAGGCAAATGCTTGTGCCAATTTCCCTTGATATCAACATTACAAGCCCTATTCAAAGGTTTGAATAGTACGTTCCGCTTTACGATTCGTTTAGGGATGAAAAAAGGTGCTTAACTTCATCTTGGTACCCAACCCTTCTTGGAATGACCTCCAGAACCTAGATGTGAATTGTGCACCCTAATCCGATATATAATGGATAACGGAATATTTTGGTGACACACAATCTCATCTATGAAGATCCTAGCATAATCCTCTGTCAAATAGGTAGACTTGACGGGAATGAAATGAGAGCATTTGGTCAATTTATCCATAACCACCCATATAGAGTCATTGATTTTGTGTCTGAGGGAAACCTACCATAAAATCCATGTTGTTGTCTTCCCACTTCCAAGTAGGAACTTAGATTTCTTGTAGTAAACCATCCGGCTTTTGGTATTCAACTTTCACCTGTTGGCAATTTGGACACTTAGCAACAAACTCCTTTATGTTCTTTTTCAAACCTTCCCACCAAAATATTTCACTAAGGTTATGGTACATTTTTGTTGAACCCAGGTGAATGGAGTAACACGACCCATGAGCTTCCTCAAGGATACCATTTCTCAATCCATCTACATTGGGAACACACAACCTTCCTCGATACCTCATAACACCATCCCCCCCAAGCAGAACCGATTTCTTCAAATCGATCAATTGTTGATAAAGGTGTTGTTTGGACTTCACCTCAACTACTAAAGATGGGTAGGAGTTATGATGGACCATAAAACCATCATTCAGAGAATCTTCCAACCTCACACCCAATCTAGCAGACCTATGAAGATCTTTCACTAGGTCTTTATTGGCATCCTCTACATGAGACACACTACCTATGGTCATACAACTTAGAGCATCGCAACCACATTAGCCTAGTCGGGGTGATATAAAACACTCATGTCATAATCTTTCATCAATTCCAACCACCTTGTTTGTCGGAGGTTCAACTATTTTTGAGCAAACACATATTGGAGATTCTTGTGGTCGGTATACACATCAATATAAACACCATACAAGTAATGCCTCCATATTTTAAAAGCAAATTCTATGGCCACTAATTAGATATTATGTGTTGGATGGTTTCTCTCATGCACCTTTAGTTGTCTAGAAGCATAGGCTACCACTTTCCCATATTGCATAAGCACACACCCTAAACCCACATGGTATGCATCACAATATACAACAAAGCCCTTTTTACCCTCCGGTAAAGTAAACACTAGAGCGGAGTAAGCCTATCTTTCAAGATTTGGAAGTTTCTCTCACATGCCTCTGACCAATCATAATTCTTATTCTTTTGGGTCAAAGTAGTCAAGAGAGATACAATGGACGCAAAGCCATCCACAAACCTCTGATAATATCCTGCTACACCCAAGAAACACCTAATTTCTATTAATGTCAATAATCTAGGCCAATTCGTAACCACCTCGGTTTTCTTTGGATCAACCTCAACTCCCTCATTAGAGATTATATTACCAAGAAATGCCATTGACCTCAACCAGAACTCACATATGTTATACTTGGTAAAAAATAGGTTCTTTTTAAGTACTTCTAACAACATCCTCAAATGGTCCATGTGATCACCCTCATTTTTCTAATCTACCAGGATGTCGTGAATGAAAGAAATGACAAACAAATCTAGGTAACTCTGAAACACCCTATTCGTGAGATTCATACACGTCGTTGGGGCACCAGTGAGACCAAAGAAAATTACTAAGAACTCATAGTGACCATATCTATTCTAAAATGTCGTTGTTGGTGTATCGTCACTTCTCACCCTAAGGTTGTGATACCCTGATCTTAAGTCAATCATAGAAAAGTAGCTTTCCCCTTGGACTTGATCTAAAAAGTCGTCAATTCGAGGGAGAGGATACTTGTTATAAGGACTTTATAGTTGGAGATAATCAATGCACATTCTAAGGGATCTATCCTTCTTCATCACAAACAATACCGGAGCACCCCATGGTGAAATGCTAGGTTGAATGAAACCCTTGTCTAGTAAATCATTAAGTTGAGCCTTCAACTCTTTCAATTTGGCTGGAGCCATCCGATAAGGAGGAATTGAAATGGGATTCGTATCCGATAACAAATCTATACCAAAATCAATTTCCCGTTCAAAAGGAATAGCGGGAAGATCAATAGGAAAGACCTTCGGGAATTTCCTCACTATGGGGACCAACTTTATTGGAGGAATTTAGAAGTCTAAATCTTGGAATCTTAATATGTGGTATAAACACCCATTTGAGATCATTTTACAAACTTTCAAATAAGATATGACATGACCTATAGGAATAGAATTTCCCCCTTTCCACTCTAAAACGAGCTCATTTGGAAAGTTAAGCTTCACCACCCTCGTTCTACAATCTATAAAGGCAAACCAAGCATGCAACCAATCCATACCCAATATGACATCAAAATCAAACATATCAAGTTCTACTTGTTCAACATAAGTAACTCTATTGGGCAACATTATTGGACTATTTCTATACATCCTCTTCCCAGTAACCCACTCAGTCATCGGGGTAGACACCACAATAGGTTCATTTAAAATGTTGGGTAAGATGTCAAATTTGTTAGCTATCAAGGGAGTAACGAAATATAATGTAGCTTCAGAATCAAGTAAAGCATAAACATCAATGGAAAAGACTTTCAACATACCGATCACTACTTTTGGAGAAGTCTCTTGCTCACTCCTTGAGCGGAGAACATAAAAGTGATTCTTCTTCGGAACATCTTTAGAACCACTTGCTTGTACACTATCGTTGTATTGTCCCCTCACATTTGCGAACTCTCAAACCTTTTGCCCACTTATACCATAACCAAAACAATTATCCGTTCCGTTAAGATAATCTATAGTACTTCTTGCCACACTTTCACCAAGTTCTCTTCTTGGTTAGTGAACTAGTATCCCTTCCCATTTTAGGATTAGGTTTAGAAACCCTATCATTCCGAGCCTTGGATTACTTTGAAGGATCTTTAACTCTCTTTTCTTGAACCTAGGCTTGTCTTGAATCTCAAGCCTACCCTTTGAAGAACCACTATCAAAAGATCTTGCCATCTTGGTATATATACTCTTTCTCTTAAGACCTTGCCTCATCCACTTTTTCATCATTAACCATGAGAGGGGAAATGCTCATATTGTCATGTAGCATAGCCGAATGACATTCCTCTTGTAAGTCATCCGATAATCCCGTCGCAAAGCGGTTCATTTCATGTCTACGGTCGGAAACCAAAGGAGAAGAATATTTTGACAATTGAGTGAATTTCAAGGAGAATTCAAGCACACTCATACCATCTTGAAAAACGTTGATAAACTCCATCACATTAGCTTCCCTCTTCTCCATAGAAAAGAATCTATCAATAAAAGCTTTCTTGAACACTTCCCAAGTTACCTGTCCACCCCTTAACAACCTATTGTCCCTCCATTGGACATTCAAAGTTTGGGCCACTCCTTTGAGTTGAAAAGTGGCTAACTAAGCCTTCTCACCAGTAGTCAAACCCATGGCATAGAAGATCTTGTTGATTTCATCAATGAACTCATGGGGTCTTCTTCATACTTGGACCCATGGAAAGTAGAGGGATTCATCCTAGTGAAATCCCTTAGACGAGAGGCCATGGTAGAAACTTGTTTGTTTGCTCGTGTACAACCTCCCAATTTGATTGGGTCGTCATTGCTTAAGCTTGAGTGGCGGCGGCTTATGCTCGTGTAGTAATGGCTTGGTCCATGTGGAGAAAAGTAGCCCTTATGTCACCATTTGGCAAAGGAGGAGGATTGAATGGATCTTGGTCATCATTAACCTCTACCTCAAGAGGAGAAACTTGATTGGCACGGAGAGGAACTCCTGCATTGGCAATCTCTTCTTCAAGTTTTCGTGCCGCATTCCTCAGAGTATTAATTTTCTATAAACATAATAAAAGGATTAAATGCAAAATTACATAGAGATAAAACTCTAGAGGCGTGATATTGGACTCCCAAGAAAGTTAGAGTTTCCTAAGCATCACATAAATTCCTATTCATAAGTGTGGGGCGCTTCACAATTATGATTACAAACCTACATAGACGTGGTTGAGAAATACATCGACTCAATGATATTCAACCTCATGCTCTGATACCAAGTTTGTCACATCTGGGAATACCCTCTAGAGGTAACCTGCGTCATCGTCCTCTTTGAGGACTAAGACTAGCCTCTTAGCTTACTTCATTAGATTAATACTAAAACTTTTTTAGTACTTCTACACAGAGGTTTACATAGACCTCTATATACGCATAATACATATATATCGAGTATACATAGACCCTTCGTATAGGAAGATTACTTAGTTTCAACTTTTATTTCATATAGATATATAAAATATAACATAGTCTCAAATAGTCTCCTCATCTCATTACCATCTAATAAGAGTATATAAAATTGGGCCTAGCAAATAAATCAATGAAACAAGGCCATACATAGGTCATACAATCTCTAATATCCAAATTAAAAGGATAGAACATAACAATATTAATTCTAAAGCAACATCAAAGGCTTGATAGTGGCATTGACCTCGGAAAGTAAGGACCTACCCAACTTTGATGGTCAAGAATTCCAAGTCTTCTTCAAAGTTATATGCAAAAGTCCTTCAATGCCGGAACCTGGAATGTTGATGATAAGGAAGAAATGGGGTTAGTGCACCACTTATACTAAGAAAAGGGACATTTCAATAAGTATGCACTTTACATTGAAACAGTTTATGCACATTCGACAAGACCATACCAAATCAATAGAATATATTCATTAAGTAATAGGCATGTATATCACAAAACCAACAACATCAAATCAAGTCAACTCAACATGCACATCATGTAATTGAGTACATAGTAAAGTAACAATATTATCAAGACATAAATAAACACAAGCATGAACAAAATTTCATTAAAACATAACCAACACAAGCAATTACTCACAACCCCTATCAAGTCAACAAGTGCAACTACCAAGCAAAGCCCCATAACATTACTCAATAAAATAGCTCAACAAGAATTATGACCTACATACCACTTCACATAGCATGGCATTTTAGAGTAAATATCATCATACATTAACAACATAGACCAACACATATTCATAAGTGAAACCAATCAACATATAGTATCAACAATGTGCGAATTCATCATATACATGTCACATACCATCATAAACATATTAATACATAAGAACATCATCTTAACACATCATCAAGGCTAACTAGTGCAATTTTTAGTTAGAGTCCCATATCCCTACCTAGACTAAGCTATACCCCTTAGTTTATCTTAGTTAGAGTTCATTCAGTCAATTCATTTAACCTTTTGGAATCATCTTGCCCTAATCTATATGGACCAGATGAGCCAATGTGGGACCTGGTGTCATGGAACCCTACGCCGAAAGAAGGCGATCTACTTGCCAAGGTAGTACCAAAACATGGACATAGCAACTACGTGGATCCAAAAGCTAGTATTCCTATGGGGGCAACATAGTTCAAGAATGAGGAGATATATTTGGTACCCTCTTTATGCTACATGCATTGTAGTATACAATCAAAAGAGTACATTAGTGATCCTGCCTTCTCTATGTGGGAAGGGACACTCCTCACTCTAATTCACTCGGTGCTAAGCTAAATTCCCTTATTAAAATGTGTTTAATGTTTTTATTAATCATCACGACTTAATGTAGGTCATAGGGTCTTATCTTTGTTTATACATCATTATCGTCATAACTCAATAATAATTGCATGAGTATTCTCCTTTTTTTACAATTCATATAGGTGAAGTTAGCACATTAACATTTTCATATCATGATAAGGCATATTGGTAAATCATTCACCATCCTCATAACATTTAAATCTTAGCCAACACCTCACAAATCATATTGAAGACATTTCAATTCAACATCACACCACCCTTTAAATACTAATATAAGGCATACTCCTATACAACATCATGACGTAATCACAATTAACCATAATTAAAGTAAGTAATAGGGATCACAACACTTACAAATATCCTTCATAATTCATAATTAAGGTCTTACAACAAACCCTTACTCAACCCAATTAGGATGTAGTATCATCATATAATAATAACCAACCTGATAAAAAAACTAATTGAATCACTATATCATAATCCATCACTAGTTCATGCCCTAAAATAAGATTCTTAGGTCAATTCATCACATACATCATAACCTAGATCAACATCTCAAGAATTAGTATGATAGGATTATAATTCACCCTAATTTAATCATGATTGATACAATAACATTATATAGTAGTAATTCAACCAATAACCCAATATATTGAACAATCATTATATAATTCATATCAAGATCATAACTTAGTGATAAAGGGTTAAGGATCATCTTCGACAAACTAGACCAATCCATTAAGATATATCATAATTGAGTTAAATTAGATATTAATATATTCATATTATCTAAAAGAAATCATAAACAAAGTAATCCTTAATATCAATTTGTAGGTTGGATGAAACCCACTTGAAAACTCAACTTTTGAAATAAATTTGACGGAGCTCTTTGTGGAAACAGGTCTCAAAGGTGAAATAGATCCCATAACATAATAATTGATGAATATTGGTGGAGAAAATTTACTCTTTTCAGCCCTTAAACCCTCCCCTATCTTTGTCTTCATTGGAGTTCTTCACGAGGGAATGAAGAGAGAAGGAACAGAGTTTTGGGTTTGGGAATTAGTTGAGTTTAAGTTAGTCTAATTAGGTTAGGACTTTATATAGGTGGTTAACTAACTTAATTAGACCTCCCCTAACCCCTAATAAACTTTTAAACAAAAAAATTAATTAATAAATTAAGTTAGAACGTGCGACAAAATAGACCCCTCAAAGACGAGACCCCGATCGACGGTCCATGTGTGAGACGACGACCACTGGACTCTCCGTCATGTTAGTCCGTCGTTTTGGTCATAGAATGGTCCAAAAATATTCTTGGCGGAAAATAATAAGTGTTCATCGAGAATATAATAGACGCCATTGATTGACACACGAATCGTCTACCACAAATTGTGGTCACACTGCCTTGGGCACTACTTTTCCCCAAACACAAGGGTCCTCCTCAAGGGCCCTATGTTGTTCCTAGGGGAGTCATGCCTAGACGTTTCCACAATTAATCAACTTAAGTACATGTTATACACACTTCTCCCAATTTTTTTTTATCATTTTCAGACTCCTAAAAGCTAGTCAAATAGGCTAAGGCACGCTAGTACCTCCATGAACTAGATTCCGGACGTCACTGACGTTTTTGGACGTTTTGTTTTCTAGACATCCTAAATTACTTATATTCATTAAAATTTACCTTAAAACAGTGTCTTATCGTTATGACACTCATGTTAGGATTTAGAACATGTCTTGAATTTTTGAAGTGTTACATTATTTTAGCTTGAATACCTATAAAGAAAGTAATACACACCTTTGCATGTAAGTCTGTCTAGCAAATCTTCCATGAAAGGTATGGTGAAACTTTCATTTTGATTCCACAAATTCAACTTTTGGTAGTTCATGCAAACTCTCCATCCGGTCACTGGCCGCCTTGGAACAAGCTCATTCCTCTTACTAGGTACCACTATCATCCCACCATTTTTAGGCACGCACTGAACAGGACACACAAAACTATTGTTCGTAATATGATAGGTTACTCCATCATCCAACCATATGATGATCTTATTTTTAACTACCACTTGCATAGAGGGATTCAACCTTCTTTGGAACTAAATACATTGTTTGTGATCGGACATGAGTTTGATTTTTTTGGATGAAATACCGGGGGGATTCCAATAATGTCTGCAATAGTCCAACCAATGGCTCGTTTGAACCACTTCAATACTACCACTAAGCACTCTCTTGTTTTCCATTCAAATCTGCTGCATTTATCACTGACAAAAGTTTCATCTCTACAAAAGAACACATACCTCAAATGAGGTAGTAGATCCTTAAGCTCTAATTTTTAGGCATCCTCAATGGATGGTTAAGCAGGTGGAGACTCGCGATTTTTCATATCCAACTCAAATTTCTTCGACTTTGACCGATATTTGTTTCATTCAAATGTCACACCAAAAGACATATACTCTTCAATATCATAATTATCAAAATTAATGATAATTCACTCTACTGCATAGACACCTAGTCGCTCTTCAATTGGCACCTCAGATATACTCTCAACACTGTAAGATATAAAAGATACCGTTTGGAGCTCCCACTCTGCTCCATGGACCTACATATATTCTAATTTTCTTCTTCATTGTTCAACCTAAATTTCATCTGCCCCTTTTCCATGTCGACTCATGCACGCCCAGTGGCGAGGAATGGTCTTCCTAGAATAATGGGGACCTCAAAGTCAAACTCACAGTCAAGAATCATAAAATCGGCCAGAAAAATGAATGACTCCACTTTTACAAGCACATCATGGAATATACCGGTGGGCGTCTTCACAATTTGATCAGCCATAATTAACCGCATCATAGTAGGATTTGGATCTCCCAAGCCTAACTTCTTATAAATGGAAACAGACATGAGATTTATGCTTGCACCAAGATTATATAGTGCTTTAGCAAAGTGTATAAAACTTGTAAAAAATTGAATAGTGAAGGCGTCTGTATCTTCTTTCTTCTGCACAAGAGACCTTGTAGCAATAGCACTACAATGCTACATTCTGTCATCATCTTCAAAACTAACCGATCTCTTTTATCACCATGTCCTCCATAAACTTAGCATAGCCAAGCATTGTTCCAAAGCATCTATCAAAGGGACATTGATGGAATGTTGTTTCAGCTTAGTGATAAATCGCTGGTATTCACCATCTTCAGTCTTCTTCACTAATATATGAGGGAATGATGGTGGAGGTCTAGCAATTGGGAACACTTTCTGAGGTAGCACTGCTTCATTCGCTATTTTGTCAACCAACTATTCACTAGCTTCTACTACATCTTTGTCCTCTCTTATTTCACCTTCTACTACAAACTGCATTGGTGGATCAATTATTCGCCTACCCCGTCGAGTATTGACTAACATTAAATGCCCGTCATTTTTAGTATTTTGGATGGTGTTGCTTGGAAGAGTGCCAGGTCGGCGAGGGTTCATAGTAGTAGAAAACTGAGCAATTTGTAACTTAAGGTGCTCAATCGAAATCGCATGTACATCCACCTTTTGTCCAATGTTAGCAAGGTCACCTCTCATATCGCTGCTATTCTCATTACTAGCGTCAAACCTCATCATCATCTTCTGCAACATATCCTCAACTCGAGCCATACTGCCTAGACAATCCCTTTGGAGCAACTTCCCAATTATGAAAGGCAACATATGGCCCACTCCAATCATTCATAATACCATAGTTATTCAAGTTGAAGTTGTTGTCGTGGTTGTAGTTCCCATCTTGGACATATTGACCCTCTTGGTTGTAGTTACCATAGTTTCGACCTTTGTTTCTATGACCTTGACTGCAATTCTCCTAATTAGAGCCTTGGACGTTTTGTCAAAAACCTCCGTCTGATCATTTACTGCATAATCATCCTCATTATAGTAGTACTCATCTACCGACAATGGTGGTTTAGTAAGATAATACACTGCATTTACCTTCTCTGCACCTCCGACCATATGTACAAAAACAACCCTAGGTCGGTTCTCATATGTGCCAACTTTTCACACATCTGATCAGTTCTAGGGTTTGTTTGTAGCTTGTACCCCAAAGTTTTTTCTCCTTGTATCTGACTTTTTAGTGTTCCAACCATTGTTGTAGCGAGATATCTTGCCCAACGTCTCTACATTCTAAGCATAAGTACATTTTCTATAGGAGCCACCTTCAATAGTATCGAGCACTACTTTGTTATTATCATCTTGACCCATATAGAAGTACCGTTTCTATGACTCATTATCAAAGCGGTGGTTTGGGACGCCTCTCACGAAAGCAGTAAATCTCTCCTAAGAGTTACTCACTGACTGTCATGGTAGTGCCACAAATTTATTCACCGTATCCCTATGGTTCTGATTTTTGGACATTGGATAGAACTTTGCTAAGAACACATCTTTGAGTTGATCCCAAATATAGATGGAGTTGTAGGGTAGCTCAGTAAACCATATGGTGACATCTCCTATCAGTGATAAAGGAAACATTCGCAATCTAATGACACTCATATCAAAGTACAGTCTACCTACACAACTTTTGCATCAATATCAGTTTAGCTATATGAGCATATGGGTCCTCCAATGGTATACCCGAGAAAAAACCCTCACGGTGAGCATCTGAATCAATCTACTCGTCACAATGAATGTGTGTTATGGTGGCAGACGGGGTACGACAAGAGGTCCATCAGATTTTGGAATGTTCATGTTGCCCCTTTATTATCCTGAATTCGTGGGGATGGAGGTTGCATCCTCAAAGAATTATCCGATTAATTACCAACACCAACATTGTTATGTACCTCAACCTATAATGGAGGTTGATGGATTGTCCCAAAACCTAGATTCCAACTATTAGGTTTGGCTGGTGCCTCTTGATTCTCCATTCTTCCTAAGGTTCGATGAATATCGGGATCGAATGGAGTGATTGGTTCTCCTTGGTTCCATGTACTTGGCATTCACTAGAGATAAACCTGAAAGAAACAAAAACATAAAGAAAAAGTAAAATCAGGAAATAGTTGATTGCATTTCAATAATGTAACTAAAGTTAATCTATATTCCAGATTACCGGTGCCAAAATTTTATAGGCTCAAATTACACCTCTATGAATAAGTATAAGTGGTTTTAATCAGGTATATAACCCTACTAGTAAGTTGGGATTGATCCCACAAGTAAAATGATGTAGACTCAACTTCAATTCACAATTACGTCTATTAGCCAATGTCATTCCAAAAACAAGTAAATAAAGGGGGGGTTTATGAAATAAGTTTCTTACATAGTCTAAGTTAAAAAGTGAATGAAACTAAATGTTGAGTGTTTATCAAGCTGTGAGAATAATTATTATATGTGTGGTCTCCATAGGTTCATAACTCCGTATTCCTAGCAATAGTAATTTTTCCCTAACATTTGGCATGTAAATTTGCAAGTTATGTATCTCTAAATCCTTGGTCTGGCATCTAGTAATTTAACCCCGTACCTTGGTTCAACAACGTGTGTATAAGAAATAAACTCTTACCTTTACGTCATATTAGACATCATAATCAATGTATGTCTTAGTTATTACTTCGCACCAATCGACACTAGCGTATTAATATCATCACACTAATCTATGTTGATAATTCTTTTCATATTCCTACCTCCTTTTTCCGGCAAGTAGCAACAAGGTGAGTTCTAATGTATGCACTCGCTAAAAAGGCTTCTAAGCAAAAGAATTATTAATACATGCAAAAAGACTACTTTAGAATTGTTTAATTGCCTTGATTACTTTGTTAATTACCCATTGTTCCCACAACCCTGTGTTGATTTAGTTACTCATGCTAGCAAGATAACAATTCATAATATTGAATAAAGAACTGATGAACTTACTTAACAATAAGAGGAAACCCAAAAATTCAACTTGAAATTGCAAGAAAATAGCTTCAATCCAAATCCGGAAATTTATTAATTTCTCAAAGTTTGCAACCAAGAATCTCCAACAAAAAATAGAACAATAACAAGAGTATCTAACCCTAAAAATGAGGTCTTAATTTCTTATTTATAGAAATCATGGTCCTCATAAAAATAATTGAAATAAGGAAAGTTCTCTCCAGAAACGCGACTTAAATCCAGCCCCAACCCCAAAACTGTGGTCTAGACCACTGATTATGGAATGTTGACATAGCTTTCAAAAATTCCTTGATTCACTTGCAACAAATTGATTTTATTGCAACTCCTACGGGCCATGGTCATGGACACTGACCGTGAGGTAGTCCTTGGAGCTTCAGGACAGTGATTTGCAAAGGTTGGAAGCCTTGGAATTTAGTTGTGGTATTTCTTTCCTTGTCTTGGCACAAGCCCTATAAACCTAAACCAACATAAAATAGGCCTTTTAACACGGAGTCTAACATGTATCTTGACGTTGACACACTAAACTCCTTATCTCAAGACACAAATTACATTACAAGAAACCTCATTACAAACTCAACAAAAGATCACTAGGTTTTTAATTCAAACTATAATTTTCCAAGTCATTTTACAACTTACTGATAAGCATCAATATCCATTCCACATTCATATATGCATTTTTCTTTCATAAATGTCATTTTAGAACAAGACTTGAATTGTAACTCCATGCTATTCTAAACTTTTTTATCTTATTCATAGAGTTTTTACACATATATACTATAATGGATGAATTAAGTGAACACCTCCACCTTTCGAGTGGATCAAAAACAAGTTAACAATTCAATATCAACAAGTAACTTCTAATATCTTGGTTTCATAGCAACAAATCCCAAATACCAATGTGATGAATCCACAAATTGGACTCATATAGGGATTTATTTTTATAATTGTATTCTCAAATGTTTATTTAGTCTCAATATATAATGAATATTTGATGTTTTAGTGCAAACATTCACATACGCACAAAGGGAAAAAAAGTCAGAAATGAACATAAAAGATGAAACTTGAGCGTCACAAAAGGGCATTCGGCGAGTCATCGAAGCTATGTTTTTTTTTCTATTTGTTGCAGCATGCAACGCCCTGAATGAAGTGGATCAAAAAGCAATGAAAGAAGCAGTCGGTGATTTGTCAAATAGTTTTTTGAAGCAATGCTGTACAGCCAAATAGTCCAGAACATGAAGATGTTGTACGCAAGCAAATAAAGGTGATGATTTAAAAGAAGGGAGAATCACCTAGTCATTCAGCGATCGGGACTAACCACACCAAATGATTTGTCGCACCAATTTATCTGAAAGCTATAAATAATTGTTGTATTTTTTAATTTTTAAAAGATCCCAACATTTTCATAGTTTTGAGACTTTAGAATATTTTTCCCTATATTTTCTCTCATGTTTTGAGAAGATTTTTACAGACATAAAGAAAGAAATTTTCATCTTCCCCAAGTTGGAAGTTGGTCTTCTTAATTATTGTTCCTTTACTAAATCAAAGTTTACATTCTTATACCCATGTAATTTCATTATCATTTTTGCTGTATTTTGATATTTTCGTATGTGTGGCTAAAACACCATTCTTGGCTGTGATTTAGCAAATATAAGTTGAAAATATTGTTGTGTCTTGCATGTTTATAGGTTATATGTATTTTAATGGTGATTTTACCTTGTTGTTGTGGTTTAACTCAATGGGTATGTAGCAGCAAATACGAACTCACCCATGTGTTTTCGGTTTTCCAGAGATGGAGGTCGCCAAACCAAGAGCGTTGAACTAGTGGCCAAAGGAGTGGGTTTGCATGAGGTATAATCTGAGGGATGAGCCCCAGTCATATATCATAGCACTTAGCTTGAGAGAGTGAGATTGGTAAGGCGTTGGCTAGGCTTCATGTGATAAAGGAATGTCGGAGAGGAACGCATCTGAAACGGGATAAGTTTCCCAATAATAAAATTATTTCCACATAAATCATAGCCTAGTCACTATTACCTTGCAAATTTTCTATTGAAAGCATGTACCCAACTACTTATATCAAATTCTATTGCGGTCACTCCCCAAGAACTTCTCCATATACTTAATTTTCTTGTTATTTTAACGTTTTGACTATACTTGTGAAAGGAAAACCCCATCATAGATTTGTAGTTTAATTGAATTGTTGTTCCTAATAGTTTTAATTTACTAACTTATTTTTTAACTTTGTTACAAGTTTTTAAGTTGTGAGTAGGAATGATCAGTGTAATTGGAAGTAATGGAAGTCAGCTTTGCAAGCAAGATGACATCGAAAATCTAAACAATGTCCAAGAATAAAATGCCAATGACCCCCATCTCACAGGAGGTGTTAGAGCTATCTTCTTACCCTCGTTTGAGGGGAATGTAGTGTTCCATACAACGAGCTCTGTCATGCAACTATTGAAACTAAACGGACTATTCAGTGGATTCACTCATAAGGATCCTCTTGAACATCTTCGAAATTTAGTAGATGTTTGGGGAACCTATTATTTCAAAAACATCTTTCAAGAGTTAGTAAGGCTGAAATTATTCCCTTTTTGTCTAATGGGAGAATCCTGTAAGTGTTTAGCTCAATTCCCCCAAAATTCGACCATTCATGGTAAGATTTTGTCATCGCATTCAATGTGTGATTTTCCCTCCCTTGAAGATGATTAATATTCGGCATATGATTGAAATATTTACCTGCCTAAATGGTTAGCCTCTACACGATACTATTCTATAGTTCAAGAAGATGGTATTACAATTCCAGATCATGGTTTGCTTGATAACGTTCTTATACGATACTTCTACCGATGTTTGGATTCAATAAAAAAATGTTTCGCAGACTAAATCTCACACGGTGACTTAATTCAACAACCATACATAGTCACAGATTAACTTTTTCATGGCATGACAACAATCTAAAAGGTGTGGTATACGTGCGAAGACCGGATCTCTCCTATCACTTTTTGTCTATCTAACGAGAAAATTGAAAAGGACAATGAGAGAGACCAAAACATGGCACATATTATGACAAATCTTGATATTCTATATAGGTATTTCATAGGGGCTGGTGCATGAAGCATAAATGTTGTAGGAGTCATAAGTATTAGTCTAGACGATACAAAATTTGAAGCTCTATATAATGAAAAGGTTAACCTTCTAGCCAACCAAGTTGGTGGCTATAGTTCAAACAACTCTACGCTTGCTGGAAATCAAGTTTGGGGTACAATAAAGGATGGAGAGATAAAGATCGTGAATAGAGGGCCCGTAACTGTCACTGGAATAATAGGAAGAAGAATCGATATATGCCTCCCCATGAGAACTACAAGACAAAGGATTTAGATGGTAGACAGTCTAAGGATATTATCTCGCATATCCTCAATAAGGATGAAGAATAGGAAAAGATGCTGAAAAGCATGAAGGAGGATGTGTCCACTCTCAGTCAGACCGCCATGTCCCATTCAGTTTCGATCAAAAAGTTAGAAACCCAGATAGGTCATATCTCGTCTCACCTAAATCCGGGACAATAAGGGGGTTTCCCTAGCGATACCATTGCTAGCCCCTAGAATGAGGTTTGAAAGTGGACTTGCATCGTGCCGCGAAGTTAACCACGACATTGTTTGGGAGCCAACTCCAAACCCTTTAATTTGTTTTTGTTTATCAATAAATAATAATGTAATTGTTTGTACATTATAGAAGTAAGGATTTTATACAAAAAGAGTATACATGTATAAAAACGTATGATAGGAGAACTATCAACCTGTTCAGCGAACCCGACCACCCACGCCATAAGACTCATGGATCTTTATCTTGGACCCTATAAATCAGCAGCTTGTAGAAAATTAATGGAGCACCACTTACATGTTGGTCCTCTCGATTAGGATCATTTTTGTGACTCTCAAATGTGTTGAAAAACCTGTTACATTTGGCGAAGACACTAACTACTTGGCACTTAGCTGAGGGAGAGGGCAAGTTCTACTATATCGTATAAAGCACAGAAACTGGATGGTTAGTACTAATGGTAGGTAAAAAATCCAACTTTCCAGTAATCTGTCTCACTTTTCCCTTTATATAAAACTTACACCAGCACTGTAGTTTAATATTCCTCAAAATCTTAGAGTAAATTAGTTGCCAAGCTATTCTAAATTTTTTTATTGAACTAACCCCTCTATTATTTTATTAGATGTTTTACCCATTTCCAAAATGATTTATATTGTCAAATCTTTGATGATTCTCGAAGTTGATGGGATAGCAGATATTATTAGTTGGTACTAGATATTTCTTACTTCATTGGTAGAATTCCACTCGAGTGCGCCTTGAGATGAATTTTTATATGTTGGGATTGTTGAAATGATATGGGTCTTCATTAAAATTTGTGTGAAAAATGCATCAAATGCGTTGTTAGGGGTCGCAGGGTAGAATTTGAAAGAATTGAGCAAAAATAGGCAAGTTAGGCTTTTTTGCGGGTTGAGGTTAGCTCGCCAAATAGCTCGATGGTTTTTGTAACATCCTCATCTCGCCTTTAACTTAATTCTCTATGTATTGGATGATCTATAACTTTCGTCCGTCAGTTTCAGTTTCAAATGACACTCGGTTACTAGCAAAAACGCTCCTTGTTTGCCCTTTATCTATGCAATTATATCATTCGTACATTTTAATAAACAATCTAAAAGATTTACCACTTTGAAAATTATCTTGGAAAAGTGATTCTACATTAACAACCTCCCTGACACATTTTAATTAATGTCTAACTTGTACTCAAAGTCTTTGAAAAAATGGCTAGATCAAAAATTGCATGAAGAGATCATCCAACCTGGTGCAATAGAGCTCAAATTTTTGAAGAAGACGAAAAGAAAGATGAACTAGACAAACAAAAGAAGAATGCCAAAGAAGCCAGAGACAAGAGACAAATTTCCATCGATCATAAAGTTTCTTCATAGGCTTGAGATTTCATTAATGTTATATATGACTTCGGGAAGATCATGAGATGGACAAAATGATTGCAGTTCATATCACTATAGAAGCTAAGGCAAACAAAAACGATGAAGAATGAATGATAATACTTCGGGGGCCCTTGTCAAGTTCCTGTTTAATGCATCCTGAAATGATACTCCGGCTGAGGGAGCAAGTTTCTAGCTAGGATCCCTCTTACCCTTACTCTTTGTTTGTCTTTCTTTCTGTAAAAGATACTTCTAATAAATGCATTTGAGCATAAACACTTTTCTTTTGTTGTGGGGTGAGGCTCACATTTGTTTGTTCACAATGAATGCTTTATTTTAATTTGAATTATGTTTTGTGTATTTGTGTTGTCTGTTTTATATTATGTTTTAAAAGTGCTTTGCGAAAGTTTGAACTTTTGGCTCCTCTTTTTGATTAAATGCAAATCATTTTTACCCTTCCAAAAAAAAATTCATTTTCCAAAAACATTTGGCACCTGTTGTGTTGAGAGTGGTTGTTCTCGTACAAATTGAAGTCATGGTTTCAATCAATACCGATGACTTAAATAGTGCTCTCAATTGAACAAACATGAAAGAACAACTACAATGAGACTAAATGAAGTTACATAGAAAATATGTGAACTCGTTAAATCTTGTTGTGATTAGACATATATTTTATTGACTTTGGTATCAATGCCTTGTTTGATGAGCTTACTTTGAATCATGCATGAATAAACCTTGAATTTTTCTTATTAGTGTGATTGATTTAAGGTGTGCTCTTGAGATGATATTTGGCAACTTTAAAGAGTGTGATCCTACATGAAATATAAATCTTTTTTGACCTACCCCTCAGCATGTGAAACTTTATTTAACACCCCTTGAGCCTTAGCCTTATTTGGAAGAAAACTTGTGAAAACCTAGACCTTTATTCAACATCAACCTATAATCCTCATGACATTTTATTGAATAAATAGCCAACTTAAGCCAAAAGCTTATCTTGGGGTGTGGTTAAAAGGAAACAGAGAAGTGAAGAAGTGCAAGAAGAAGTCTCCTTGAACCATTGTTTTGAAAGGAAATTGAAACCCTCCATATAAAAAATAAAGAAAAAAAAAGAAAAAGAAGAAGAAGAGAATGAAAAACAAAGATTATAAAATAAAAGTCCAAGAGAAATTAGGTTTTTCGAGCAATCCGTGGAAACAAATAATAGGATGACCAAGAAGCACTAGAAAAAAATTGTATAAGATGGTGAATAAAAGGAAATGTGTGTGAGCTAGACAATTCATGAGGATTTTTAGTCACTAAGCCTAAATTACCATACCTTTGCACTCAGCCCTACTGCAAGGCTTAGAAAGACCTTTTTGATCTTTAGTTAGCCAAACCAAAGGTTAATTGAAAAAATAAAGGCAAACCTATGGGTAAAAGCATGCATTGTGTTCCTCTTTTAGAGTATTAGAGTAGCATCTGATTCCTTATGCAAAATTAATCAACCAATGTGAGTAAATATGTAACAATTTTTTGTGTGAGGTGATTCAGTATAGTCGTTGAACTTGATATTTCATTAGTATCAAGTATTGTGATCATGATAATCTTTAGTAACGGTGTGTCAAAACTTGAATCTCTGAGTACACAATTTACCTTTGCATAATTAGTTTGAGTCTTGTTGTATATGTTCATAATTGAGTTTTGTGTAGCAACGTTTTAATAATTCCTATTTGAGCTGTTGAAATTGAGTTTTACTTTAGGACAAGAAAATTTTTATGATAGGGGTGTTGATGTGTCAATAAATTGCACTCATTTAGGGATTTATTTTGATAGAAATAGTGTCCACAAATATATATTTAGTCTCAATATCTGATAAAAACTCTTAAGTTTTAGGTTCTTGAAGTTTTAGTTCAAGCAAGGACACCTACGCTCTAAAAGAAATAAAAAAGGCTTAAAAGAATGTAAAATGTGAAGCATGAGTGTCACCAAGTGAATTTGGAGAGTTTACAAAGGATGTATTCCGCCATTTGTTCCAGCACTCGATGCCCTCGAGGAAATGGATAAAAAGGTGATGAAAAGAGTAGTCAGTGCTTCACTGAACAACTTTGCGAAGCAATTCTATGCAACCCTATGGTCTAGAACATAAAAATGTTGAAGGGAAGCACAAAAAGGCGATGAACCAGAAGAAAGGCAAATCACATAGTCATTCGGTGATCGTGACTAAACTCTCTGAATGGTCTGCCGCAACACTAAATCTTAATGCTATAAATACTAGTTGTAGGTTAGTTTTAAAATACCCAAACATTTTCTTAGTTTTGAGACTTTAGAATATTTTCCTATTATTTTCTCTCATCTTTGGAGATGATTTTTGGAGACTTGAAGAAACAAAGTTATCATCTTCTTCAAGTTGGAATGGGTCTTCCCCATTCTTCTTTCATTAATTAAATCAAGGTTTAATTTTGTATACACATTTGATTTCATTATCATTTGGTGTATATTGTTATTGTATGATGTGTGGCTAAAAAACCCCATTGTTGAGGTGTTATCTAGCTAATATGAGTTGATTTTATTGTTGGGTCTTGCTTGCTGACAGGCTAGATATATTTTACTGGTGATTTCACCTAGTGGTTGTGGTTTAACATAATGGGTTTGAAGTTGAAAATAAAAAATCACCCATGTGTTTTCATCTTGCACGAGAGGAATGTCACGGAACAAAGATCGTTAGACTGATGGCCTAATGAGTAGGTGGACATGAGGTTCAGCCCAAGAGGTTGAGCTATAGTCCCATATCCTAACACTCAGCTCGAGAGAGTGAGTGGGGTAAGGTGTAGGCTGGCCTCATGTGGAAAATGGGTGTCGAAGAGAAACACATTTGAAATGGAGTAAGTTGATAGAGAGAAAACTATTTTTTATCTAAAGCTAAGGCCTATTCACTATTAACTTGAAAATTTCCTATCTAAAACATGTATCCAACTATTTATCTCAATGTTACACCCCAAGAACTTCTCCCAATACTTGATTTTCGTGTTATTTTTACTTCTTTTCCTATTATTTGAAAAAACAAACCATTGATATTTTACACATTCATATCATACCCTTTTTTGACTTATAATGTTTTTATTCGTTAATCGCTTTAGCTATAAATATATATATCAAAACAATTTAAATCAACCCCACATAGGAAAACCTTAAAAAATCTTACTAAATGAGGTACGCCCGGCAAAGGTCACGACTACCTAAACGGGTCATGAAAAGCGCCACGACCCGTTATGCCACACGTGGTCCTCTCGATAGTGAGAAACTTTACCTTGAAAAGATCAAACATGCTAAGGAATATTCAAGGAAACTTAAAAGGGGTGTGGTCATGACAAGTGACCGTGGAGTGGTCCTTTAAGCTTGCGACATTAGCATGGCCAAAGTGCCTTGCTTCCCATGCAACCAAGTGATCCTCACGGCCATTCCCGCGGGTTGTGGTCAACGACACTGACCGTTAGGATGTCAATGGAGCCTTGGGAAAGTGTTTAGTAAGGGTTGGAAGACATGTCCTTTTGCTAAGGCCTTTCCATGTCTTGGCATATGCTCTAGCATCCATAACCAATATAATATATGCTCATTAATGCAGAGTCTAACACTTAACTTGATGATAACATACTAAATCCTTATATCAAGACAACATTATAAGACAAGAAACCTCCTTAAAACTAAACACAATGTATTTAGGCTCTATTAAAAAAAATTTACAAGTCGCTACATATACTTGTGATCGTGTCTTGTTGAAGGTACAAAGTATTGCTGTCCAAAACACACACACCGATCGGTTGCCACGTTCCGACATATACATTTGATCTTGTACCATGATCCTTTACACTAATAAATTGTGTTTGGGTTTAATGAGGGGACCAATGACTTGCTATAAATTTATATTTGTAGGAGTGTGATAATCGATATTGTATATATTCGGTATTTACATGTTCATAATGTGGTATTGAGTTGCTTATGTTAATCTTTGTAGGGTAGCCTCATAATCCTACAAGTACATTGTTGTTGAATACTGATATTGCACATGATTATTCTTTTGTTGAGTAGAGGGAATCTTCAGGAGGTTATTCACATATCTCATTTAGAACACAAGTGATTGTCAACCGAATTCAACGGCGAGACGGTTCTTCCATTCTGACTTGCGTTCTCCCTTTTCTTTGGTCCATATTTTTGGAAATTGACTTATAATTTGGGTTTTTCATACTTTTGTAGACTATGGTTCCTTGTTACAATGTTTTTGTACATTGACTTTCAGGTTCTATGTCTTATTCTGCATTTGTTTTCGTTATTAGATCTTTTGTGTGTTTATGCAAACTTTAGTTTTTGGCTAGTTAAACTTACTTTCGTATCTTTAAATTGTTAAAAAGATTTTTGTAAAGGTTCTCCCACAATACCGTTAGTGTGTGTGCCACTCATAATGGTCTAGTTTGTGATAAAATTTGTGTTGAAGTCTAGATTCATTTATCTCAATCTACAAAAAAAAATCTTGTCTTGTGAACACTACGGAGATGTCTTATTTTCATCAAGAGGCTATATGGGTTTAAGAATCTATTTTATCTTGTCTTCTTTTGTGCTAAAACTTGATTCCAATTGGTATTTTGACATTTATTAGGTATCTAACCTCCTCCGCTCTTCTACCCACTGATGGTTAACACTACGTTAAACGACGTAAGGATCGTAACTCGTGTCAATTCTCCAGTTGATGAATTTTCAGCGAGAGGTCATGGTAAAATCATAGGTATATGAAGAGCTAGGCGTAGAGGCCAAGGAAGAGTAACACCTACTAGGTATGCAGAATGTTGATGTGGAGAATTATTAGGATGTTTTACAAAAGGAAGAAGTGCAACATGGGAGTACATTTATTCCTTCCTTAGACCTTGTATTAGCTTAAAATAGTATGTCGTTCGTGACAAGATTTATTGGTCTTTCACTGGTTCCCTTCGTTCAAGAAGCTCCGATTCCCACACGATACCCTATTTCTAACAATGTCATCAAGGTTGGTGGAACTAGAGGTACTAATTCTTTCTTCCATACTTTGTTGGGTCCTTTTGTAACTAATAATAAGCATCAAACATTGACTATGTTATTGAACATATGTCCTAGTGTATTTGTTGGTTATGATAGAGAGGGTGCTATTGGGTTTATATTAATTGCTAAGAGAGACTTCATAAGTTTGGATTTTTCCATCTGCATGTGGTTGCTTTTGTAACTTTTCAGCTTCAAAGGGAGGCAAAATAGTGTTGAGGAGATCATGCACAATGAATATCATCACCTTTATATCAACATTCTTGGAGTCAGTTTCATGTCCATTCATATAAAAGATTTTAGAGAACATATGAATGATGTGTTTATGACTTTGGAACAATGTGGTATGATTGTGGTTGCTTATGACGCAAAGTTCCATGTTTTGTCTAGATATGCTACTCAATTGGTGACTACTGTTGTCTCTTCATATGACCTCCCCAGGGAAAAGTTCAAATGAAGTGATAGAGTTTGTAAAGAAAATAAAAGTGGTGAGGCTAGAAAGGTATAGGCTAAAAGAGCTACAAATTCATACAATTTTCTGGGATCTTACTGCAAAGGTTCAGTGAGGACGCACTTGTAGCCTGTCCATTTCCATTCTCTACGCCCACTTCTACTTGTAAATACTCATGAACTCAATCTCAAAATTTAATTCAGGATAGCTAGGGAGTCAGACCTGCTGCGGGCAGCAGGCAATCTTTTGATCGTACTTAATACAATTTTGGAGAACATATGCATATGAGAAGAGATTTTCCCACTTATGCATGTTGGATTCCGTGCACCAGTAGTCTAGAGAAGTGGTACCCACGTGAAACGGTAATAATGGTCGAAGGTGTCCACAAGCGGGGTGAGGAGGTGATTGACAAGATGGTAGATGTTGGTGAAATAATAATGCAGGCAGAGGTGGAGCACAACAAGGCAGGGAAGTCACCCTTCACGATGATACGTCTTAGTGATTTGCGTGCAAAGCAAAACCGAGGTAGAGGTGTCTTGCATAGTGATCACAGGTACTATTCTTATCAGATTTCTAATGTAGTATTGGATCCGGTTTCTACTTATTCTTATGTGTATATGTGATTTACCTTAGAAATTAACATGATTTGCGATGTACTTGATTTCCCCATTAATGTTTCTACCTCGATTGGAGAGTATGTCATATCACCTATGTCTATTGTGTTTGTCCTACGTTGTTTATAGGTTTTTATACTTGGGGTGATATAGTGATTTATGATATGATTGACCTTTATATAATCTTAAGCATCACATCTTCGTCCCCTTATTCTGAGGTCACAAATAGTAATACTAAGTTTGTAACTCTAGAGATCCTCGGTAGAGAATAGTTAGGTGGGAAGGGGTTTACAATCCTAAGAAAACTAAAATCATATCCTCCATTTAGGCTTGGAAACTGGTAAGGGCAAGGTCTTTTTTGAATATTTTTCTCATATTCGGGATGTTGAGGTTGTGTCTCCATCTATTGAGTCTATTCCTATGGCATCATAATTTAGAGAAGTGTTTCCTACTGATTTTCCCGCTATGCCTCAGGATAGAGACATAGATTTCTATATTTATTTGGAAACTAGTACCCACCAAATTTCTACTCCCCCATATCGTATGGCTCATAGATTTCTATATTTATTTGGAAACTAGTACCCACCAAATTTCTACTCCCCCATATCGTATGACTCCTACAATATTAGGAGAGAGTAAGTCTCAAATCATTGATTCTTGATAAAGGATTTATGTGTCCTAGCGCTTCCTCGTTACCGGCCACAATTTTGTTTGTTAAGAAAAGGGATGGTAATATTATAATGTTTAAAGACTATATTCAATGTAATAGGGTCTTCTATAAGAACAACTATCCACTACCTCAGATAGGTGATATTTTTGACAAATTTCAAGGTGTAGTAGTCTTCTCTAAAATTTATCTAATGTTTGTGTACCATCAATTGAAAATTAGGCCTGAACATGTGCCCAAAAAGGTATTTAGAATCGTCTATGGAACTATGAGTTTCTAGTTATGTCGTTTGGGTTGACCAATGCGCCTATAACTTTTATGAGTTAATTTGACGGTTTGCTCAAAACCTTTCTTAATTCCTTTTTGTTAGACTTTATTAATGATATTTTGATCTATTTTAAAAGTGAGGACAAGCATGCCGACCATCTTCGTATTGTTCTTGGTGTTCTTAGGACACAAAGGTTCTATGCACAACATCCTAAGTATGAACTTTTGTTGACTACAGTTGCATTTTGGGGCGTGTAATTTCTAATAAAATGGTAATGATAGATTCTCAAAGGATTGAGGTAGTTAAGAATTAGGTTCAGCCTAGGTAAGTGATAGAAGTTAGGAGTTTTGTGTAACTCAATAGCTACCATCGATAAATTTTGATGAACTTTGCTTCTTTTGCAACTCACTCAAAAATATTGATCAAAAAGGAAATACAGGTTTAATTGACTAAAAATGTAAGGAGAGCTTTACAAAGTTCAAAACTCTTTTAACCACTGCACCTATTCTAGCATTATCGGTTGAAGGTAAAGATATTATTATTTATTGTGATTCTTCACATTGTAGTTCGAGTATTTTGCTAATGCATGATACGAATGTTATAAATTACGTATCGAGAGATTTGAATTTGGATGAGAGGAATAATCTGACGCTTGATTTGAACTTGGCAGTGCTAGTATTTTCTTTTAAGATCTGCCGGCATTATCTTTATGGTGTTTAGTGTGAGGTGTTTAGTGATCATCATAGTTTGGAACATATGTGCAGTCAAAAGGATCCAAATTTAACTCATAGAAGGTAGATGAACTTTTACTGAAGGACTATGTTGTGTTCATCTAATACCTTCCGGGAAAGTCTAATGTGGTGGTGGATTCATTAAGTTAAAAAGCGGTGAGTATGGTTAGTCTAACTAGCTTGAGTGTGAATACCCTCAAAATGAAATAGGAAAAACTAGAGCCTCTCGTTTGTTTCATGAGTTAACAAAGTATTAATATAATGAAGAACAAATTAAGAAAGTATTTTTAAAGAGTTTGGATATCGAACGTCAAGGAATGACCAATACGTTCGGGTTCGGGTTCTAGTTCTGTGTGCTAGTGTGACTTTGCATGTTTGATGTGTTTTAATGTGTAATTTGAAGTCTAAAAGGAGGTGAAGTGATCCTAGGAATTAGATGGCAATGATAAGAGTTGAAACTTTTGGGTACGACTCCCAATGGACCACCCTAAGGGTCCTTGAGGAGGACCCAAATATTTGCCATGAGGCTGCCAAAACAGCGCTACTCGACGACCCCTAACTACGCCCAGTAGATTATTTGACACCCCGTCAATAGAGGGTGTGATTCCATAATTAGTTGTGGGATCTTAGCCCACATTTTTGAGAGTCTCTGATCCAAAGCATGCCTAGTAGGATGGGTTGTAGTCCAAACGATGCCCAAGAAATGGGAGCTGTCGTTTGGCACATGTTACTTACTGCATGGATTCGGCCAACCGTGGGGTGAATTCACCCCACGTCCTAATTAAGTCATGGACGGTTATTTAGGCATTTTAAGTATATTAAGTTAGTTTAAACACTAGACCTAATTTTAGACTTCAATTTTCAAAATAAAAACCCCTCCCTAGTAATGTTCTCTCAAGACTCCATGAGAGCTTGAAGTCAAGGTGAAGCTAGGATTGAATATTTTCAGTGGTTTCTTCATTGAATTTTGTGTGTTTCTACTAAAAAGGTATAGTAGTTTGTCCTATATTCTTATATCATTCAAGGAGCTAATCCAAAGACTTTTAAAATGATTTCGAAATCCCAAAATCTCCTATTTCAAATTCTAAGCATGGATTCTTGCATGATAAAGTTTTAATGGATGAATTATGATGTTTTCAACGTTAATTGTTTAATTTATTGTAAAAAAAAGTCCATGAACCCATGATCATCCTATTTCTCTAATTTTTTTTATGAAGTAGCTTTGATGAATGTGATTGGATATTATTAGAATTATTTTTATACTAAGTTGTATTGTGGTTATCTACTGCCATTTATTCCTAAGCATGAGAATTATTGGAGAATTGAGAAAAAGTGATAACGGCTGGGATGAAGTGTATGTTTTCCTAAATTCTTCTAGCCTTGTAGAATTGTTATTGTGTGGTATAGTCCACATATGGTCGCGGTGTTTACTTAATGTATATGAATCTATATGTGAATTATGATAATTGCCTTAAAAGCATTGAAAGTAAATTGAAGTGATATTATGAATTATATGTGTAGAGATGTCTTACGAAGTTATGAATGGGTATCATGAAGATAGTATGACTAAGTGAAGTATAATGTGAATGTGTAGCATGGTTGTGTGTGGATTATGATGAATGTGGATTGATCATGTTTAGAGGTCAATGTTATAAATGATCGTGGTGTGAATGGTTTTCTCACATATACTCTCACCCACACAATGAATTAATGAATGAATAAAGCTACTGAAAATGTAAAGAATGAGAGTGTATTGAAAAGTTTTTTTTCAATAGAACCCTAATAATGAAATGGGGAATTTTGAGGTGGGCACTCTTCGTGAGTTGAGATGTAGTAACTAGAAGCAACCATACTATTCCTAAGGGTTTTTCAATGAATGAATGATTGGTTGGATGTTTGATATTCTTCATGAGTTGAGATGTAGTATCCAAAAGTAAACACTAGAGATAAGTGTTTTTCCTGAGTTGTTATGTATTACTTAGTAGCAATGTCTTAACATACAACTAATCAATATAATGATTTTCTAAAGCTCTGTGGGGATTTATGCTTAGCACCGAGATGATTTGACAAAACGGTGGATACTCTTAGTGAGTAGAGATGTTGTATCCAATGAACCTCTTGAGATGGGTACTCTTAGTGAATTGAGATGTAGTATTTAGAAGCAATATCCTTATCCCTTAACTATGCACCCGCACAGGACTAGCCATTCGTGTTCCATGTAAAGGCTAAAGAAGACCCTACCTTAGGCAAGTGGGGATCCCTCATAGGTATGGGTTAAGAAAGATTTAAATCTAGCCCCTACAAATTAATATAATGAACTAGGTCTTACTAATGGTGTGCTACATAGGGTAGGTTGTGTAATGGGACACCATCTATGCATCAAACAAGTAGACATTTGGAGGGATCCTCGGTTTCTCCTTGTAATATAAATGAATCAATGGGTTACTATATAATGTTAATGAAGTAAGTTAACTTTAAGTCTTATGTTGATTTAGTGTGTTGATGTTATGTCTAATCTTGTTGAAGGCTATGTAATAATTGAATGTGATATTCCTAGTCTATAGGGAATCATAAGAGGCACTAAGTGGGAGTAGTAGCATGTGATGCAACTCTAACAATGCACTAAAGTAATTACTAGCTTATATTTGAATAGTTGATAAGTTTACCAAATGAAGTTAAATTTTTTGATAAATCATCGTCTAGTCTTGAGGCTTTCATATTCAGTTTGTGTCGTTGGGCGTTTTAACTTTTAACTTTAAGTCAAAACTTGCTTTTGGTTAATATGTTTTTTAAATGTGCAGAGATTAAAACTAGGTGAGTGTCATTCATTTCGAAAGGTCATTTTTTATCTAACAGGAAGGTCGATTCAAGTTTTGAGGCTTTTATTTTTGTTTGTGCCGGTAAGTTTCTTGAATCTTATGTTATGGCCAAAATCTGACTTTGGTCAATATTTTTCTGAACGTGCTCGGATGAGAATTTGTCAGTGTAATTAACTCCAAAAGGTCATTTATATAATAGGATGGTTGGTTCGAATATTGAGGCTTTCATTTTTAGTGTGTATCATTAGGTGTTTTAACTTATGAAGTTTGGCCAAAATTTAATTTCGATCAATATGTTTGATAAACGTGTGTAGCTTAAAATTTTATCAGTGCAATTAAATTCAAAAGGTATTTTTTGTGTTATAAGACAGGGGCTTAAGGTTTTGAGGCTCCGTCTTTTGTTTGTGTCATTAGACATTTTAAATTTTATGTTTTTAACTAAATTTTACTTTCGTCAATACTATTGGTAATCATGCTTGAATTGAAATTTTCTCACCATGCTTAGCCACCTAATTCAATTTTGATCTCATAGGATTGTTAGTTCAGGTTTTGAGACTTTTATTTTAAGTTTGTATCGTTAAGCGTTTTATCTTTTAACTTTTAGCTAAAATTTAAATTTGGTCAATTTTTTGATAAACATGCTCAAATTTGAATTTCGTCAACCCAGTTTGCTCTGGAAGGTCATTTTTCATCTTATAAAAAAGTGGTTTGGATTTTGAGATTTTCATATTAAGTTTATCCCTTAGGCATTTTAACTTTTGGCCAAAATTTAACTTTGTTTAACATTTTTTCTGAACATGCTCTGATGTGTATTTTGTTAGCGCGATAAGCTTTCGGAAGGTCATTTTTATATCTAATAGGATGGTTGATTCAGGTTTTAAGGCTTCCATTTTCAGTTTTCGTTGTTAGAATTTTTAACTTTTAAAACTTGGCCTACAATTAGATTTGGTAAATATTTTTGATAAACATGCTCAAATTAATTTTTATATAAATGTATGTCTCATATTGAGATTAAATTAACTTATTATCATAGATTTGCATTGTTCTTTTCAAATGGGACTTCGAAAATTGAGATCATTATTTTTGGATTTATATTTGCGCTCTTCGATTTTTAAATGCAATAAATTTATAAATATTTTATTATTTAATAATCATTTAGTTAATAATATTTTGAACATATTGTCAATCAATTACTAACCTAACATTAAGTATGAATGATATATTAGCAACAAACTAATAATCAATTAGAGAAATTTATTAGAAAAATAAATAATCATACTAACGTATTTAAAATTTACTAAAAATAAGGGTTATAGGGGAGTGGTAAGTACTCTTCATTCATAATCAAGAAGTCTCGGGTTAGATTCCCACTTGGTACGGAATTGCGTTTCTTGGGGAGCGCTTTGCTTTACTCCCAATGGACAACCCCACGTGAATCCAAATATAGTCGGTCTCTAATGTTGGTGTCGGACACTTGTTGGAAAACTAAAAATAATATATTCAAAATATAATGGTAAATTACCAACATAAATTTTATGTTACTAAAATTTCCAACAACCAAAATCGAATAATGAATTAAAAAATTAATAACTTCTTTTCAATTCGTTAGTAAAGGTACTAACGATATACTAGCTAAAATTTGTTGGTGAATTTACCAATTGAAATTTCAGGGTCATAATTCAATATTTTGTAGCAACATTTTTGGGTGTTTACCAACTGTTTTTTTTTTTACAAGTTTACTAACAAATTAAAATTGGTTGGTAACATTTAGTGACAAGATTAAATTAATATATGTTTGAATTTAGTTGGTAACTAAATTTGCCAACCGATTTCATATATTTACCAACGGTCATTACTTCTAGATCATGAGATTAGGGTGATTTCATTATATGGATGGAAATATTTAGGGAAGGTCTTTCCAACGGTGCCAGTTTGTGAAATTTCAAGGTCGTATAAGGGATATATGACTCTCGGAAGTTCTGTTGTTGGACTGAGGAAAGTCCAATCTGAATTTCAGTAAGGGCAAAGTTGCCTTTTAACCTTAGTATTTCCTAATTCAATTCAAGGGTTATTTAGGGGGAAAAGAACTAATTCCATATTCAATTTTTAAAAAATTAAGAAAGATTATGGTTGGGGAGAAAAGAGAAAAGAAGAGGAAGATCAAGAAATGTCCAAGAGCTCCATGATCGTTGCGTGGATTTCATCGGGGGTGATCCCTATCGAGGTATGTGGGATCATTCTGTGTTGGGTCCTTCATTCACAACCTAATATGATTCAATTCAGCAAGTTAGAGTTTATTGAATAATCAATATGGAATTTCTTGACGAAAATTGTCAAATTCTTCTTGGTTGAATTGTAGTTGATCTTTAGTAGCTTTGATTCATGTTTCCGGACTGTTTTTGCGTATAATCTATTGGGTAATTAATTATTTAGTGTTCCTATGTGTTTGGGGTGGGATCCATGGACGTTTGGGAGGGTTAGAATTTAAAGCAGGAGAAGAATAGTCAGAACAACTGTCTGATAGGCCCTAGGGCGCCAAGCCTACCAGAGCCCATCAGGCAGGCTTTGTTTGACACGACCTGGCGCGTCACACCAGACAGAGCGACTCAGACAAGAGTCTATCCGAAAGTATCTCGCGCTCCGCGCCTCTCCGAGCACCAAGGTCACATAAAGACCCCATTTTCACCCTATCTTTCCATACGAGTTCCTAAGTGATGTTCCTACAATTCCTATTAGATTCGAACAATCTAAAGTACATATAACCATCATGAAATCATGCATAAACATGAGATCATGATTCCTGAATCTATAATCCAATTCAAGGGAATTTAAGATCAAAGTCAAAGAGGTTAATAGTCAAGTCTAAGAGTTGAGAAGCAAGTCAAAGTAAGTTCCTTAAACATTGAAGAGTCTTAAACAAACATTTAAACATTGTTTTAAAGTTCAAAAAATGATTTGAGCAAAGAGTAAAAGAGTTGAATTAAGTTCTCAAAAGCTATAAGAGAATTAATAATTTGCTAAAAGTTAAGTTTCAAGTTAAGCAAAAAATAAGAGTTGAGTTCATTTCTCATAAGTTATAAGGGCACTAAGTACTCCCTAAAAGTGTATAAATGTTTTCACATTTAACTTGAAGAGAAACTAAGATTTGCAAAAGAGGTTTGACAACTTAAAAGGGTAACATTGATTCCAATGGGGCTTTTTTTAAAAGCAAACAAGCGTTGAGAAGATTATCTCAACCCAAGAGAAAAATGGATATGTTCAAAGCATGAGCTAAAGTATATTACCGGAGTATTATTGAGCACCTTTTTATGGACAAGAGTTCTTATTAACTCAAGCCGCCATGTAAACCATGTACACATCATGGGTATTAACGGGTCATATGTTTTAGATTATCAAGTGAGGTTATTCATTGGATACACTAGTTTGAGGATATTCTATGCGACGGCAATGTATAGGACAGTTCTGGAAGTGTGGGAGAGACATTGTATCACCACTTAGTCTCATAGTGGTTGTTTTCGGTTAGAGAAACTCCCATAGAACTACATTACTTTTATATGTAAGTAAAGTTGAGTTTTTTATCGCATTTCTTTAACGAACTAAGTTGTTTTATGGCTTTTCAAGATTTATATATATCACATGTGTTTTAAATTGCTTTATATACATACTTTGAGTTGAGCATATTCTTGAGTTGAGTAGAACCATGATAAGTTCATCTTATCCCCCTCAATCTTAAGTCATTAGCATTTCGGCTCACATACTCATACATTCAACGCACTTATGCTAGTTGGCCTGCATCATTTTATGATGCAAACTTAGGTAACCAGGATCATCATGCAGCACATTATTGAGCCCATTGAGTACTCATAGTTAGTTGGTGAGCCTCCTTGCATTCAGGAGGACATCCTTTTTATTACTTTACTATTTTAGTTTATTAGGATGTTATGGGGTCTGTCCCAACCTCAATCTAAGTCATTTTTGAGGTTTCATAAATAGTTAGTAGTTTATTTTTGGAGTCTCTTTTATTTTATAATTTCATATGTTCAAATGCTGAGACTTGAATATCATTTTGGCTAAGATAGTTGTCTAAGTTTTTTTGAAGAAAATGCTTTTAACTCTTTATCTGAGATGTGTATAGTCTTCCGATGAGTTAAGTAAGCCAGGACAAGTGTTCGCTCAAGTCCAACAATGGTCGTGGGTGTCGGCCACATCTAGAGTATATGTCATATCCAGAGAGCACCCACCAGATGCGACCGGCGGCCGCGGCCTCTCATAGGACGCAGACAAGCCCTTAGCATTCATCAAACATGTTTGCACAAAAATAAAAAAATTTTAATATTGTGTGAAGTATACTTAAGCTTCAAACATAACAATCATAAAAACATACGTAGAGAACTATAAAACCTTTCTCATTTAAAAACCATCTATAGAGTACGAATATGAACATAGGCAATAAAATTCAATATGCCATATGGGCCTTCATACAAACAAATCCAAAGAACATAAACGGAAATAAAAGTATTCTTAATATCTACTAAATTATTCACAAGCTAAAGTATGAAAAGATAGAATCCCCGAACTTGAGGACCTACCAACACTCGGAGAAAGAGTTCCAAGCTTCTTCAATCGGCCTTCTTAATCTTCAATGGTCGGACCCTACATCGGTAGTTATATAAATTAATGGGGTTAATAATCCACATGAACTAGGTATGGGTATATGCACATAACATTTAAGGAGATGCATGAAAAGGATCATTTCTTTCAAAGCATGCTAAGTTAATTGAAAATGTTCAATGCACATGCCATTGAACATATACAAGTTAAGGATTCCATCAACATAAAGCATGATCATAATCAAAGACATATTATCATAGAGTCATGTTAACATTTCATATTCAATAGATCATATAAACATAAAATACAAAACACTTACCAATGATCCCATCCCGATCCTACTAGTGCAATGGTGATGTGAAGCCTCATAACCCCACAAACCAAGTAGATAAGATAGAATACCATAAGTAAAGGTTTGCTTCATATAACTTGTAGCATAATTAGTCATCACCTCATAAAGCAATATAGACCAATAACATATTCATTAATGTAACCAACTTCATATAAGAGTAACAACATGTATTATAAACATCGTACCTTTTCATGTTATCATATTTCATAAGAACAATCTCCTCGGATTTCTCTTAGAGTCAACATGTGCAATGTCTAGGTTGAGTAACATACCTCTACATATAGTAAGTAGACTCTTCAAGTAACCCTAGTCAGCGTCCATTTACTTGTCTTTCTTTTTAGTTGAAGGAATAATCGCCTTAACCGACATTGACAGTGTGAGCTAAACATGGAATCCGGGTTTATGAAACCCCACACCTAAATAAGGTGGTCTATAGGCCAAAGTAGAACCAAACATGACATAGATTTCTAGGTGGATCCACTAGCTAGTATCCTATGGTGGCAACATAGTTCAAGAACTAGAAGATGTATAAGAGACCCATAGTTCCACATTACATGGCAGCCTCTATCTCATTAGAAACATAGTGAACGTCTTCCAACAAGGGAAGGGACACCTCTCATATCTAGTTAACTCGCTGATAAGATAAATTCCCTTTTTTATTAAACTTTAAGTCCTCATTTATTCATAAATATTATCACAATTCAGAGGAGATTAACTCCTTGTATAAACATGATGATAAGCTCTTTATGATTAAATTATAATTTTCTCGCATCGTAACCCTTTGTTTGTGATATTAACATATCCTATATCATCTTGTATAAAGCATACAAGAGAATATCACAAACTTGCATTATCATATTCTTATCATGATCTCACAAATTAGCATATTCATAGCCTAACATATATGCATAGCATCATCATACATATTTCATTAGCATTGTAACATCATTTATAGGCTAACATAAACATCCTAGAGTAATCACGACTTTAAAAGACTTACCTTTTGCTTCCAAGATCGTCATTCAAGAACGTATATTTAATATACAACAACCAACCATCAAAATAGTGAAATACTCAATAGCATAATCAATACTAACGCTTCAACTCATAAACAAGACTAATTCATAAAGTATAATAAGGGAAAGGGATATTTAGGAGTTCATTCAAGTCATAATCCCAATCCCAACAATTACATGTTATCAAGTAATAGGTATACCCCATTCGAAACCATCAATTTGATAGGAGACATGCCTCACACGAAATTCAAGCACTACAAGTCAAACATTCGACAATATATACTTAATCAACCATATATATCATTATTTTTCATCAATAGTCATAAATTTTGAGTTAGGAACACAACCCGTTCTGTAGAGTAAAAACCCTAGGATTTGAAATTCTTGAAAACTATGTTTAAAGGATCTCCTGGGTAAAGGAATTCCAAAAGTGAAGAACCCGCACCTTATTGATGAACAATCCACAAATTTTAGAAGAAAATCTTGAAGTCTTCGTCTTCTTCCGTAAGCTCTTCCTTTTTTTTCAATGGCTTTTTAAAAAGAGAGCTTTCGTGATAGAGATAAGAGAAACTCGTTTGATTTTGTTTAAATGTGTAAAAAGTTTTCTAAAACTGACCGATACTCAATATATAGTTGTCTTATAAAATACCAAGAAGAACCTTCTCTTAATTAGGTCTTTTTGTGAAGTTAAATTACCAAAAATATGATTTTAACGAAACTGGAAAGTGGTTGCGCGGTGCACGGACAATTCTGTTTTTTTCTGAATTTTAGGTCGACGTAGTGTTCCTCGTGACAGCCTCGTGTCGTGAGGGTTCCTCCCAAATCTTGGGGAAGTAATCCACGTGTGGGCCGCAGCCCCATGTTTTTTGATCGTGCAGGCTGCTTTGGCAACCTGCCTTCCCATGTTGAGGTCCTCCCCAAGGACCCTTCGGGTGGTCCTTGGGGTATCGTTAGCATACATCAGGACCCTTTCTACTACATACTACCTATTCAAAATATTTTTACTAATTTTAGACTTCATTTGAACTTCAAAACGTTCACCAAATATAGGACGTCAAGTAGTTCGATTTAGCTAGTTTTCGGACGTCAAGGTCATTCTATGTGGTTTTGGTTCTAACCTTTTCTAAATGAACTCATTACATTTATATAGGTCCAGAGACATCATTTTAAACATTATCCAATAGATTAAGCTCTAGTTTAAGTCATGGCATTTCCGGAGTGTTACATTATCCCCCCCCCACCCTCTTAGGAACATTCGTCCCCGAAAGACACTAAAATATTTTTGGAGGGTAAGGATAGACTCAATATTAGCAGCCCAACCAACAACATTATAAAATCATAATGTGTCACGGATCATAGGAGTACTTCAAAACTCCTTTAAACACATATCACAACATTACACATAGCACTCAATTCATGATGCACAACATATAAGAGCTCCATATTCATATTACATAGTGAGGAACTTCCTTCTCAACATTATAATGATCTCAAAATATATCAAGGAGTTACCATGTTATCATTCTTCTCAAGACAACAACAAAACATAAAAATCTCAAGAAGACAACATGCATACATATTTCATATAAGTGCAAGAATAGAGTATGAAAATATTTTCTTATACTCAAACTAGGGCAACTTTTATTAAGGCATGAACCTATTAGGAAAACAAGTAATTAATATTAACCATTAATTTCTTTACTAAGAGGAATGTCTAACATCAAGGAGTAAATAGATGAGGGTAGCGGGAATTCTTGTCAGCTTCAGCATCCGATGTTACACAATCGACAAGATGGTTCCTCCATAGAACATTTATAATGGAAACCTCCTTGTCTTTCAACTTCTTGACTTCGAAATCTAGGATCTCAATCGTAACCTCTTCATAGGAGAGGTTATCAACCACCCCTAACCCTTCCATAAGTACAATAGACACCAGGTCGCCTATGAATGTTTTAAGCATAGAAACACGAAACACCAGATGAACCGAATTTAGTTTACTAGGTAGTTTCAGTTCATAGGTAATATTTTCAACCCATTGTAAAACCTCATAAAGACCAACACAACGGGGGCTTAACTTCCCCTTTCTACCAAATCTCATCACCCCTTTCGTATGTCAAATCTTCAAATAGACATGATCACTTATTTCAAACTCAATTTCTCTTCTTCTATTATCGACATAAGACTTTTACCAACAATAGGTTGTCTTCGATATATCTCTTATGATTCGAACTTTCTCTATAGACTTATAGATCATTTCTGGAAGAAGGACTGAGAACTCACCAACCTCAAACCATCAAACTAGAGATCTACACCTTCACCATAAAGAGCTTCAAAAGGTGCCATGGAGATGCTCTAATGATAGGTATTGTTGTAAGATAACCCAATCAAAGGTAGATGATCATCCCAAATTTCTTTTATATCAATAACACATGATCTTAAAATGTCTTCAAGGGTCTTAATGGTACGTTCCGTTTGACTATCTATCTGAGGATGAAAAGCGGTACGAAGTTTCACTTGTGTACCTAAACACTTTTGGAAAGATTTCCAAAAAGGAGAAGTGAATTGGCACCTCTATCAAAAATGATGGACAAAGGAATACCATAAAGGTTCACAATATCATTAATGTAGATCCTATTATAATATTTGGCAGTATTAGTAGACTTAATAGGAATAAAGTGGGCATATTTGGGTAATCTATCAACAATAACCCATGTAAAATCATTTTGCCTCGATTTCCGAGGCAACCCAACTACAAAATCCATATTGATGGCTTCCAACTTCAAAGTATGAACATCCATGATTTTGGTTAAACCACTGGTTTAAGATGCTCAGATTTAACTTGTTGGCAGTTGGGACACTTAGCAATGAACTATGCTATGTCCATTTTTAATCCATCCTACCTATAGATCTCTCTAAGGTCATGATACATTTTTGTAGCACCCTGATGTATAGAATAGGGAGAACCATGAGCTTCTTCTAGAATTGGATTTCTCAAATCCTCAACATCGGGCACACATAATCTACCTTGGTACCTAAGAAACCCCCCCCCCGGGATAATCACTCATTGAGATTACAAAGTAACGATTCCTTCAACTCCATAAATAGAGGATCAAGGTGTTGCTTAGATTTAACTGAACAACTAGAGATTAATCGGAGTTATGATGGACCATAAAACCATTAATTCGAGAATCTTCTAACCGCAAGCCTAAACGATCTAACCTATTAATATATTTCACAATTTCATTCTTCTCTTCTTCTACCTGAGACATACTACCTATAGTCATATGACTCAAAATGTCACATCAGGGGAGCACCCCCTAAAAGTAACATGGCATCCTTTCCCTCACGTAGGGCTTATACAAGCCCATATTTATCATTCGGCACATTTGTCATAGTAAATTAAGAGGNATATATATATATTTGTTTAATATCATATTACATACTTAGACTCTAAGTCTATTTTCCATGTTAGACTCAAGAACATTAGAGTACATTAGGGACATGACCCTTAAAACATAATACATAACTATACAACATTTATAATATTTTACAGTAAGATATGAGTAGGCAATCCTTAGAACATAAGGACCCCTTTCCTTGAGCTTGGGAATCATCTATAATGCTCTCCGCCATTTAAGACATCCTTTAATTATCCATAACCTACACTTTGTGTAAAAAGTAGAGAACAATGAAATTAGTACAAGAATGCACTAAGTATGGCAACCATGCAAAAATATGCATTTAAAAGGGACATTTTCTTGAAATCATACTTCATGCCTTTTTGAGTAAATCTTTATAAAACCCTTAGACAATTGCATTTATATCATTCAATACTTTACATAGAAATATTCAAAGACCAAACATCATATAATATCACATATATAATTAAAATCATTTTTGAGTCGCATTACAGTGAGCTCTTTTTATATTACAGTAAGATATCTTTTCTTTTATTCACTAACTTCCCAAGTAACCCTCTAGTGATACTTGGTGCAATGCATCACCTTAGTCCACAAGAAAAATATACATACAACCTACACGAATCATCGCTCATCATCACATAAGTATAGCACATTATAAGTCACCTTCCAGTCAAGGTCATAATACATTACAATAAGCTACATCAATTTGCATATTTTTACTTCTTCTCATATACATCATTATAAGACCTTGTTCATGACAGCAATCTTAGACTAATAGTGCAATGTACATGTGAAACCCCATAACCTCACACATACTTAATAAACTCTTCAGGAGACCACAAACCTTGAAACTTCTTACATCAACATAACAAGGAAAGGCAACTCCATCAAAGATAGACAAGACCTTCATCATATTCTCATTAATACCAATGTTATGCATATATGTCAAGACCACTTCATATAGGCTTATACCATGCATTTCATTACCACAAGTAGACCAATACTACAAAGTCATGCATATGGACAGAAGCATAATCATACATATTAGGTTACCTCTCTATGACTTCCTAAGGATCTACTTGTGCAATGTCTAGATGGGTTCATTACTTCCACCTATCCTAAGTAACAAGTCTTAAATCATCCTAGTTACGATCCTAGTCATTTACTTCCATTGGTTTTATAGAGCCTTACACAAATGGAAGGTGTTCTTACCTAGCCAAGGTAGAACATTAACACATGCTAGCATTTTAGTTGATATCACATTGCTAGATCCTATGTGGAAAGCATAGTTTATGGAACTAAGAGATAGGTATTATCCCTCTACAAACCACTTGGAAATTGGGTCCTCCTCTCATGGGAATTCATTGGATGAGTATCCCTCTTTTGGGAGTTAACACCCTTTGTAGGACTATAGGGTGAACCTTCCTCTATGGAAAGTCATCACCTCCCATCGTCAAGTTCACTCGGTGCTAAGCTAAGTTCTTTTTACTGAATAGCCTTCATTAACATTATTTTATAAAATATATGCTTAGGAGAGTCATCCTCTCATATTCATAGCTCATAGGTCATAAATGAAAGTTCATCAACCTAAACCATGTGAGAAATCCATTCACAGGGACATAGCATATTTCTTAGCAGTATCTTGTTTAGGATACACTTGAGCACACCTTTCAAGTCTCCTCTATTGACTAGATCATCATCCATGTGTGATTTTTTGTACATATATGTGAGCAAACCTTTCACATAATACATTAAGGTCACGCATGTTCATACATTCATATTCATACACATAGAAACCAAAACTAGAAAATATCCTATAAAGGCACATGTGTGATATGCATAGACAAAGTCCCATACCCTTGCCCATACTAGGACACCTATCAAGTCATCCTAGTTAAGGAAACACATATCATACTTTCATAGACATTATCTAAACATGCATAGTAGTAGACACTAGTGAACTAACTTTCATTTACACACCATTACCTATACTTCTTGTAAGCATGCATAATGTGTGAGTGTGTGTACATTAGTCAACATGATCACATAATGGATATCCATAACATCTTGAGACAGCCACCCTCTTAAGACCATAATACACAATAAATCATGGACCACACAACACCATTTAGCATAAAAGGCAAGACAATCTTCACATTTCATTCAAGTCTCCAAACCTTAGCTATTCACCCATTCACATAGGGGTACATGGGTAGGGGTCATCAATCCTTAATAGTTCATTAAAGGAAGAAACTACACATTACTTTAACCTAAACATTTACATGCTCATAGCAATAGTAACATAACCTAGATTCACAACTAAAGTACAAGGGTAGTCACAAGTTACACATAAGGTGATTATCATAACAACTTATTCATATATTGATCAATTTACCTTCAAGGAAATGGTAAACACATATATAATTACAATAAAGTAAACACCTCCACCATAACTGGACCATACTATACAATCCCATACAAGGCTTCATCAACTAAATTAATATAGAAAAATAGGGAGGAAGAGTACACCTTACTAATTCATCAACCCTTTTTGATCAACATTGATCAATGCACCCTTTCATCAATAATACATGTTTATGGAAGTATCTAAATGTAGTTTAAACATAGATGAAACCATGTAAAAGTCGCTACAAGATCATACTATAACATAATACAAGGCATCACACGTAAACTTGAAGGTGTTATAATTCACTTGCTAGCATTCTTTACTTTGATTACCATGATTAGACTTCATAATATACCAATAAAACTAACCTAGGTCAGTATATAAAGACATAATATTCAAGGAAAAATCATGCTTCATCTAACCTAAATTGAGATCACATTATGTTTATGGCATTGTCAATTTATAGAATGTGAAGGGAAGTTGATCTATTATCAATTCTTTCTCAGTTTGATTGTCCATTTGTCATGATCACAATTAATCAATACTACAGAAAAAGTTAGTTGTTCAACATACCATGGCTTAGACGAAATTCTACTACAGTTCGCCAAGAGATCAAGATTACAGTGAACATCATGGAATTGCAATAGAGAGGATTAGGGATCAAGTCTTCAAGCATAAATCCAAATTGGATACCAACACGTAATTCATCATTATAACTTATTATAGGCAGTAGATAAGATAAAATTGACCCAAAACAGCATCATGAACCAATTACCAAGAAATCGATATACAAGACAACCAACCTAACTTCAAGATCACAAGTTACTATTTGATAGACTAGAAGAACCTAGATCAATTCATATAAGTATTCTTTACTTTGATCATACGAGATTCATCTAAATAATTCAAACGTGATATCAACCTAAAACATTAGATACAAGCAACTTAATCTGATCGAAATCCACTTTTATAAACTTAAGAACCAATGTTACAGTGATCACATTGATAGTACACTAAGCATTCTCAAATCTGCATACATTGATTTACATGGATCCTTCATTATCAATTCATAATTAATTAATGTAAATAACAGTATATATAGACAATTGATCGTAAGAGAATCCTAATTCTACCATAAAAAAGTCATGATCACATTGTCCATGCAATGGCTAAATTGATTTTTGGAAGGAACGTGGGTTAATCATGCAATTTGATTAAAATCACTTTAAAACCAATAAATTAACATCAATTCATCATGATTTAACAATTTAAAAAGTTTTTTAAAAAGAATTCATGGTTAGGTTGAAGAAGAAGAACTTTGATCGTGAAACTTCCATTGGATTATGAGATTAACTCTCCAAGTGAATGGTTACTTAGAGATGAAAGATCACCATACCTCTTCATTCATGAAAACTTTTAAAACTTGGTGAAGAACCCGTGAGAAATAAATCTACCAGTTGTTCTTGAGTTTCAACAATAGAGGAGGTTTCTAGAGAGAATTGGTTCTCGAGGGAAGGTTTATTTTGTGAGCATGGGATAGAGAATGGGTTGGTCAGGTTTTAGATTACTTATATACACCCAAAAATATTTAAATAAGTCAATTAGAGTAAGGTTAGGACGTGGGGTGAATTTCCCATTCACCCCTTAAGCGGGTAGTGCGCATGCAACAGTTGCCCCAACCTGCATCGACGGACTCAATCGACATGGTGTTGGTCCATCGACGGGCCGTTCTATTCCCTACGTCGATTGGAACTTGGCCTGTTCTTTGAGTTATCCTTTCCCATTCTAAGTGTGCATCGACGAGACACTACCAACGTTCCGTTGGTCAAAAAACTGGCCACTGATTAACACTTCCAAGGCAGTGTCTCGACAACGTTGAGTCCTTCTTGTGGGCCCTTTTGCGGGGCCCTTTAGAGGTCATAACCGGACGTTTCCAGCATAACTACAAAACTAAAAAATTTATGCCTACCACATCAGTTTAACCCAAAACAAATACACGTAACACGTCTAAACAGGCTAGATCCCATCAAGACACACTAGGACGTCTTTATGGCTAACTTTCGAACGTCTTGGACGCTCTTGGACGTTTGACCTCCAAACTTCACGAAACTGCATATACTTTCTTTAAACATCATGATAACTCATTTTAGGACTTCATAATCTCATTAATACCATATATAATCACGCATAGACACATGAGACACATAGGTGACTAGTCGTCGAACGTCTAGGTCGTCCCTTGATATTTGACTTCTAAATCACCTCAAACATTACACACTGCCTCGATACCATATTATAAGTCATTTTAGGACCTTATACCATTATTATGAACATGTTAGTATCTAGACGCCTTAATATATTTTAGGGGTCTTACACAAAGCATCTGCAACAACATTGGCATTGCTAGGGTGGTAGAGGACACTCATGTCGTAATCCTTCAACAATTTTACCATCTTCTCTGTCGGAGATTCAACTACTTTTGTGTAAACATATATTGAAGACTTTTATGGTCATTAAACACATAAAATGCATGCCATACAATTAGTGTCTCCATATTTTCAGGGCAAAAGCTACAGCAGCTAACTCAAGATCATGAGTGGGATAATTTTTCTTCTGTACCCTCAGTTGCCTAGAGGACACATACCAATCCCACTCACGAAGTATCACAATCACTACAAAGCCTTCATTAGCTTCCGATAAGGTCAACACTGGGGCATAGGTAAGCTTATCTTTCAACTCTTGAAAACGTTTTTCACAAGCTTCCGACCGCTCAAATATCACCTTCTTGTGGGTCAAGGTTGTAAAAGGAGAATAAATGGATGATAATCCATCAATAAATCTTCTATAGTACCCAGCTAGACCAAAGAAACTCCTTATGTAAGTGGGAGTCAAAAGTCTAGGACGATTTCTGACGGTATCCGTCTTCTTCGGATCAACCTCTACACCATACCAGAGATAACATGGCCAATAAAAGCAACCAACTTCAACCAACATTCACACTTACTAAAATTGGCATAAAGTTTGTATTCCATGAGGACTTGAAAGACTAACCTCAAGTGACTCTCATGCTCATTTTCATTCTTTGAGTATATCAAAATATCATCAATGAATACAATCACAAAAGAGTCGAGGTAATCTTGGAAAACTCTATTAATTATATCCATAAACGCCACTGGGGTATTCGTTAACCCAAAAGACATCAAAAGAATACATACTGACCATATCTAGTTCAGAAAGCTATTTTGGGAACATTTTAACCTTTCACCCTTAGTTGGTGATATCCTGACCTTAAGTCAATCTTGGAAAAGTAGCTAGCACCTTGGAGTTGATAAAATAGATCATCAATCTGAGGGAGAGGATACTTGTTCTTTATGGTGACCTTATTAAATTGGCGATAATCAATGCACATTCTAAGGGACCCATCCCTTCTTCTTTACAAAGAAGACCGGAGCATCCCATGGAGATATACTAGGTTGAATGAAACCCTTGTCTAGTAAATTTTTGAGTTGGAGCTTCAACTCTTTCAATTAAGCTGGAGCCATCAGATATGGAAGAATTGAAAACGGGATAAGTATCCGATAATATGTAAAAGCCAAAGTCAATTTCCCATTCTGGAGGAACTCATCGAAGGTCATCATGAAAAACATCTAGGAATTCCATCACCACAAATGACTAACTCAATAGAAGGATTCTCACATTCTAGATCTTTAACACTCACTACATGGTATACACAACCCTTGGCTATCATCTTACAAGCCTTTAAGCAAGAAATGATTTCAACCCTTGGCATAGAATTTTCCCCCTTCCATTCTAAAATGGGTTCATTTGGGAATTGAAACTTCACTACCCTTGTTCTACAATCTATGGAAGCAAAGCATGCATAAAGCCAATCCATACCCAAGATGATATCAAAATCAAGCATGGCAAGTTCGACCAAATCAACAAGACTAACTCTATTGGGCATTACAGGACATTTCCAATAGACTCTTTTTGCAACCACAGAGTCACCCATTGGGGTACAAACCAAAAAGGGTTCGATCAAAACATTGGGACCTACATCAAACTTCCTAGCTACCAAAGGTGTAACAAAAGAAAGGGTAGCATCGAGATCAAACAAGGCATAAACATCAATAGATAAGACTCCTAACATACCCGTCACAACGTCGGGAGAGTTCTCTTGTTCAACCGTAACCTTGAGCGCATGGATTGTTCCTTTTTGGAGCCTCAGAACTAGGACCGCTTGGTTGAGTTTGGCTATTCGCCTTACCTTGGATTTTCATATTATGACAATCTTTCACCATATGTCCACCCTTGGCACAACCATAGCAACTATTAGTCCAATAAGGCATTCAGCCACATGTTTCTTACCACATTTACCACAAGTTGGTCTTTCTTTTGGTGGATCAACATTTATCTCCTTTTGAGGTTTAAGATTAGAACTTATATCATTGCAATTCTTGGAGAAATTAAAAGGAACCTGATTTGAAAACCTCTTCTTGAAATTAAGTTTGTCTTGCACATCAAGCATATTCTTAGAAGAACCAATTTCAAAAGACCTAGCCTTCTTAGCTTCTTTTTTTGTCTTCCATGGATGAATATCTTAAAATTGTTGATCATGAACCATCAACATACAAAGATCCATATTATCATGAAGCATGGCTGCACGACATTCTTCTTCAAGTTCTTCAAACACTCCCGTTAAATGATGACTCATTTCATCCCTATCATTAGATACCAAAGAGGAATCATATTTGGGTAGCTTAATGAATTTTAAGGAGTATTCATTGACACTCATACCTCCTTGACGAAGGTGGATGAACTCCTTTACCTTAATTTACCTTTGGTCCCTTGGAAAGAATCTTTCACGAAAGGCCTTTTTGAAGATCATACAAGTTACACGACCACCTCTCAAATCCCTATTATCCTTCCAGTATTTATACCAAGTCTGAGCCATGTCCTTGAGTTGAGAGGCAGCAAGCTTAGCCTTCTCAGTAGTACTCACCCCTATAGCAAACAAGATCTTGTATACCTCATCAAGGAAATTTTAGGGCTCTTCATCAACCTTGGATCCAAAAAACATAGAAGTATTCATCCTCGTAAAATCTCTCAACCAGCTAGCTATAGTACTAGCATGTTGGTCCTCTCGAGGAACAACCTCCCTGTTAGCTTGTGCTATAATGGCCTGAGCTTGGGTGGTGAGGGCTTGGGCCATTTGGATAAGGGCTGCCATTACCTCACCATCCATCATGGCCGGAGGATTGACAAGAACCTGTTCATTTGCAGCAGCTTCCACTTTAGGAGGAACTTGGTTGCCTTGGGGAGTAGCTCTCAGATTCTCAATCTCATATCCTACTCTTCTAGCGGCTTTCCTTCTTGTGTTCATCGCCTAAAATTACAAGAAAGGGATTACATGCTAAAAGACACATAGTTTAAAAACTCTAGAGGCAAGACATAAAATTTTCAAGAAAGAGAATTTTACTAATCATCACATAGCCTCTCATTCCTGATTGTGGCGTGCTTCACAACCATGAACAAGACACTATGAAATGTGGTTTTAGTGACACATTGACCCTATGTAATTTAACATCATGCTCTGAAAACAAGTTTGTCACATCCGAGAAGTACCCCAGATGCGACCTACATTATCGTCCTCTCATAAGAGTCAGACTAGCCCTTAGCATTCGTCATAACATGTCATTAGTTAAAATTTGTGGAAAATTCAAAATTTTTAATAGTATGTGAAGTATACTTAGAATTCATACATAAAAATAATGAAAACACACCAAGAGATATTCTAAAAGTTGTCTCATATAAAAATCATCTAATGAGTATGAATCTGGACTTAGACAATAAAAGTCAATATGTCACATCGGCCTTAATACAAAGGAATCCAATAAACGTACACGGAATCAAATGTATTCTTAATAACTACTAAAGTCTTCATAAGCTAGAGTACAAAAAGATAGCATCCCAGAACATGAGAGCCTACCAATACTTGGAGAAAGAGTTTCAAGCTTCTTCAATCAACCTTCTTAATCTTCCATGGTCGGACCATACATTTGTAGTGACATAAAGTAATGGGGTTCGTGCGCCATATGTACTGAGTATAGGTATATCCACATAACATTTATGGACATGCTAGAAAAGGATGATTTCATAGAAATCATGCTAAGTCATTTGAAAATCTTCAATGCACATACCATAGAACATATACAAGTTAAGGATTCCATTAACATAAAGCATGATCATAATCAAAGACATTATCGTAAAAGTCATGTTTACATTTCATATTCAATTGATCAAATAAACATAACATACGAAACACTTACCAATGATCCCATCCCAACCTACAAGTGCAATGGTAAGTTGAAGCCTCAGAACCCCATACTACCAAGTAGTTAAGATAGGACACCAGAAGTAAAGTTTTGTTTTTTATAACTTGTAACAGTAGTATTTATCACATCATAAAGCAACATACACCAGTAACATATTCATTAACATAACCAACTTCATATTAGAGTAAAAATATGTATTATAAGAATCATATCTTTCATGTTATCATATGACATAAGAACAATCTCCTAGGACTTACCTTAGAGTCAACATGTGCAATGTCGAGGTAGAGTCTCATACCCCTACCTATACTAAATAGACTCTTCACGTCATCGTAGTCAACGTCTATTTGCTTTTCTTTCATTTAAATTGAGGGAACAATCACCTTTACCGACATAGACCCTGTAAGTTAGATAAAACCTGACATATCTTTCAAGGTTGATCCCCTAGCTAGTATCCTATGGTGCCAACATAGTTCAAGAACTAGGAGATATATTAGAGACCCATAGTTCCACATTACATGGATGTCTCTATCGGATGTGATTCATAGTGAACCTCCCTTCCAACTAAGGAAATGACACCTCTCATATCTAGTTCACTCGGTGATAAGCTAAAGTCCCTTTTTTGATAGGGGACATTCTTAACACGAAATTCTTGATAAGTTAAACCCATTTTGTAGAGTAAAAACCCTAAGATTTGAATTTCTTGAAAACTATCTTTGAAAGGACCTCTTGGAAAGGAATCCCAAGAGTGAAGAAACTCATATCTCATTTACGAAAAATCGATGAATTTTGGAAGAATATTTGAAGTCTTCGTCTTCTTCCTTAACTTGTTCTTGTTCTACAATGGAATTTAGAAAAGATAGCGTTCTTGAGAGAGATAAGAGCAATTCGTTTGATTTGGTTTAAGTGTGTAACAGATAGTCCAAAATTGACCTATAATCAATATACAACCTTCCTATAAAATACCCAAAAGACCCTTCACTTAAATGGGTGTCTTTATGAAGTTAAATTACCAAAAATACGACTTCAACGAAGCAGGGGAGTGGATGCACACCGCGGGGCCAATTCCAAATTTTTTTAATGAATTTTGGGTTGAGGCAGTGTGCCTCGTGACAGCCTCGCGTCAAGAGGATAACTCCCAAATATTGGGGAAGTAAACCATGTGTGGGTTGCGCATTGCGCAGCAGACCCTCGGTTCTTACTCGCACAACTACTTTGGCAGCCTGCCTACGCATGTTGGGGTCCTCCCTAAAGACCTTCCTGTGGTCCTTAGGATGTCTTTACTAGACGTTAGGACCCCATTGTACTACACAGTACCTATTAAAAATCTATTTTCTTGGTTTGGACTTCATTTGACACTTCTAATCATTCACCAAACATAGGTACGTCAACTAATGCAATTTAGCCAGGTTCCGAATGTCAAAGTCTTTCTTTTTAATTTTGGATCTAACCTTTTCAAAATTAACTTATAACATTAATATAGGTCTTAAGACATCATTTTAAACACTATTCAGTCGATTAAGATCTAGTCAAAGTCATGGCATTTTCGGAGTGTTACAGTATAAGCTCCTGGAGTGACAAACTTGGAATCGAACCATAGAGTTCAAGAGTCCTAGGGAGTCTATGAAGCCGTGTTTGTAGAGTCTTAGTAATCGGTATAAAGCAAGACATATCTATGATTAGGATACTGCGACATTTAGGAATTTCTTCACTTCTTTCATATTCCTTTTTGTGCCTTAGAGTTTATCTATGAAAGTGTTTCTCTAATACTTGTGTGCGCGTGTTTAATATTACAATGCCTCAACGAAGAAAAGTAAGAGGTCATCCAGCTAGGAGAAATAAAGAAGCTCAAGAATAGGATTTACCGAATGCCCCTGTTGTGCAACCCCAAAGAGAGATTACCAATAGCCAATTTTGGGAAGCTATCCAGGATGTTAAGTCAAGTAGTAAACAACCAAGTTGGGCAATAGAAAAGATCTTGACAAGAAGGGCTGACACTTACAGGGTTCGTGAGTTTCAAAGAATGAATCCTCCTAGCTTCGTCGAATCAAGGACTACTAAGGATACGAAAAACATTATGAAAGAATTGAAGAAAGTGTTTGAGGTGATGCATGTGGTTAATACTGAGAGGGTTGAATTAGTAGCATATGAAATGAAAAGTGTGGCTAGAACCTTGTTTGACCAATGGAAGGAGGGCAGAGCTGAGTATGCACCACATCCAAGTTGGGCTTGCTTTAAAGAATCCTCCTTGGGAAGGTTCTTTCCCCGAAAACTGAAGGAAGCAAAGGTACGGGAGTTTCTCATCTCTGAAATAGGACTACATGAGTGTTCATGAGTATGAGTTGAAGTTCACTCAACTGTCTCGCTATTTTTCGGAGAGGGTGAAGGACATGAGGAGCAGAATGAGTTTATTTGTTGCCGGTTTTAGTAATGCTTCAAGAAAAGAAGGTAGGGTTGCATTGTTGATTGTTGACATGGACATATCCATGCTTATGATGCATATGCATAAAGGTTAAGAGGAGAAGCTGAGGGAGAGAGAGGAATACAGGAACAAGAAAGTGAAGACTAGGAATGAGTCTAGGAAGCAAAATGCTATTTCATGTCGATCACAAATTACGAAATAAAAGGGGCATGCGCCATGATCTGCTAGTGAACCTCCGCCTAGAAAAATAGGTGAGTATAATGGCCAGAATTCACAAAACATCAAGGCTAGACTTGCCCAATCTCAAGGCAGTGTGGCACAAGGAGGGAGTGGGGCTTACATATGCTAAGTGTGGTATAAACCACCATGGTAGATGGTGTGATGGCAAGAGAGGTTGCTACAAGTGTGTTAAAGAGGGTCACTTCATGAAAGAGTGACCTAAGAATAATCAAGGGAGTGGAAATTCAGGTAATAGATCTCAATCTTCATCAATTGCTCCATTAGATATGGTTGCACCTAGAGGAGACACTTGTGGTACTGGAGGATGGGTAGACCATGTTTATGCAATCACTAGCCGCCAAGAGCAAGAGAACTCTCCAGATGTTTTCACGGGTATGATAAAAGTTTTTACTTTTAATGTTTATGCTTTGTTAGAATAGGAGCAAGTTTATATTTTGTAACTCCTTATGTTGCAAATCAGTTTGAGATTCTTCCTGAAAAACATAGTGAACCCTTCTGTGTTTCTACACCTGTTGGGGAGTCATTCTAGCGGAAAGAGTATATCGTGACTGTCCTATTTCCATCAATCACAAGAGTACCATGGCTGACTTAATAGAGTTAGACATGGTATATTTTGATGTCATTCTAGGTATGGACTGGTGTTGTTGAAACTCAAATTTTGACCACCTAGAAATGATTAATTAATTGATAGGTTTCTTAATCTTGAGCGATTTTAAAATAGTCAGTGTTTTTAAATTTTAAAGGTTTTTAAGTTATTTTAATTCAACATCAATGGATTTTTAATCTATCAAAAAATTATATTTTACGTAGTTATGTTCGCGCTTAGTATGTTTTATATTTATTTGAAAATCACCTTAAAATTCATTTTTTTTCTTTCGATTGTTTTACTAATTAGTTCGAGCATGTATCAGTTATGCTTTTGTTTATTTAGTTTCCAACTAAATTGATTATTTTATTTTGTAAAATATTAATAAACTCGTTAATTAATATTAAATGTCAATGGACTTCAATTTCATTTACTTGTATTTTGCAATTGAGGCCACTTTTAGAGAGGACAATTAGAAAAGACAACATGTTGGGGTTATTTTGGAAAACCCAACTCCCTCACCCTTTCTCAAGCCCAATACCTTTAGCCGGAATTCCCTTTTTATCCAACCTATCTTCATTCCCGACCTGACTCCAGCTTTCTCCTTCACGCGCTAATGGGGGAAAGCCCATAAACCACTCAACAATTCCAGCAGCGAGAAGAGCGTGGAAAACGCGTGAAGCAGCAACGTTGCAAATCCCACGCGACTCGTCTCCTTCCAGGCGGGTACGATTTGGAACAGCCTTTTCCACGATTTCAGCCCCTTTTTTTCTGTGCCAGTCCTACGAGATTCGTCCTTGTTTCTCCTTGAATTATCAAGATGAATACCCATCACCAAGCAAGGACAACGGTTTCATCTGGAGCGTCCACCTCTCCTCCCTCCCGTTGGAATTTGATGAATTTTTGGCATCAAAACTGCATATTTCCTTCAGTTTTTGATAAGATTTGGAAGCTGAAATCCAAACTGGGGTGGGTCTGGAAATTCAATTTTCCCAACACTTTTTCCACTTTATTTTAACCTTATTCCCCCCCCCCCC